>NC_139724.1:5314698-5749674 GCF_964211835.1 Anser anser | reverse complement strand
ACAAAAAGTCTGGTTTGGGGTCACTCATCACAGAAATTGGAGAAGAAGGGTTGGAACTATTTACATAAACATATGTATACATACATATATTGAAGGGTTGGAACTATTTATATATACGTATTTATATTTGCACAATGCCCAAAGGCAAAAAAAAAAAAGTTTTAGGGCTCCATAACACACAACATTTCCTTTTGCCAAAATAGTAAAATCCGTTTTTATAAGATGGCATCATGGTGACCTGTCTTAACCAGAGTACAATATTTACTCAGCCTTAAGTACTTGGAATTCACAGCAAGTTTGTTGAGCACATGAAGTCTGTTCTGCTACACCCTTAAAAGGATTTATCCACATGGAGGGGTACCATGCAGAAGAGATTAAACGGCATAAAAGAAACATGAATTAAGTGAAAGAGGTAGAAGACTGAGGATTTCAGGATTATTATTTTTTTTTTTTGGCATTTACCCAATAAGCACCAGAAACGTGGGAAATCTTCAAGTTCAGTATAATGTAAGACTAAATCTCACATTTAAATCACTAGCTACTGTGACTGCTTATTGCATAACTTCTGTGTGTAGCATACACAGTAGGACTGCTTTACTATTTTCACTGCTTTTTTTTCCCCATTATTTCACAAAAAAAAAAAAAAGGCAGCCACCTTGTCTTTGTCACAGGGGGAGGTGACAGTTCATGCCACTGTCTCAGGGTGTGATAATCCAAGAGCAGCCCCTGGCCATGAGGGACGTTGGTGCTCCTGTAACGAGCATGTGCAGGAGGCATAGTTTGAAGCACAGCCCTAGGTGTCTGTTATTCTATCTTGTCAGGAAAGAGTAATTAGAGAATAACTCCCTGTTGCCTTCAACTCTCTCCTGCCAGCCCACTGGTCCCCATCCATCATCATGAAGACTTCTCTCGGTGATTCATTACGAGAGGGCTGCCTTTCCAAGGGAGGCACTGAGAGGAATTTTCTACTTCTCTCTCCCTCCCCTTTTGCATGGCAGCAATCTCATTTCATTACAAGCCCAGGATGCTAATGTCACTGCCTTCAGGCATCTGCTAATAAGGAACAAGCAATTTCCAGGAGCAGGAGACACGATGCGTGCATTAAAAACACTTCTGAGAAAGAGAACCCCTCACATGCTTCCAGTAAGGAAGGTGAGCAAAAGGTAAGGGCATATGAAAAGTTAAATCCTGGAAGGGTGAGTGGGCGGGCCTGGAAAGCACACAGTAAAAACACTATCAGGCAGGGTGAAAGAGCACAAGGAAGCCTGGACAAATATTGTCTACCTGTGGGACTTCAAGAAGAAATGCAAGATAAATATATATGCGCATATACAGTACCAAGAGGCACAAGGCATTTCAAAAGCAGTGAGCACAGTCTGAACAACTCATTTATTACAGATACAGTATAACTGTGCGTTTAGGTGTTTTCTCCTTCAAAAGTAATTGCAACGTTTCATAGTACAATTTTTGTCTGCATGAAATGGTAAGAGTTATCTACTTTTGTAAAACACTCAGAGTCATGTATAAAATAAATCTTAAACGTTGCGTGCACTAATTGTCTATATAAATATTGCACAGAGGTATTGTTATTATTCCAGTTCCTACTAGCTATTCTAGCTGGGTTCAGAGGAGCTTGCAAAAAGAGCCGGAAGTTTTTAACAGCATTGTCAGAATACTGAAAGCTGCTTGATAACTATAATGTTGTAAACTATGGTAAAGCAAACTCTCCATGTTCATTCTTTAGGTACTTATTGCAAATGGGGTGTCTTTCCAGGGGCAGGAGTGTCTCAGTTCCTGAAGATTTACAGCCACAGAGCTCTGAACCAGTCCTACACTGAGGGCATGAAATACTGAAGATATTCACCAAGTTCCTCCCTAACATCCTGAAACTGATGTCACCTATTTCTTTGAGGCTGGAGACACGTCACCTGTAAGAACAGCTCTACTTGAAATAAAGAATTAAGATCAGAGAGATGAGCTCATTCAAGTTTCAAGGAGATTGAGAAAAAATGTATTTAGGGTAGGAAATGAACCAAGGCAAATCAAATTAATTGACATAATGGCCAGAAAGTTAGCCCCTTTGAGGAAGCTGAATGTTGTGTGCTCAATAAAAGTATGTTTCTGCAACCCCAGGATTGAACAATTCTTTTAACGTAGCGATTATAACGGCATAGCAGAAGATATACTGTGCTACTCTTGAGCTCACTGGTGCCAGAACTATGAGCTAACCTCCCAAACAAGATAAAGTCCTCTCTATGGATAAGATTGAAAACTATAGCTCTGACTTGTTTTGAGTCAGCTTGCTGTGATAATGCCAAGTGAAAAAAGATTAAGGCAAAAACCTGTCTTTCAACAGCTGTTAGAACATGTCAGAAATACCCAGAGGATGAATGTATTCAATTTGTATATGAACACTGACAGCCTGGAACTGCGGAAGACTCAATAATAGCAGGATATCACATACTAACTTATCTAAGCAAAGGCTAAATGTCACGTGATCGACTCCATGACACGTAGTTCCAAAATTCTGGTCTAGATTTATCTCTGTAAACACAAATGGTTTGTTCCTTAGAAATTCCTTTTAATAGAGATCTGAAGTAGATAAATGTGGACAGGACAGGAAAACAGAGATCCAAAAAGAGTATTTCCCCACTGAGAAGCTGTGAGAAAACTATTAGCAAAAAGAATTTGGCATTTCACTACTGCTGAGGAAGAGGTTTTATACCTTAACAAGCCACAGCAGGACATGGAAGAACTATGTAAAATGATACTTCTCTTCTACACAAATTCCCTGCATGCAACACAAACTCACTTGAAATGCTAAAAGAGAAGAAATAAAATAAAAAAAATATTTTTATTACCCTTCTGACCTCTTGATTAACATTAAAGAAAAATCTAAGTATTTTAGTCAGTGAAAATAGATCAGATTTTATTATTTCCTAACTGCACAAGAATGTTTAGTATACACTATTAACATGATTGCTGGATGTAACTAACCAGCATTTATAACAAGCTTTGTAATACAAGGGCTTCTTGATCATGAATACTACATTGCTGATAGATGCTATGAATATTTTGTGGGAATGCTGGCATCCATTCACTAGTAGTACTTACTAGGGAAAGGATAGTTTACAAATCTGGTCATGCAGAATTCATGTTATCATCTATCTTTGGCCTCCCAGTGAAACTACTAGGAAAAGAAGTTATTTTAAGTTTCTGCATTGTCCTCATACTCTTGCATTTTAATTGGTCACAATACTCACTACAGCTCTTTTTCCCACATCAAGTAAAATTAGAAAGCACTATTAATCCCATTTTAGTGAGGGGGTCTGAGTCACCACAATTGTGCAAGACACACTGAAAGTTTGTAGCAAGACAGGCAACAATAGCCCAATAACTCAAGCTACTGCCATAATCATTTGATTTCTTACTAAAATAAAGATTCCATGTACCTGTTCTGTACTCACAGGACTTCTTTGGCCAGCTGAGCTGGGAGAGCTGATATCATCAGATGCTATGATTCTTTAAAATGATATAATGCCAGATAACCTTAGATTGACAAGAAAGAGACAAATTTAATACTGCTTTAGTTAAGAAGTATTACTTAGAACAACTTTTCTCTGGGTTATTCCCACTGAATACAATGACTACCAGATTGACCTCTGAGTTGCTCTACTGTATCTGTTCTTTCACACAGATTACTGTGTCTGGCAACCCACTTGGTGTCTACATTATGGGATACAGCTCCTAAGGCACTTAGGATCTATCACTAGAGTAATAGAATAAGTGAATTACAACAGTGCATGCGCTGATGTCACTTTACCATCACATGCAAGACCACTACCAGAGGTTAATTTGAAGATGTATTTACATTATGATTAAACACAATTTGGGAGAAAGCCTTACAAGAAATACTTACAAATTGATTCACTGGTAATAACGCTCTGCTGATCTTTTTTTTTTTTTTGGTCAACCAGTTTCTTTAAACTCAGCATTACACTGGTTTAGTAACTGCTGATAAAATGGGACAGCCACACTGGAATATTGAATTAGGTCCAACATGATTATAGAACTATGAGATAAATTTGTCAACCTACATTAACAGAATACAGACTGTTCTCATAGAACGCAGACTGCTGTCCAACAGGTGTTTTAGTGGTAAGGCTTAAAAAGCACCACCACCAGCAAACTTTAAACCTCATGGTTACTTCAAAAGCAAATGGAATACTGCTTCCAAAACAGAACATGCTTTCTAGCATCATCTCTCAACTGAGGCTGGAAATTTAAAAGAATGCTTTAATATGATACTGGCTTTACAGCTTGGGATTCAAAGGAAAAGGAAAATCTGCAGTTTATCTAGTCAACTATACAAATCTAGTCTTTGCTCATTCAGCACTGATCAAGTTTCACTACTTGTCCTGGAAAGAAACACTCTTTTGGGAGGAATAAAAATTCTTTCAGTCAATCTTTGCAAGTTGGACCAGGACAAGGAATCAGAAATAGCAAGATAAGACTGATGACAGTAATTAAGCTTCCAACATAACAGTGAGAGAGGTCAGTCTGACTCATGAGCAGAGAAAAGATAACTGAAAATGGGAGACTAAAAGGCCACACTTATTCCCACACAATTCCCAGACCAAAATAGCAAAATATTAACACTGTGAAAGCTAAAGAATGACATAGACAGTTTTTATCTTCACCAAAGAAGCCTAATTCACTACCCAAACTGAAAACGTAAATTAAATCTCCAGAATGGATACTGTGGACAACACTCATGCCCTGCAAATAGGAACAGCGAGTATGTCTCAGGCCACAAAACTAACAGACTCACAGTACCTCTCTGAATAATAACCTTATCCTCTGAGCTGTGTGCAATGCAGCTCTGAAGTCCAGCTAAGATTGAATCCGATAACCATCCTCCTTAGCTCACTAAAGCAGCATGGGAAGTCTTGCTAACTGACTGTAATGTACAACTATCTTTTACGTACCTGACCACGGGCACTCTTAGAGCAGGTTCTTCTCAGGATGACAGGGAAGGTGTGAGAAGTTGAGTCCTCCTCATATGAGAGGTAATAGTCATAAAAAAAGGGATGGCAGATCTAATAACTCGATAAATACTTAATGATATCCAGAAGGTCATTGAAAAAACATTGCATAATCTTATTACGCCTGCACAAATTCTGTCTACACAAAGACACAAAGGGATCAGTTAGCCTAATGATAGATTAAAGCCTGGAAAAAGACACAAGGAAAGGACGTTGTTTAAATTTAACCCCTTGCCCATTCCAACAAATTAGTTAGCTCTTCATACTTCTACAGATTATTTAGGAGATCAGAAAAAGAAATCACTTAAGTAAAAGAAGACATACCTTTCTCCGCCTAGCTGCTGTGGTTACTGTTTCTACGTCAGAAATATTAGAAAGGCTGTCTACCAAATACCCTATATTGACAGAGGGGACACCATGAATCTAAATGGAAAAGATACATCTTAAAAATAACAAATATCTACTTTAAAATTCTCAGAACACTATGTCTGGTCTAAAGAGAGACAGTCTATTTTAACAGCAATTATTTGATAGTCTGCAATGATCAAAGATGGAAGACTAAGAGGGTTTATCTCCTTTGCTTGCTTCTCCCTAGGTGTCCACCTGGGTACTATATGGGGAACCTGGCTGTCCTAGCAGGAAGCTATAGGCACACGTAGCTGGGGCAAATTCAGTATGTTTTTAAACCTGTAGGAAAAAATCAGACTGGGAAAGGCAATGTTTTCCAGACTAAACAGTGGGAAATTTTTAGTTGGAATGTTTTTATTCTAGCAGTAGAAAACATCAGCTCTGAAGAACAGTAATTGGTTTTCTCCTACTAGATCTTCATGATATCCAGTTGCAGTCTAAAACAGAGAATGACTCTGGCACTGCTGGATAAATGACAGAAATATATATGCTAAAAAACCCTTGCCTCCAAAAATCTCTCAAGAACTCTGAAATCTGACAACTGCTTGCTCCACTAGAGCACTACCAAACTTGGCAGAACAACAAAGCAAATACGTTTTGTTACTCATTTCTTAAAACTGGGCAACCACTACAAAAATGAGATAAATTCTCTAATGAAAAATTACCACAAAATGCAAGATTTTCCCTAGCATAGGGAAGAGGAGATCAAGAGCTAATTTTGTGACAGAGCACTTGTCCTACATGCTTGGATCTAGACAGAGTATGCGAATTTATAGGCACAGTTTCAAAAACGTTGACTGAAGTAGTAAGTACAGGTATACGAGTGACTTGCAGTCATATCCAGCTGTTAGCTACACAACTTTCCATGTAGTTCTATGTAAATGGGAAAAAATCAGTGTTGTTTAGCAATTCTTGACATTTCCTGCTTTTACACACATCCTCTCCCATGACTTCTCATGGAAAACACATATAAACATCACTTTACCATGTAAACTCTTACTTAATGGCAGCTTTTAAGTTTGCTGTAATATATCCATACACAAATACATATGACTTGAATCTTACTATTTAAATTCAAAGGTAAGACTGAACTGCATTATAGCTGAAATCTACAGACGTGCAATATGTAAATACTAAAAAAGGCTATATTATTCAAAAAGGAAGTGTTGAACCTGTTAAGTATTAGGTATTTTTAATTTGAAAGATGACCTGGCTTCTCATTCTAAATATTAGCTGCAGCAGATACTGAACACTTCCTACCTTTCCTACCAGAGGAACGAGGAGCGAGGGACACATTAAATCTTTTTTTCTTACAGGCATTCTATTCTTTGGGCTTACAGTCCTTTTCTGAGTACCTGCATAAAGGAGAAGGAACCATTAAGCTGGGATTAAATACATAACATCACCCAAACTGCTGTACTGGGTATGGCCCAATATCCACTAATGAAAGACAGATGCTTGAAAAAGGAGCACAGGAAATATGGTGTAATCCATCTCTGGTGTATTCTCTCAGCCTCTCTTAATCAATACATTAGGAATTCCATGCGTTCAATACTGTTAATCATACATTGTGGTAATAGTCAGAAACTCAACTCTTCTACAAAGCTTCCATAAAGAAGGATTAGACAAATCCTTCTTTATGAGTATTTTTACTCTTTTGGCCTCTTCTGGCAACAAATTCCACAATTCAAGGATGCACTTTTGTGAAAATAGGGTATGTTCTGTTTTGGTTGTCTCTTTTTCCATGCCGAAGATCTTCAGTCAACACAACATCTTACTCTGTTTTGTATTCTGTGCATCTTTTTTGGTACTATAAAGCATCTGTACTGTATTCAAAATGTACCATACAGGTTATTTCTGTGATGGTAGAACTTCCTTTGTTCATTTCTTCCCTTACAATCACCAACACTCTGTGGGGCTTATCTGGCTGCTCTTAAGTTTTGGAACGATGTCTTGTCAATCAATGAATTCACCACTGAATATGGTTAAAACTGGTTCTCCAGGGTCCCATGTGCACCCTTCCACAGCGACCACAGTGAATTTCTCTGTCTTTGAGTATCGCAATGTCTTTCTCTTTAGCCAAGCAGACAAGCAAAAGGTGGATCACAGTGGGTGATTTTGTATTATCAGCATGCTGGTGTTTGCTCACCACTCCTCTCTGTTTCTGCACCACTTTTAAAGTCACCTGAGCATCATAGGCCGTGCCAGACATTTATGTAGAAATGCTCTGCTAGCAGAGAGACCTGTTTTTCTTTCTGATCCTTTTATCCAATCACCCTATAAAACTTCTTAGATCTTTAGTGTCAAAAACTTCTTGAAAACTTCAGTACAGTATGCTGGCATTAGATGTAAGAAAGCCACATATACCAGTAAATTGTAATTCCATCTTTTTGCTTTTTTTTTTTTTTAAAGACAAATCACAACTAAGATAAAGGGAGTTGAATGGTGTCTTTCCTTCCCCATGTTCTTTTCACTCATCATGTTTTCCCATTAATGTTCTCAAAATAACAGTTGTGGTAAGATAAGACTAAAGCTTGCTGGAGATAACATCAGCTCCAGAGAGGCTAGCTTCTCAAAATTCAGAATGAAATATTCTGGCCATCACACAGATGAAAACAAAGACTTCTTCTTTCAACACCTTCCACAAGGTCTCATCTTCTGCAGTATCAGTTCAAAAAAAAAAACCAAAAAAACAACAAACCTATAACAGATAAAAAATCAAACAAGAAATCATTTCGCCTGTGATCTACAGAGAATATTCATGACCTGGGTTCACAGCCTTCTTAGAGACCTCTCCTCTCACAACTGCCTCAGCTTTGGAAATCTCTTGTGACAAAGAAAAACAAAATGAAGTTAGTTGCTGCAATGATCTTATTTGCCAAACTATAACCTGTTCATGATAGAAAATCCTCAAGTAAGGCATATGGTAATCGTATCTTCCAGAGCAGATCCTTGTTACCCTAACAGTGAGGTCGTACTGTGTAAACCACTGTGTCAGGCTATGCTCTAACAAAGAGCAAAAATAGTGTCAAATTTACAATAAAAACTAATGTGTGACTGTAACCAGGTGAGCAGGTCTTTGTCATTGTTTGTTTTACAAAATATATTTTATACCCCAAATGTCACAACGTTTTCTAAACTTGAAAAATGTAGAAACAGAAATGTAAAAGCTTCTTCTTCCCTTCTGTCTAAAGTAAATCCTTCCAACTTCCCATTTCATGTCAGAGCCATCCTGTCAGTCTTAAATTATAAGAACTGCTTTTCCTGGATTAAAGATACTATTTTCAAATAGCCTTCTTGAACTAGTTTATTTTCTTTTCCTAGAATCCCTCCACACCTCCCCCATATTATTTTTGGAGTAACGGAGCTGACATGCTAGGAAAGTTAATCTGGGATTTTGAGGGGGAGAAATACAGTGGTGTTTGTTTGTTTGTTTTAAAACATCTTCTGAAAATTTGTCTGAATCACATTTATTCTTAGCTTACTGGCAACAGAGATGTTAATTCCTGTCCCTACTGGTGCTTTCAATACTTTTAGCTTCTTCTTGCAAAGTAATTTCCACATCCTCTAGTGGACTGTTGCCTTATGCCCTTTGCAGAACCCTGCTTTCACTCATCTACAGCACTTGGATCCATTTTACTTTGGAAACAGGATTGCTGACTTCATCTGTCAGTTTTAAAATTACAGTCTGCACCACTAGCTGAAAGAATTGCAAATAAACCAAACAGAACTTCACACCTCCAATTAGAGAGTGCATTCATAAAACAGTAATTTCTCTAGACTACTTTTATATGAAAATTACAACTACATTGTTTCTTTTTAAGGCGTGAGCTAATAACATGGATAAACACCAGCATTTGTGGAATAAAAGATCTATTGTCATAAGATAGCATTGTAAAAAAAATGTTTGGGGTACACATAATTTTTTCAGAAACAGTTACATTTGCCATGTTTCAGGAAATTGGATGTTAAATTCTCCACGTAGGAGTATGCCTTCTCCACTTCTGCAGCATATGATACACTTTGGACTGACTTAGCAGCAGCTCTTACAGTGATCTCCAATCTAGGACATACCTTTATTTCCAATCCAGATGAAAAATGCTTTCTCAAAACAACAACAACAAAAAAGTAGGTCACAAGATACAGCAATTATTCTTCAAAATAAAAGAGAACACTTTTTTCTTCTTTGATACACAGGACACAACTTCAGCTCATTATTTTCAATATTCACAGTAAAATACTTTTGAAAAATAACCTATATAAGTGCAGCTTCAAGCCAACACTTGCCAGTTTATTTCATTCTGCAGAAAAATTTCTAAGAAACCAAATGCCAGCTGAGTTTCTCTTTCTGTGTGCAGATGAGCTCAGCCAGTTGCGTAATACATCACTGCTGAAAGAATTTGTAGAAAACCTTAAGATTCACATTTTCCATCTGTGCCAGCTGAAGCTCTTTATCAAAGAATAAGTGTAAAACACCTCTGCTCTTGATCTGCAGGCTAAGACAACTGATCATCCAGAGAGGTTGTATAGTGAAAATAACATAATGCCCTTTGAGTTCAGGATATGCATGCTGAACTGTAAGACTTGCCTATTCAGACAGATCGTCCCAAACATTTACAGTCACTTATATTTGTGGAGAAGGAACAGTGAGGAGACCAGTTGGCTTGATCTTGTTGATTCCTCCATCTAGAATGCAGACTCGTGGGTATTTATTCTTCACTAGATGAGCTGCAAACTGAAGCAGATATACCATTAACATGCTGTGTATCACAGACCGTAAGCCAAAATGAAATGCTTTATGTTACGAAAAGCGAGTTAAACAAAAGAAAGCTTATAAGATTCTAGAGGTTCTTTTTTGCACCAACCAGTCCCACATAGGAATCCAGGCCTGTCTGTTGCAACAGCTGGAAATAATTTGGTGGTTGTGAAAATGTCATACCTGAACCTTACTCATTTTTGCTCAGGCAGGATTTTACCTCATTGTTACAGAATTGTTTAATCTTGGAGTAATCTCTGGAACGCCTCTCAAAGTGTGAAATATCAGGTATTTTCCTCTGGGACAATCTAACTCCTGGATATTCCCAAATGTACAAGCACCACCGTTTGATGGTATAGTCATTTGTTTACCTGTCAAAGTTGTCCAGCATGACTTGATTTCACAGATGTCAGACACTAACTGACACTCTTTCCCTAGGCAAGGTACATGGGGTGAGCAATCCCCCACCTTTCGCAGTCCTTGAAACCCTCTCCCCAGTTAATTCATTCTATAAACCGAACACGGCAGTTGTCAGTTTCCATGTAGCATCTTGATGAAAAATTGCTACACCGCTGAAAGAACATTATTTCGTTCATCACATGTCAAACTTGCCTTCTAAATACTGATTGCAGTACATTAAAAAGCAAGTCACTAAGAATGGATTAATTGGAGAGAATCCACAGCAATTTTACCTTATTTCCAATAGCTGCGAGAAAGACTGGCCTGCCATTCCAGTCTTGCAAATTGTTGCTTTATACCAGGTTGACAAATTAGTACCACTTGTAAAAACAGTAGGTGCTTCCAAATGGGCCATGTAAAACAGTCATACTTCCATTTTCGACTCTTTAAAATGATTCATGATACTATTGCAGAACCCAGTGCAAGCGTGATGTTCAAAATAACTACCTCTCCAGAAACAACATTACCAACTAAAGAACAGCAGTAGGCACCCTGTCCAAACTTGGTACAATGGATTTCCTCTTACATTCACTCTAATTAGCTGTGATAGCGTAACAGATACTAAGGCAGAACAAGATGTACTACATGACTACCTGATTGAGTACAACAACTGAAATAATCTCTTTAAAAGGTAAGAGTTCACAGTAGCAAAGTTTTAACCTCCTTCCATAGCCAGAAATTTTGCTTCACATTGAAGGTATTTAATATAGAGAACTAATTTCTGTACATCTACATGTCAAAACAGCTACTGTATTCCTTTCTTTATGTTTCAGGACAGATTTAACCAGGCAGTGAGCAACCAGTATATGATCTGTGATCACTGAGGACTCATTGTGGCAGAGTAAGAGCTCACGGCAGAATAAGAGACTGAAGTGGATCAGTCAGGATATTTTGGCTGTCATGTCTGTCTGAAGTACTTGCCTAAGGAAGACCAAAAGTAGGTTTGACCATCTCTTCCCTTACTAGTTTGGGTCAGTCAACTCAGGATTCAAAGGATCAAATGGGGGGAAAAAAACACAACACAAAATCCCCACAACACCATCAAACAATCAAAACAGCTAACATTAAAGTTAATCCATATACAGATGCCATTTTGCATGAGAAAAGTAAATGCCATGCTTTCACAGAGGCTCTTTGATGTAGAAGCAGTGTAATTTGCACAGACATTGCACTAGGAAAGTCCACAGTCCATTAATGTGGTGTACAGTTAGAGGCAAATATATTTCCCTTTGTCAAGAGCAGTGCTCAGCTGTGCATGCCATGAGCTCCAAAAATAGTATATACAGTGAAATACTCCTACTGCACACCCCTGCTTCATACATTCATATCTGTCACTTCGCAGTGCTCTCCACCTGTGACTAATGGATAATGCTCTGCCTTGGACTCCATTCAATGCCGCTCACAATTGGCAGAAATGAAAAATGACAACAAGCGTTCAGACTGACAGAAGGCAGTATGTTATTGGCAGAGTACAACGTCCCTTGTGTCAGTAGAGAGATTCCATTTCTGAAAATAAACTGTAAACTTTCCTCCAAATCGTTCCAGGCTCTAGCCATATTATAATTACCATTCCATGTAATCTGAAAATATGCAAATAATTATTTTATATTTAGGGTTTAAGGCCTAAAGACACACTAAGGCCTGTGTCCCACCATATTTTAGAACTGCTTTAGTAACCAAGGTATGGCTAGAAATAACTTTTGTTTACTGCACATGACAAGATTTCTTTATAATCTTATGGTGAAGAGTCTGTCACTTTCTCAAACAGGCTCCACGAAGCAAGCACTGCAGAATCTGTGGCTGTTAGCAAATGGCATGTAGAAAGCACAAGAGACATGATAAGAGGATACACCACAAGATGAACTGGCTTTTTTTTTCCCCTTAAGTTGTCACAGAACTGTCTGCAGTTGTCCACACGGTTTCTGTGAGAAATACAGCAAACGCAGCTCAAAATATTGTATCTGAACATCCAGACGGGGAAAATTCAGCGAGCAGGAAACGTATTAGTATTGCAGTACTGTTGGTACCTCACTACTGTGAGAATTAGCTGCAAGTCAGAGGCGCAGTGGCTTATAAACTGCTATAAGCTGAGAGCTGCCATCAAACTCCAAATATCAGCCTCCATGAACTCTGCAAATACATCTGCCTCTGAAAACGCACTGTGGCTCCGCAATGCAAAGAAGAGAAGAGTCAAGATTTAGCTCACAGGTTAATAGGATTTGATCCAATTAAAGACATTCACACTTCAACTTCCATGTTCCTACACTGTGTTACACAAAATAGAAATAACTTTTGGTAAAGAGTAGATTTAGAAGAAGCAATCGAACTAGTGTAACAGCCTTCCTCCCTAATTAAAGCTTTGACTTTTTATAGTTCTGTTCTAGTATATGTTTGTGCCTTCTTCTCCCAGAGGGAGGAGTCCGTCTGTCGCAGACAAGAAGAGGAGCTTGTTCACCATGTTTCCAAAATGTTCCAGTACCACCTGCTATCTTTCCCTGCCAAAATATCCTGTTGAATTCTGAAAATACTGCAGCTAGTATTTTCAGAACCGAAGCCAGTATTTTCAGGACACACGAAAGTGTTATGTCTGGCACGTGCACTGATGTAGAGGCATGAGAGGAAGGACTATCTGAAATAGCTACACAGACTTCCTCCCTTCATGTTCTTCATTTATGCTGAAATATCAGTAACCTACATCCAAGAAATTAAGAGAGAGAGAGAAGGAAAAAAAATGGTATTTCCCCAAAAAGTTGAAAGAATCAAGAAAGCAAGCCCAAGGTGCTCTTCTGAATTTATACCACAGACTATTTCCGAAGCAGAAACTGTCACCTTGGACTTAACGCCTGGGCTCTATTTCCTTTAGGAGTGCTATCTTAAAGCATCAAACCAGAAACTAAAGAACGGGCACCTGAATATACAGTTTTATTCCACTAACTAACTTGATTTACAGAGGTGCTATTATGACAGAAGATAATATGAGGAGATGAGGAAGTGAGTTACATCAACTTTAGCAACCTGTAAACCACCTACATTTTAAAGAGAGATTTATTGAAACACATAAATGTAGTTCACAGCTAGATTTCTATTATACAGGCTGATTTTAAAAAGAAACGAACCTCAGTCACTTAGAAGGTGATTATGCTTTCTCAGCTGTACAAAGTGCTTGCACTGACATCACTTTGAGATCTGTTTCCCCATACCACCAATGGATCACAGTCCTCTGTAGCGCTTCTGTTTCCATTTAGACAACAACACTACGAAGTACTGGACCCTTTTCTTGGGGAAACGGTGTTACTGCTTATCTGCGGGAGAGGATTAGAAAGATGCCAGAAGACTTTAAGCTTTTTCCTTTCTGTCCTGGGTGGCCTTTCCTCAAAACGCAGTTTCCAAGTAAGTTAGGTTACTCTGTTTTTACTGGCTGCACCTAGAATTTAAATTGAACTTCCTTTTGCTGTTTTCACAGAAAATATTATATATGGAAGGATGAATATGTAAGCGATGTGTTTAACAACTCCTATGCCCCGGCTTTGGTGAAGATTTTGGAAACACCATTCCCCTATTCCATAATACATCAATCACCTCCACATAAAACATCCTGGTGAGTACAACTGAGACAGAAAATTACAATTTACATATGAAAGCAGTAAGCTAAGACTTTTTCACTCACAAAGTCAGGCTTTCAAAAACACAGGCAAGATCAAAGCAAATTTGTATCAAAACCTGGGTAAATATTAAACATTTTACCCTGTATGGGTGTTGCTCTTGATACAAACAGCATGACAGGACCGCTCCGTTAAGTATCATTAAATATCAAGAACCTTAATAATCTGCACAGTTTAAAACGGGAAACTGATATTCACCAAAGGAGCATTTATCAAAATGTTTCTACTACTCTGTTCCAAGCAGTAAAATCACAGCTTTCAAGTGTGCTGGGCGTATTACACTAGGCACATCACACTTTCAGACTGTCTGCAGCAAAGAGCCTTAATAACACCACACAGCTTGAGCAGCATTGTTCCCAGCTCCCTTCAGGCTAGCCACAGGGGTTGTTACGTACACATTATTCACTTTCACAGACATTCCTGTGACAGGTAGTAATTAAAGGGCAAGCTGGGAGGGAAGGAGGAGTAACTTATTGTACCAGGCTATCAAAAAGGACTGCTGTGACCCATGTTATCAGGGTATAAATGTAACATCGTACACCAAAGGAGTCAGAAGAAAGGGAGGTACCTGAGAAGCTGGAAGAGACATTAACCAAATTCTGTAGTATTGCCATCCACTATCATAAGATTGTTTTTTTTTTCCATTTGTAATCACATATTGGACAAACCCGTCAGGGAGTGCAGTCTGCTTTGCTGTATGATTTCAGTAAAGAGTTAGCCAACCTGAAAGCGCATCATGGTCAGAGCTTTTTATAATTATTATTTATTTAAACCAACCTTTTCCACGTGTCAGAAAGCAGACCCAGCACAAGATTAATTTTAGTCAGGTTCTTCTTCTATTAAAAGGTTTCAGGTAAGTGAAAAGGCACTTCAAAACCAAGGTGAGAGAGAGTCACCTGAAGATTCCCAAACCAACAAAACAGTTCCTGGCTAACAGTTATGGTATGAAGTACAAAACACAAGGAGCACAACTTTACGCAGACACATACTATGATTAAAAAAAAAAAATGAAAAAAAGAAAAAAGAGAACTTACTCTAACAAGATCAAGAAAAAAATCTTCCCACAGAGACCTGGCCAAAAAGGAACACTTTCCGTTCCATCAGTACAAAAATACAGCAGAAACTTAAAGCACTTACATGCAAAGATTTGAAAACAAGCCTAGACAAACAGATATTTAATAGCTGGTTTTGGGATAAATTTTACTGAGAAAGTAACAGGAAAGACTCACATTTCTCCAAGTAGAAACTTTTTAACACCTGCATTTTTAATCTTCCATTTAGAAATGTAATATTACACACAAACACACAAAACAGCTGAAAGTGAGAACCTGAAAATGAAAACTCATCTGTAGAGTTTTAGCTGCTGTTAACAGCTTATACTGACCAAAATATAAGCAATGCACCCAATACAGCTGAATAGACTGTAGAATTAAACTGCAAAAAGCGTACCTATCCTATTTTTTGAGCAGCAAACAGAAAAGCTGTTAGTGAAGAGACGCATAACACATAGGGCCTGAACATAAAAAAGAGAGCATGAGTCTCTTTCCCCCTTATATGTCCAAAGAAATTCTGTTCACTTCACTTTATTCTTCACTTCATTTTTAGGATGGCTTTTTTGTAAAATCGTCTAAAGTCTGTCCTAGATGTGGAGAAATGGTCAAAGAAATGCTTGGAAGGACAAAACCTTTCTTTGCACTTTGCTTAATTTTTAGTAACACTAGCCAAATTGAAGTCTTGTGTTTTTTAACCAGAGAGACAGCCGATTAGGCAGCCTACAGCAAATCCATATAAAAACCACCAGCTCTTAGACATTATTGATGGCATACCTACACTGCCAGTTTTGGCCTGTTTCCTCTTAAACTCCAAGATGTAAGTCCTTGATCCTCCCTCCAAATGCACATGTCCTTCCTGTAGCAGGCAGCCAGTTCTCTTCAAAAGCTGGTTCAGAAAAAGTTTAGAGAAGAACAAAACACCTGCCCCAGACAAGCTGTATAGATACTGGAAGTGCCCAATTCACCAATACAACTCTAGCTAGCAATATTCTCATTCAAGTCTCCTGGAGCTGTAACACACCCTTGGTTCATTTCCGTCTCTATTTCAGTTATCACTATTTCTGATTCTCTGAACCAAAATACCAGGAAATATAAAACAGACTATAGAACAGCTGCAGAAAGTGCTTAATCTATGTTATTATGCGGTAGCCCTAAATACTACAGATATGACCTAATCCACACAAGCTCACGCAAGGACTAGGGTGCTCTTTCAGAGGCGCAACCCACAAAGACAGTATGCTCACAGCCAAGACTGACATGCGTGGAAGAAACTTTGGAGCCTGGCAGCCCCACTCCAGCATTTAGGTTTACCATCTCCCACCTTTCCAATCCTTACAGAGCTTCTAGATGGTTGAGAAGAGTTGAGATCCTGCTTGCCAGCATCTCCCAGAAGTCAGACATGTTCTGATAGGAAAAGCTGACGACCCCACAACCACTCATCTCCGAACCATCCAAACCTCTGGGTAGTAAGACAGACAGGTGAGCCAAACAACATCTACATCAACAAACCACCTAAAATTTCCCATAACTGTAACCATTGGTCTCAATACCGATTAAAGAACAGAACCTATGGGAGTTTTAGAAATAGTCTTTCCATGGCACCTACTTCAGAACTGGGAAAGGAACATTCAAATTCTGCTCCTGAGCCTCCATCTTTCATTTTCCCCTCTTCCTCTTTCATACCTAATGAGAAAAGGGGAATATTTAGGTCATTCTCTGCTGTACTTCAGGCACGCCGTGCAAACTAACCAAAGCCACTGATAGGGGCAGAATTAACAACAGCGTAGCACAACTGCTGGCTTGCAGCCCAAGTGCCTTTCTTGGGCTGTGTGAAGAGCAATGTTCTGGCAACAGCAGCTGGGCTAACTTTCTTTTTCTTTCTTAAGAAAAAAACCAAACATGTATACATGTTACAAAAACAAAACCAGACTAGACAAAATACAGACTTTACAGAATAAAATAAGGAAGATACCTCATGTCTTAGGTAGAGAGACAACCAGCAGGATTGCTGCTGATTAATGAAGCCTATCTCTTCTTTAAAGGTGGCAAAAAGACACCTGATGATGTCACTAGGCTCTGAATCTAAACCCAGAGTGCAGGGTGTTGCCTTAACAACTCAACCAGATGAAAAAGCCATTCTGGGAATCGTAAGGAGCCCTTCCTTCTCTGCAAAGAGAAAATACCTTCAGTTTTCATCCCATTTGCTCAATTGCTTTTCTGCTAAGCAACATTTACAAGGAAATGCAGAATACATTAGATAGATAGTGAAAACATCGCAAGAATTTAATTGTCTAATTTCTATTTATTTTCACTCCAAAATTTTCAGTGGGCCCTTCTAAGTAATAGTATTTGTCTTCAGAAGCATGAACGCATCTGCCCTTTAGTATTCTATGTGACACCTAGTTTTCAGACAACCCTATGAAATCTCATGGGTTTCCATTTGTTTTTTAAGACAGGTTTATAAGTAGAAACAAGCTTGAACATGCAGGGACTTGCTTCTCTGGAAAAGCTTCTTTAAAAGGCCTTAACAAAAAAACAACAAAACAAAACACAAAAGTTAACAAAAAAAAAAGCCAACAACAAAAAACCACCACAGCAGTAACTAGACACTTTTACCTATGCATCTCAGCCTTCATATAATAAGAAACAAGAAACACATCTCTGCAGTGTGCTGAGACAATCAGGAACAAGAACACAAGCACAAGGAACTACTTTACATCAATATGGGTCCGAACATGTATTCTACTGCATTCAGCTTTTAAAATTGAAAAAAAATGTATGAGTGGATGGAGAAGACATTTTAGTTTTACATTCTCCAGACTTCTTTTTAAAAAAAACACTTTCAGTTCATATTCACTGTTAAATTATATATGCAGAAAAAAATTGTTTTGGTATCAGTCTCCCAAGTACCATAAAATAAATGTTATCTTTTTTTCTTTACCCAACATTTTTAAGCAAGAGAAAAGATTTTACGTTAATAGATCAGCATCTACATTTAGAGAAAAATGTTACTTCCACATAGAAAGAGCTGCTGTTGTTTTTTTTTCAGGCTAGGACTGTGTTATACAAAAAGAATCTTGAACTTGACCCTCTCCCTCTTGCCTTGAAAAAGGTCAGTAAGATCTCATGGAAATCCTGCACCACTTGCCTTTGCTTTGGAGATAGTTCATATATTTTAAGTATTAGCTACTCCGTGACAACAATGAGACAGACAACTTTGCTTCATTTACTTGTAGAAATTGTCTAGACAATGTATTTATAGCAACATAACTTACCCAGATTTTAAACAAAAGTAACAATCACAAGTTAAAACATTCCCATTTAGAATTTATTACCTTACTATACAGATTTCTTTAAGCTTCAGCATATTGCTTGCCTGCATTTTTTTTTTTTGATGGCCAGAAATAAATGAGTTTCTAGTTATTACACATATTAGAGTCCTATAAACTTTATTCTATTAAACCGTTTCAATTAAAAAAAAGAACAACAGATTTATCTTAACTGTACCACACAAGAAGCAACAAGGCAGGGTCAAAACTGAGCTGCTGCAGCATGACTTAATATCAGATAAGTTATTTCTCCCATCCTAGTTTCAGTTTTCATCACTATAATACAGTCTAAAAGTTGCAAATGGAAGCAGAAAATACCACCTCAAAGTTGGCTAAGGAATGGGAAATGAAGAAGTAATGTCACCCTTCCCCAAAACCCAAACTAATGCCTTTCCTACGTGTCTGTAACTATGATCTACCTTTTCACACACTGTATCTCAGATTTCAAAAATGACAAAAGTCAGGAGAGACAGATTAATGAGCACCAAAATGCTATTTGCTGTGCATGGAAAAAAAAAAAAAAAAGTGTTCCTCTTGAGCACTTGACCATTATACTGCCAACTGTAGTGATTCTTTGTCTGGATTGGAATTTTCAAGGTACTCATATCAGTGGATGTGGGAAAGGGGAATTTAATTCACTTAAGAGATGCTGCAGCTTAATGTATTTAAGTTAACAATCAAAATAGAATCTGGCTGGTTAATTCGAGCATAACACCTTTTATACCGTCTTGAGAGACGAACAAGTTTCTGCTCTGCTAACAAGTGCCTGGAATCCCCTAGGAGAAGAAAGGCCAGCACAACGGGAGAACCAGCCTGAAGGAAGAGACGTGCTGCGGAGCACAAGCGCCAGCCAAGCACCGCTGCACGATGCCCAGTGCAAGTGCCTCTCTGCAAATACCATTGTGCATTCATAAGGCTCTCATGCGCCAGACAACCTATTCATTTAGCTTTCAAGGCAAGCAAATTAAGTTGCTTAACAAGTAGGATTACCCTGTCTTAATTCTGTCCGAAGGAAGTGTTCTGCTAAAGCCAGTCTGGGGCACTGCTGGCTTCTTTGTCTCCTTCTGGAGCAGGGCCACTGTGAAATTTTCTCTTCTCCCTTCTTGCCTATCAAGTTCTAGACAGCTTTTTCTTTCCAATTTAAAAATTTTATCATCTGGCACCAAATCAAATACACAAGACAGAAAAGAAGTGTGAAAATGGAAAAAAGGAGATTTCTACAAGTCTGTTCAATACACTCAACGTTGCCTTTTTTCTTTTATTACTTCAATGGTACCAAGCAGGTTACCAATATGAAATCTAATTGAAAGATTCAACCTCCTAATTACAAATATCCTTATAAATCAACAACATTTTTTGGACACTTTTGACACCCACACAGCCCTGCATAAATTTAAGTAACACATTTGGAGGAGTCAATCTCTGTATTTTTAGTAGAGTAAATATCGGTCAACACTTCTGAAAAATTCTCCTTTACGGTGAAGGAAAAAATTTGTGGCTAATTCATTTTCGACTGGAAATACATAATTCTGTTTAGAAAAGGTATATTTTATGCTGAACATCTTTTAGTGTTACTTTGGATAATACTGTTTTTGTTTCCACACATTCATACTATTAGATTACTGTGCAAAAATTCAAGACAACAATAGTTATTATTTTTGTCTAGTCTCAAGCTAGGTATTTTTGGATTGGTTACGCTCATGAATAGCAGCAGACAGTTCCATGCAACCTGTGCAGAGTAAAACTGAAACTGGCCTAAAAAAAAAACTACAAAAGTAAGAAGCTCTAAGTTCTAGCAACACAGTTCAATTGAGGTTGTTTTATATATATATATAAATATATATATATATACATACACACACACATAACTGTAAATATATATATATTTACAGTTGCATGCAAATGTGGTAACGATTGTCTCAGTTGTAGCAAGACTGTTTAATGATAAGGCAGATTCCTCTTACATGGCTGAAGTGCTTGGACTCACTAAGAACACAAAGTTTTGCAGAAGTGCATAGCAAAGGAAATGTTCGATTTTCCATTTAATGAAACATTTAAAAGTTGAGACAAATCCAAGATTGCATTAGAAGTGTCACTATGTTATACGAGAAAAAAATCTGCTCTTCTTAGCTACAGTGTAACCCACAACCCATACTGTAAAGCCTCTGTCCTGCCTTTCCTGCAGATACTTGTTTCAGGTTGTTTCTCCATTCTGTTCTAGACATAACACTTACAGTGTTTCTCTGTTTCAGATTCAACTTTTCTGACTGGTCCTGCAAAAAAACGCCCAGAAAATGACTAGCTAGTATGTGGGTTATCTTTCATAAAGACAGTCATTACTGAAAATGAATGCATTTTGTTTTTTCTTTTCCCATTCCTCTGGAGGTTAGCGAACAGTAAGACTCTTAGTGAGATAAATTAGGATGTTCAGTGATTTAAAATGTAATTATTGAAAGCTGCTGCATAGCCCACCATCAAAGGTGTCAAGTGTCCATTAAATCATCTCCACTTGGCACTTAGCATTTTATGCATTTTGTATTTATTCCGCTGAGGGGCAATTTATGCATTCAGCATTTAGTGAGCCATTGTGATTATTCAAATTGATTGATTTCACGTTGAAATATTTATCACGGACTTACCCAGGTCTAATACAGAAACCTAGATACTCATGGACTGAAACTATTTATTTGATGTGCTGTACAGTCTGTTTTATACCACCTCTGCTACTGTTTAAAAAATATGATACATATTGACTTGTGGAAAACGGACTCCACAATCAGTAAGATAGTAAAGTAGGTATGTTTATTCAGCGCTGGCAGCACGGGGGGGTAGTCCGGCCAAAGTCGTGCGCGCCTGACGCGGCAACCTGCCTTGGTTATATGCAGTAAAGAGTTACATATGCATGAAGTTTCACAATACGCCTATACATATTCATAACCTGTCCCTGCTTCATATTAAAATTAGTTCCAAGGAGTCATTTCCATAAACTCCTCCCATCTGCGCTTGCGCAGTGTATTCTGGTGGTGGTCTTTGGGGGTCATGGGCATGAAGATTGGTGACTCTTCCTCGTCACCGCTAGCTGACCTCTTGTCTTTGCACAGACTCAGTTGCTCCTTGGCTCTTGTCCATCTGCAGGACCAGTTTCTACCAGTTTCCTAAGATAGGCTCACTCTCTTATTAGGAGACTGACCTTGGTAAGGGGCCCAAGGCTTCTTCCTTTAGTTAATTTGCACAATGCACCATAGTTAGCAAAGACACTAAGTAGCATCCTAGTTCAATGCCGTCAGCGCTCCGTCTCTACTTGATAAGATTCTCCTAACTCCCTCTCTCAATATCACTAGTTCATTTTCTAAATGATGAAACATAGGTTAACGAAAGAAATTTCTCATGATACTTACAACTCCCTATATGCATAAAAAACACAACAAAACTTTTGTTATGCAGATGAGTTCTTGCCTTCTGAGTAAATAAGCTTAAGAGATTGTGGTGAACTAAAGGTATACTGAACCCAAAAGCACACCTTTGCAGAAAAATATGTTCACTTCACCGGAGACAAAGAATAGCAACAGAAATAATTCTATTTATTATACTGCTGGTTCACAACACCATTAAAAATTTATAGAAATGAGCAGGTAAATCCCAATATCCTCCACCATCTAGTCAAAGTATCATATGGAAGATAGCTGTATGAACCATTCTTCTCTTAATTGAGTAGAATTACCTAAGCCAAATGATTCTATAAAATTAATCAATATGCTATTTCTTACTTGGAGAATATGAACTGTATCTTATTTCCTTTGGAGTTCACATGCAACATGCATGTTGCTCCCTACTTACCTTGTATATGCTTAATAACACTGCAAAAAGTAAATGTTAAACCCAAGTCACTTTTGAAAAACAGATCTTACTGGTGCACGTTAGAAGTGATGTCACTTTCATAACATTCCAACATAAAGATTTTAAAGGTGAAAAAATGCTACATAATTCACTTCAAAATGTTAACTTTCTCAGATGTTGACCACTGTAAATATCTCTGTCTAGAAGCAGAACCTATCACCCCCCCCACCCCAAATCCTGTGGTGATATCCAGTTACTAACGCCGAAATTATCCAGACTATAGTATTTATGATTACTGTACGCATTAATTCCTGTGATGTATTTCTAAATATAAACATATATATTATAGCAACAGACTTACAGCAGCTGTGTTCTTCACTGCATTTCCTACGATCACCACAACTCTTCCTTTAAAGCTCTGGAGCGTGGCAGTTGCTGGGCACTGGATGAGATCTCCTTCCGCAGTAAATGCTGATGCAAATGGGACATTGATGCTGCCAGAAATGTGGCCACGGTTAAAGCTTAGGAAGAACGGTTAAGGACATCTGAAAGGCAGAGAAATGCGTGGCACGCGCACAGCAGTAGGATGAACCTGCTCTTCATCCTGGCTGATGTGATACAACAATGCTGGTCTTTTGTCTTGGTATATTTTGACAAACCTCTGTTACTACTTACACAGAGACAAAACAATTTCTGACACTACACAGAAAAATGGAGAGAATCAAGAGTTTGTTTCATAAAAGATACAGCATGGCACTACAGGAACTGATCTGTTAAATGCAACGGTACTAAGGACCCAGTATTTACAGTATGCACATTTCTGGGGGTTTTACTTCAAACCAGCTGCTCTAGTCCTATCACAGGAACCAAATATCAGTGAGCAGCTGGAGCATCCTTTCCAAAGGAGTTTTATGCAAATTTACTTAAAATGAGAACCATTACTAAATGGGGATTATTGGGAAATTTTCTTAAACTTCCTGCCAACTCCTCGCAAGCCCCCTATGATTCTGATCCAAAGAGAATCATTTATATTTACCTGCAATCCCAATACCAGTGAGTATGTATTGGGTCTTACGCAGAAAATAGTTAATACATGAATGCCAGCAATGCTGAGATGTAGTTAAATTGTGCTTTACTCTCAGAGGGTGATTGTTCAGTGAGATTTTCTGAACAAGTAATGAATGTGAAAGTCTCCTCAATAAAAATTCAGCTGGATCACTACTACTTAGCTTTTACTGAATTTCCAAAAAGTGTCAAGACCTTAACAAACCTCTGAATTACTTTTATAGACTGTATGCACATTCATGGAATACTTCCTACCCCAACAGTAAATAAGAAAAGCTTTGAAGAGCTGGGAAACTGCAAGCTTCTGTGAAAATATACACAATGTCAAATATCCAGATTAGTCACCCTTTATTACCATACTTGCAGAAAGCTACTAGATTTGATTATAAATCCTAGAATTCCTGTTTTTAAAGGAGCAGCCTTAAATGGAGGTAAGATTTAGCTGACTTAGCTTAATACTAATATTCATTTCTAGTGATTTCTGTAAGTCTCAGCTTTATGTTCATCATTACTATCATGTGGGAAAAAACACAGCTCTGTTAAAACATCTGAAACAACAAAGACAATCACATACCATCCATTAATATTATCAGTTTATTACTGTTTGGTAAGGGAAAATTATGACATCCCTTCCTTCACCATTTCGGGGGTGCAGATGTACATCCCTCCCCACCCTTAATTTATAACTGCATCATTCTGATAGCTACTAACCAGGGTAAAAGGTCTGAAATGACATTTATTTACACAGAATGTGACTGTGGATATACTTAGCAGCTTATGCTCATGCCACTGAGTGTGCCTAAATGCTCAGAGAAACTTAACTTTTTTTTTTTTTAAAAAAAAAAAAAGAAATACATTTGCCAACATTATCACCTAACTTGATAGGTCCAAACTGTAGTTGTCATTCATGTTCTCCTTAATCTTAAGTGACCATCTTAAACATTCTGCTACTAACTAACAAAAAGACCGAGATTTTGTGTTACAGACTTAGAGACCATAAAGTATGTCACTACAACTTTCATAGCAGGAACGAAAAGGTGACAGTATTTCTGTTAACATACTTAATAAAATGAGGCTTAGACAGAACTGCTGGCCAGAAACACTGCTTTGAGCATATTACCTTTTCATTAGAAAGTCTTCTGTTACAAAGCTGTCCACGGGGAAAAAGGGTCACTAGCTGTTGGTCTTGTAATATGAGCTTCATTATAAAACAATGCCGTAGCTTTCAAGTTCATCCTAATATAAAATATGAATCATGTTTGATGCTTACTGAAAGTTCTCTCATGCTTTTTTCAAATCACACTGAAACCGAAGTGGAAGAGGGAAGTTTAGCATGACAGGCATAGATATTGAAAAAGATAAACAACAAAACATGAGAAGTGATCATATTTTTGAAATGGCTCAAAGTGGTCTGTCATGTTTGAAAACAACTACCACAGCAAAATACACCCTGTCTGATCCTGTTGCACAGTTTGTTGATAGTTTCTGAAGACAAAAGACTGTTTCTGTACTGCAAGAATAAGACAGTGAACACATTATTCCTATGGTTTCCTATGTATATTCAGAATTGATGCCAGTTTAATAGTATTCTATAGACCGTAAGTTTCTTCTACAACTGACATAAAAAATAAATCATTTGTGGGGTAATTTTATTACCGACCAGGCAGATGTTTCTAAAATGACATACCCTACCTCCTAACACCTGGAATATTCAAGTCAACCCGATACTTAAAAGGCAGGTTACAAGCAGAAGTAAGTAGGTCTTTCTGCACTGAATCACACCTTACTCTATCACCACAGACTCCAACCATGCTGAAACAACAGCAGCAGTGATTAAAATGTGCTGTTTGAACTACAGAGATTTTCTCTCTCCAGCATGCCTCCTCATTCATGAAATATAAAGTGAAAGACTGATTAAAAGTTTTGTAATACGAAAAATTAGCTCACAAAACCACTTCACAGCAGTCAAATGATTTTCAAATAATTGAAATTTTGAATCTACTCCACATGAATAGAATAGGATTAGTACAACAGTAGAGTAAAACCTATTATCAAGCTATTAGGAAGGCTACAGAAACACTTAAACAAGCACCTTGCCTTTGATCTTGATTGTAATACAAATAAATCCATTACTGTACACAGATAATAGTCTTTCAGTACAATGATTATAGTCTAGGCATTTTATATTACTTGCTTTCCACCTGCTTTCTCCTTGATGATTTCTAGTAAGCAGCTTAAATAATTAACACCACTATGATGCATGTTGTAACAAAAACATTATTTAACTCAGTAGTATCAAAGCTTTTTATACAGTAGCAATAACCTTTCAGAGCTTTTAATTCCAGGGCTTTCTCTTTTAAACTTTTTTTCTCTCGATAGAGGAATGATCTCTTGGAACACAGACTCAAAAAGAACAAAAAGCCAGGAGAATCACATTTTCAACAGGCTAATTCCGGGAGAAAAATAGGCCACAGAAGTCTAGAAAATAGTCAGACTAATGACATTCTACTTAATTGGAAACCTTAACTAATGAATGAAATAATTACATGCAAACAAACCAAAAAAAAAAACCAAACTTTTTTTTTGTATTCCTTTGACCACTTTGTTTTATCTATGCAGCAGACCACATTACAGGTTCAAGTATGGCTTACAATAAAGTTGTAACTCCCTGAAAATAAGAGTTTTTATCTAGAATAATCAAGTTATACTACTCTCTTTATTATGTAAATAATATATTTACACCTATTTACACAGTAAAAATTGTATTTAAGTTTTTACTATATATTTTAGCCCAAATATTTGGCATTGATTCACCATTAGAGGGAAATAATATGATCCATCTAAGAACTTCAACAGTAACCATACTTTTCCTTTTAGAAAGTATGGAAGCTTATAACTCTTGGACATTCACTTCATTGTCTAGTATTTATTCTTTTCTCATACACATGCAGTCTGTTATCAGACACAGGAAAGTTTTTTCCCAGTGGCTGAATCTGTCACTGGAGATCTTTAATAAGCCAGACATCAGTAATATGAATGGTCCTCCTTTTTTTGGAAGCAGAAGTTGGACTAAGACTCCTGATTCTTTTATTATTTTTCTACCGAGAACTGTTCGATCCTTACAAATTACAGCTTGTTACACAGCAAACTAAGAGTACCCCTCCTGGCAAAAGCAACAATCTACATCACCTTTACTATTATGAAAGGAGCAGTACTTAAAAATGATATAAACAATAACAAGTATATTCTCAATACTCCCATAGAACATTGAGAGTTACCTTAAATAAAAACATGTAATTGTTCCCACTTTTAGATGGATGTTGATGAACATGTGTGTTCCTGGCAAAACGCATCTGGTAAGAAGGAATTCCCCTTCCAAAAAACAAGTGAACCCAGCCCCTTAACTATGCCAATACAGAAAAACAATTAAAAAATCCCCCCACACGCGAAGTACTATGTATTTGAAAAAGAACAGAAGAGTACGGTGTAGACAGGGTAGCAATCCTGATATAAATATAGCTTCAAGATACGTTTAAGCTGGTTATAAGCAAACTAGATGACAAGTTAGGACAGTCATTGGACTACACTACCTGACAGTAGTGAGAAGGCACTCAGTAGAGAACTGACTTTCCACTGAGCTCATGTGCTTTGCCAGTCCCTATCAACTCTTCTCCACTTCCCTTCCACTAACTTGGAAAGTCTCCCACACTTCCAAAATATTGGTCATGTTCAGTGAGGAAGGTCTGCTAACAACACCTATCAGCACCTTTATACCTATTGGTACAAAGTGGCTTCATTACAACCACAGCCTCAAGTATGAAGGTAAAAATACATCCGTACTCTTCTCTACAAACCAGGACTCCCCTCGACAAAAAAAAAATCAGCCTTCAGTCCTTCCACTGTACCTGGACACATCCCTTCCCATTTTTTTTACCATTCCAATATTACACTGCCTGCAGACAAAGAGAAGGTAATTGATGCAAGCATGATTTGGCAAGACCAGCACTTGGATTTGAAGGATACTCTTCACTGTTACGAATGTCCACCACCAGCAGCTTTGGTTTGCTAGGCTTTGTTTTCTTTACAGGTGTTTTGGAATGACTAGGTCCCGTCAATTCACACAGGTCAATCAGGTCTTCTGCTGAAATACGTGGTGACACCTCTGCTTTCAGGTCATCCAGCTTGATAGAATCCCTAGACTTTAAAAGGAGAAAAATAATATTAAAGGTGATACAATTAAAGACATAACATTCTTTGAATCCCCTACTTATTTGACAACCTCAGAGTATAACAAGCCAGTTAGACAGAAACTCTGAAGTAATCAGAGTTGGACTATCCATACAGAAAAGCTCCAGAGCAGCGCAAAATGCCTATCCAAGAAATACAGCCCTATTTTCTTTTGAAGTAGTTTGAAAATAAAATTCTTCAATGATCAGTGCAAACTGTTTTGTGATTTGTTAATGCAAAATTCACCAAGGCTGAGGGGCTCAGAAAACTCACAGAACATTTCTCAGCATCGGAAGAAGTGATAGCCAAACTGGCTATGAAGCACCCTCTGAGAAGACAAGCTGAAATGGCTAAGGCTTAGAGAATGAAAGAACGGTAGCACCTGGAGACTTGGCACAGAAACTGCAGGAACGTCACTGTAAGCTACAGAACTATCTAAGCATTAGGTGCAACCTTCAGCCCAAAGACCAGACCAAGATCAGGACACCAGAAATATTAAAAATAGTCCTATATAACCTTTCTTGATCCTTCTGTCTCCATGTCTTGGCAGACATGCAAAATGCCCTAAATCTTTCACTGTATATTTTAAAATACCATGGAATTTCCCCTGTTTAAAACATATAGAGTTACTTTTGAATAAAACCAAACTTGAAGAAACAACAAAACATCATAAAGCAAAAAATCTGTTCCTTTTTCTTTAGTAGGGTATCACACCCGGTAATATTCCAACAACTACTTTAATAATACTTAAATTGTTGTTCATAAGAGAACCTTCATTGTGAATTATCTCAGAAATATTCCTAAACAGTAACATTTCTGCAGTGCTTTCCTCAATTCATGTTCTTAAAAGCTCACACACTTCTAAACAAAGCAAAAAAAATATTATCCCCCTTATTTTTGTAAATAATAAAGAATGTAGATATCCTGTACTTTAATAACTGCCAACACATACAAAACTCTGAACCGCAACAGAAAAAATACATCTTGTGATGACCACGTTGTAAAGTGTTTGAAGAAACTTTTTGTCCTTCCTTCAGGTTGTTTTACATGCTGAAACTACGTGCCATTACAATTACACTTGCATCCAAAAGAACTAGAAGATCCTTCATTAACTGTTGAAAGTGCAAGTTTTGAAAACTTTCATACACTATGCAATTAAAAATACATCAGCATGCGCCATGGTGTTAAGGAGTTAATAAATTGCACTTATTTATAGTCTTCTGCAGGAAGATTTTATTTTCTGTTATCGCCATTGCCTCAATCTGAAAAATCACAGGTAAATTTTAAAGCAGCTTATTTTCATTATGCTTTAATCCAGCAGATACAGAGTTAACACGTTGGCTATGTATACAAAAAAACATTATGGAACTCAACTTACTCCGAGAGTTAGGTACATCAAAGATAGGCTTATAGAGCTTTGTCATCTTAAAACACCACTGGTTTGTCTTGTGCAACTGTTAAAAGCTCCTATTGTGCAGAAGGTCAAACAGAGGCAAAAGCTGTTTATAAGCAAGTCTACAGCTGTTCCCAGTGAGTTTTTCTGGCTTGTCAACAGACAGGAACAAACAGAATAGCTAGGATATGTTACAGGGAGCATCTTCTGAAAGACCTTCAGACTGTATTGTCTTATTCTTGAGGAAGACGACAAACGAAATAGTCAATCATTTCATCATAAAGATCTGTTCATACACTCCATAGTTGTTCAGAACATGAGCACAGGCATACAGAGATCGACTATGGAGAGCCAAAAAAAAAAAAAAAAAGAGGACAGCCTCAAATATAATGTTACAGTGAGAAATTACAAATATAATGTTACTTTTGAGAATGAGTACATATAGCACAGTCAAAATATATTCTGGTATGACAGTACCAAATTTTCTCCTTTGAAAAAACAATTCCATGTCACCTAGTTTTAGATTGCAGCAGTCACACAGATTCAAGAAACTATGTATACATAAAAAATTTCAAGAGAAAGAGAGTAATGTGCTGAGGGAAACAGGCATTACTAATTAGCAATAGCTTAACTAACTTATTAGCTCTAGCTTTTTTTTTTTTCTTCCAGTTCTAAACAATATTAATTTCACATTTAATCTGAGGACTATTCCAACTCTAGAGAAGAAGGCCATGAACATACTAAGGAGAACACAGGCGTACACATTTTTCTGAGGTATGTCCCAGCAAAAGACTTCCTAGACGCTCCTTGTGCAGTTATAGACACCTTTACTGTAACACAGATTATCAAAATGTACTCAAAATTACAGACAGAATCTTTAGGTATGCTTCAGGGAATGTATCAGCCCACCAAACTGGCTTTTCTGTTGTACACAAACACATTTAAAACACAAGAACTTCCAAATTGCTAGTCTCAGCACCTAACGTCCTCCCAGGTTCAGGATAATAGAGGTCACAATGCTTTATAATCAGAAAGATGCTTGAGTTTCTAGATAACATATTATGTATTTCAACAGAACAGACCAACACCCAAGGGAGACCTGTTTCAACAAAAATACGAGCGTGACAGAGGACACAGCCGCCTCCCAGTTGCTGTAGAATCCCACCTGCCAGGGTGCACCTGCATTTCCCCAGGAGGAGTCCATGAAAAAGAGTTGGATCAAAGGGGAGGAGGAAAAGGAACACAGTCAAACTCTTCTGACAAACTTCAGACTTGTCAAATGAATTCAACAGTCCATGTCTAGAAAAGTCGCATCAGACAAGTTTTTAACATCCAAGAAAGTTAGCAATGTAGAAAAGTAGTGATTACATAAATACACTTCATTTGTCTGATGACTAAAGCTAGCTGGCATCACTACACCCTCCTCAAGCAACAGCTTCTGCTTCAAGAGGACATTTGTGGAGCAATACCAAGGAAGGAAAGTAAGGAAGTCCACTGCAAAAAGAATTCAAGCCTTGAAGGGGAAACTGATGGTTGCTGGTAACAACAAACACTCAGCCACGTCAGGAGTTATATAAGCAGATTATGCCAGTGAAGTTGGCTGTTATGACCTGAATTGGGTCTTCTGGAGAAACATTTACACTGTGATGGACCCTAACTACACAACCACTTCCTACTTTAATTTATTCAATTCTCATTCCACATATAGGATGAATACCTCAGGAAATAATAAGTTTATGAAGAAAGCATGAAGTCTATGAAGTCTACAACAGAAAGCAAAATTGTCAAAAAAAACTCCCTTATGATAACACAAAAACATTTTCCCCCTGTTTACAAAGTGTGAAGTCACAAGAAGGGTTCTACAGGCAGACACTATCTGTACTGTGAAAAAGTTTTTAATAACTAGGACGAGCTTTTTTTTTTTCTCCCATTAACTGGGTCATAAGTACGGAGAAACATTCAACTGTGAACCTTACAACTGTCTTTGTCATAATTTTAGTTATAATTTTGCCTTTTTTTTTCCTCCTGATCTAGGGTGTCCAGTTCTGCCTATACGGTCTATTTTGTGTTACAATATCTCTATATAAGTTTTGTGCAAAGCTCTAGCCTAAAGCTCCTTGACAGACTTCTGGGAAAGAGAACTGCTGAATCAATTCTCTCCAGTAACAGCTGTTTTATCAGACTAATTTATTTCCTTGAAATTGCAAAGTGAAATACATGCATGCACTTATAAGATCATACTTCCTAATTATATTTAAAAATATGACTTCATCTGAGGTATCTTGTAACAACTCTATTTCATATCAGACACTTTCCCTACCTTCCTGTCAGTCAGCTCAAGCTAAACAAGGCTAACACCACGGTGTCACGTGACGCCACAACCTCCCTGGGCAACTCTTTCCAACGCCTGACTACCCTTTCTGAGAGGAAATGTCTCCTAATTTCTAACCTAAACCTCCCCTGGCCATTCCTTCTCGTCCTATCACTAGTTACTTGTGAGAAGAGGCCGACCCCCAGCTCCCCACACCTTCCTTTCAGGCAGTTGTAGAGAGCAGTGAGGTCTCCCCTGAGCCTCCTCTTCTCCAGACTAAACAACCCCAGCTCCCTCAGCCGCTCCTCACAGGATTTGTGTCCCAGGCCCCTCACCAGTTTTGTAGCCTTGTCTGGGCACGCTCCAGGGCCTCGATGTCCTTCTTGTACTGAAGGGCCCAAAGCTGAACACAGCACTCAAGGTGTGGCCTCACCAAAGAGGAGTACAAGGGGACGATCACCTCCCTGCTCCTGCTGGCTACATTATTCCTGATACAAGCCAGGATCCCCTTGGCCTTCTCGGCCACCTGGGCACGCTGCCAGCTCATGTTCAGGCAAGCACTGATCAGCACCCCCAGAGCCTTTTCCTCTGCACAGCTTTCGAGCCACTCTGCCCCGAGCCCATAGTGCTGCATGGCCTCCTCACACCTCCTCGTCATACCACCATCCTGCTATGTACACCTGCAGTTTGGCACTGGACTTGAGGCTGTCTCAGCCCCTAACCACCCAAACTTTGTGGATTCTTCTGAACTTTTCGCACCTTCCCTGCTCTTCTCCACATCAGTGCTCAAGCTGTGGCCTACCTTACCTCAGGGATTACCCTCTTTGCTTTAGCCCAGCCAAACATTTAAGAGGAGGTGCAAGAGAAGGTGGCTGACACAGAGACTTCAGCATATCTTACCTTTGGGGGTGAATCTTACTTTAGACTAGTCAGGTATACGAAGCTGTTCCTCAGAGAAGACCAGCATGATACAGGGAAAAGAGCACTTCAACCAAAGTTTGAGAGATCTCGTTGTCTCCCAGAAGTTTCCCTGACAACACCCTAAGTACTTGCAAAGTAAAGAATTTACTCTTCTCACCTCATTAATTTTTAAATAGGCCTGGGAATTGCTAAGCCATGTGCACTTACTGCTCTTAATAACAAGAAATGGGCATTATGAATTAATTTTTTTTTTTTTTAATATTAGAACTAAAGCTGCTTATACATTCTCAAATTAGAAGTCAAGCTTCAAAAAGATTAAAGCACTCCAGGACATGTGGCTGGTGCAATCATAGCTCCTATCTATTTTTCCATTAGCCTGTAATCTCTTACAGACATTTCACCCTTGCTATTAAATGAAGATACACACTTTGGAGAAAATAAGCAAGTATCTTTAGTTCTGCTGAACTTGAACTTAACAGTCCCATCTGATAAACACAGGAGCTATAAAGCAACTTTTTATCCATGGAAAGGATAGCTTTATCTAAATAGAAGCAGGGCTCCTGCGCTTTTGTCTTTGAAGTTGGCATAGCTTGCTGCAACGAATCTAATACAGAAGGAACTTCAGCCTGAAAGTCAGTATGATTAAAATCTGGGGTTCAAGCAAAATATTCTTTTCATAGTTCCCAAGTTCTTCATAAGGAAACATTCTTCATGGACAATGTCATTGCATGTTTCTGGAACGTAACATTTTGCTTCTGAAATCAGCGTATGCATGTACAACTGGGAATAAGTAGTAAATAACGTTTTCAAACCAGCTTAGAAGAAAAGTTTTAAAAGGTATCTGAAGAATTGATGGAACAAAACCAAACGAATGCGGATTCACACAGCAACCACAAACAGATGCAACTCTGAATCAAACATCACATCAGTCTGTAGCAAAGGTGTTGCTTTTGTGCTTGGTTTTAAGTATCAGTAATGGAAGAAGGCTTAGGTAATGTTGAAGTGATTTCCATGTAAACATAATATTCAAGGTCATGGTCCTAAAGAAGCTTGGGGGCAAATATATTCGTATAGAGTTACACTATTTTATATAAATCAGAACATAGCAGTCAGATGAAAACAGGTAGAAAGAAGAGGGAGAATAAGCAAGAATTGGACACTTCAGGATATATCCATAGCCACCTTGCCAGGCAGGCAGGCAAAGTTGTCACTCCAGTTTAAAATCAAAAGCAGTGTTCATGACAGAAAAAGACCGTTTTCAGGAAGCATCTGAAAACAAGATCAAGGAAGAACACTATGGATTTTAGTCACATAATTTAAAAGGTTTTATGAAACCAATCATGGCTAGCGTGTTTCTACTTAGCATTTTCCATGCAAATGTTTTTCTTTACATCCTTTGTAATTGAGTAGATGAAGGCAGTACTTAATCCCCTAGGATCTCTGTCCTTTGCACATTTATTTTTGTTTGTTTGTTTTCAAACAAACAGACTGAGTCCCATTGCTCCCTTGAATTCTGATGGCCCGACAGCAAAAACTATTTTACTCCTGCACCCAGTGAGAAAGAATAATGCATGGAGCCACTGTTACTGGCAGAAAGAGGCCTATACAGTCAGGGAAATATTATAACAACAACAATAATAATAAAAACCAAAAAGGTTTGATTTTCCACTCCCTCAGCCCCACAACCAATGCCATTTTTATGATCATTATTAGCAAGGAGTCCTGATTTTCAGTCAGGACTACTTATAAAAGGAGGAGCAGCCAAACTTCCAGATATTAGGAACTGTTCTCTAAAATTTTGCAGACACTGTAGTGTTACTGTTTTCTACACAACCTCACTTGCAAATTCCTTGTTATGCCTTGAATTCAGTCTTCCCTTGCCATCATACTCAGCTCTTCAGATTTCCAAGTCAAGATACCAACATCCTACCCTTGACTATGCTCCCCATCTCCCTCTACTTCCCAATCACTAAGTCTGCCCCCATTCCTGGGTCGGGAAGCTGCACTTGTCCTGCCCTTCCTGCAGGGCTCCCCAGTCCAGACCACACACCTCTGGCCCACCACGCTCCCGGCACCCATGCCAGCACCACAAAGAGCTGGAGACAAAAATTACCAAGGTGCGTGCTTCCAGCTGTGCTGTTCTGTGGCCAGTTCAATCTGCAGCATTCTGCATTGCAAAGGGCATTTTTAGGAAGCCACGGCCCACCTTGCAGCCCGGCCACACATCACACCTCACATCTCCTCTCCCCCTTTGCTTGAGGTAATACTGCAGAAAGGAGAGGAGAAGAGAGGCCAAAGAAGATGAAGGAGGGCGCAAACAGCCATGGTTGACCACTTCTTACTTGTAAGCTTACTCGAAATGTCTCCATACACAGTCGCAGGCAGTCTACAAAAATATCATGTAAGTGGGTTCTGCTTGCCTAAGTAGCCTAATTGCCTGATTATTATGGAAACCTCTCTCTGTCTCCCTGGAATAATGCAATTGAGTGACTCAGCTGAGTCAGCAGAGAAAAAAGACAAGTTATTCCCTGCATGCAGCTAGGCAGACATGCAGCAAGGTCTCATTTATTATTGCCTCTGATATGATAAAACAGGTAAACTCTTCTCACCACTGCAGGAAACCCCTTTAAATTACAGAGCTGAGCCGTAATCCAGTTGTGCCTGAGAACACCCACAAGAAGCTTCAATACAAAATAAAACTAGAAGCAGCAAGAACAATCTTGCCTGCCCTCCCCGCTTTCCATCAGTGCATCCAGTTTGCTCGATAACTACAGCCTCCTTGACAAGAAATTGTAATACTCTGAGGAAAAAATAAATAAAATTGCAGAATCTAAAGAATACCAACTGCCAGATACAACCTTGCCCTCTTTTAAAACAAAAGCAATGGGAATTTAATATAACACCTTAATGCAAACTGTAACTGGAAGAGAAATTCCTTCTTCTTTACAACATGACTACATATGTCACTCGGGGTCAAGGACCTTCAATTTAGAAACTGCATCTTTTTTGGGATTCAGCTGTAGTTGCTTTTTATCCAAGACTTTCTGAATGAGTATTAACAAAGGCAGCACAGCTCTGGGACATTTAGAGAAGAAAAAAAAAATAGGGTAGGAGAGACCTGGGGGGTAGAGGGAAAAAAATAATAATAAAATCAAATCTTAGGCCTTTGATTGTTATAAATGCATATATCTCCCACATAATGCATCTGGTCCCCATATCCAAAAGATTCCTTTTTACTACACTTTCTCAATAGCACTGTTACACAGCAGCATGGCCTAAGACATCACTTTTCACAGCACTGATATACGGCATACGCAGAATTTAGTGCAAGATGGAATTAGTGCTGCTGTGACCAGCAGGAGGTAGCTATGCCTGTGTATTTCAGTGTGTTTGTGTGTGTGGGGGGGGAAAAAAAAAAAAAGATCCTTCACGTCACTTCTCCTCCAAAACCTGGCTTCAAAAGCTTCTCCTAAACGCCATTGCCTTCTAATGCTGCAAGCACACAAATGCAAGGAAGTCATATCAAGTGGACTATTTCTCTTTGCATTATCAGCTTATCAGAAACCAAATAAAGCACCAAGCTTTTAAGAACAATGTTGGTCCTAAAGCGTGTTTTTAGCACACTCAGTGGCTTTACTCTAAAAGCTACTTTTCTCCTAAAATTAATTCACATGCATGCTGCACTGCAAAAAGCACAGGCTGCTATTTATAAAATACGGATTATTTAACAAAGTATGAAGTAAAACAGCTACCCAGGAAACTGCACCAAGTTATTTATACTGGTTGCCAAATGGAATTACTTCCACTAGAATCCTTCCTCTCCAAGGAAACCAGGGTGAATGCTAAACTATGTAAAAAGAAAAAGAAGTTACAACTATGTCTTCAGACAGACAGCTTGCAATTCAGGACAATTACAGCCTGAAATCATTTTCTCCTTCAGAACTCGCAAGCTGACTCCTTACGCATTTCTCAGGGGAAAATTCTAAAGTATCCTTCAGAAAATGTCAGCTTACCTCATATTGTTAGAAACCTGATAAATAATTAGCAGTGAAGTTATTAAAACAATGATTTGTGTAACTGCTTCCTAATATTCTTCAAGCAAGGGATGTGTATTTAAAAGAAAAAAAAAAAAGAGGAAGTGTTTAAAACAGTTTACTATTACTACTCTTCAGTGAGACAAAACAAAGAATTCCTCCTTGCTGAAAACTAGTCATACTCCAAGGCTTTGCTCCAGCTGTACTTGTAGAAAGAAACGTTTGCACAAGGCCAAAACGGAGCCATGCCAGTCGACACAGCACAGAGATCACCCACCAATAATCAGTGAAGAAAATTGGCTGACGGACAAAGCACAGGTAAAAATCACAGTGCCACTTTGGGAAGTGCCAGCTACAGCTGAGTGTTGAGCACAGATGGGCAGAGGTAACATCGGCCAGAGAGACTCTGGAAATTCTGGTCTTCCTCCATTCCTCTTTTTTTGATATTCCAATAATTTATTTTGGCAAGGACAGACCACAGACTACATTGCCAGTGCTACCACGTGTCTCACGCAATGTCTTTTCACAGGATACACTCCACAGGGGCTGCAATTGAGCACAGAACAGGACACGGAGTTGGCTCAAATCCAAACTCTTTGCCATCAGTAGCAAACCTGACTCTTTTGCACTGTTCTGTTCACTGCTTTATTATGGGTCCAATCCTTTAACAACTCTCTCATTTCAGTAACTTCCACACTCTAAAGGATGCTGACAATAGTTGCTGTACTCTTAATTCTGCCATACAGTGGCATCTGCTTACAAATTTAAGTAGTAACATGACAAAGTTAAAGAAAACCACAAAACACACCTAATATTTCATTAATAGTTATCATATCCAAAATCTGATTTTAAAACAATGATTTGAAAAACATGACACAATAATGATGTTAAATATAAAGAACTTGCCCACAAGATGCAAAGGGAGAGATCTGGCTGTTTAACATTATTTGTTTTTTACAGGTATAACAAACTTTTTTCTTTAGCAATTAATCAATCACGGAATCCCAATTATGAGAGGTCAAAAAGGTCAAATGCACCCAGCTTTCAACTTCAAAGGGTGTGTAATGGTGAAGGATTGTGAGGAAGAAGGGGATGGGCAACCAGTGAACCCAGAACCTGACGCTAAGGCTGCAGAGCGTGCTCTGCCTGCCCTCACTGCCCCATTTATATTCACAGCAGACAAACACATCCCAATGAGACTCAAAACCCAAAGTCTGTACAAAATATGTTTGCAATAATTGAATGTGATCTAAATAAGCATCTAAGAAACTATTAAAGTCATCTAAATAATATTTAGATTATCATAAACACACTGATTCTGCCTCAGCTACAAACACAGCACATTTGCTACAATCAGCTTATATTCAATTAAAACGATTGCTATTTATAACTTGAATAAACAAATAAAACATTCATTAGAGACTCTAAAATTAACATTTACCATCACTTATTTCTTAAGTCAATATATTTCTTATTTATTTACTTTGCTAATTGATGTAATGCCTTATCTGCTATTGGAAAAAGTCCTAAAGCACAATAAAATACATTCACGTTTCTAAAACCAAACAGAGAAAAAAAAAAGTGCTACAAGGCTTCCTTCAGTTAAGCTAATCTGCAAAACCAAAGCACTGGAAGCAGAAGACTCCTTACAATGACGTTCCCTATTTTGGTTGCAGCCTGCCTGGCTTATGCATTCCAAAATTTTTTTGAAAAGCTACTAAATACACGGAGAAGGTTTTGATGCTTTAACAACACCAAAAAAATAGTTGCCAGAATGTGATGAGTTAATTGTGGCTCTCCTAATTAAATAATTCTTGAAGTAGAGTGTCATAAAAAGTGTATTTTAACAAAAGCATGTTGAAAATGAAAAATAAACACAGTTTCTCACTCAAGCTAGCAGATACAGTCAGAAAAACAGAAGCATCAAAGGCATACTCAAATTTATAATTTATACCTATATATACAATTTATATCATTAGAAGCTAACTCATATCTTGATTGGTTAACATTTTGTACAACCTGAAATAAATTTGAAGAACAACATGCTGTTGTCTTGATCTACAAAAGAAGGAAAAAAAAGTTTCTTATAGAAACAGAACACAAAATAAACCTGGAAATGGCAGAAGACTCTTCAGGCAGAATATATATAATGGCTGTTACGAACAGCACAGACCTGGCACTTGAACATTTCCTAGCCTGCACAAAGAAGCTAAGAGATGGTGTGCACTACTCACTGTGCTCCTCTTAGGGGAATAGAGGGACTGTACGCACTAGTTCTTCAAGGACTTAGCGTAAACCTAGCCAATCCATTTTATATGGACAATTATATCTTAGGTGCATACTGGAGGAAGTTATAAGCAACTAAGCTTTGGCAAATTTAGTCAATAGCAAATAGGCTTGAATCCCCATCTGTAAGAAGTCTGTCATGCAAGCTGTCCTTGATTACATGCATAGAGAAATTACCCTCAGGAAACTCTTCTCAAACTGCTTTTGATAAGAAAGCAGCTTTCCTGTTTGTAGTGTTTCATCAAGATATTAAGTCACCTTTCCATGAAGGTTTTTCTCCTTCTGCTTCATCAAAAAACGAAAATCTGAACTGAGGGCATTTAAATCAGCCCAAGAATCAATAATCCTGTGGCAGCTTTTCTCCATCTGAATGCTTCAATTCCCCAACATTTTACCAGGATCTCCCACCCTTGAAAAGAGGATGGGTGGTAGAAGAAAAAGACTAAGGCCTAGTTGTACCAGCCTAGGGATGTCTGGAGTCCATCTGTCACACTGAGCAGGCGTATGCAGAGGTAAAGGAACTGCACCACGCGCTCCCTCTTTATGCACACAGATAGCTGGAGAGGGTGTGCACATCTACCATGTCTGTAAGAAGGGAGATGGGGGAATCACAGAAAATTGTTACATGATAAATAGTATTAGTGTCTGACTCCTGGACTTTCAAGAACACTACTCTGTGTGCTTCTAGGGCATGAAGGTAAATTTCATGCACCAGGATAAATAAGAAAAAAATTCAGTGTACCGGTCAAGAAAAAGTCAGAAACAAATGTGAGTAACCTACTATTAAAATTCAGCGGTGAATGCAAAGGGTTTTTTAATTCTTATTTTGGACTTTCTATCTCTCTTAAAATACACATGCTAATTCACTTAAGATGCACATTCGTTCTCTCTGAAACTATTTCCTCCTTGAGATTTTATCTCAGCAGAAATATGCTTACTGGCTGAAAGAGTAAAAGATTAAGCAACACACAAGGCTGGGAGGGAGGAGAGCACCCGAGCCTATTTATGAAGTTACAAATAGATGTCACTAAAATGAAAACTAAGCAATGCTAATAATAAAAAGTCAAAACAGTTTGTTCTACTGGCTGCTGATTTAGGATGAAAAGTGCTCACCCAGGGGCAAATACTTCTCCTGTTATTATTAACCAAAGCACTGTAACATGCAGATATACACAAATATTTGAGTAGCCAATAAAAAGCACTTAAGGGACAAACTGAAACAGCTTAGAAAGAAAATACAAATATGGAAGTAGGAGACAGACGGTGTTTAGAATTAAATACACTAAACACTTGATGTTTTAAGAAGTCATAAATTACCTTGAGAAGCAAACCCACAACTCTGTTTTCAAAGGAATTGTTTCCTACTCTTCCCAGCCTTAAATACAGATGTGATCCACAAAGATAAAACTGGAGATACAAGTGTAGCATGTAGTGCTTATTCCACATGAACCAGGTAAATAGGTAGGGAAACAAAAAAGTATGTTTTCAAGAGCTAGACTGACCAGCAAGGACACAACGGAGTTTTAGAAAAACTGCAGTATGTACTGAAGACTGAACTCAGTTCCCACTGCTTTCAAGTGGAAAAAAGTTTTCCAATGGCAGCAAACACTAGCAGAGAACACGACTGAAGAAACAGACAATTCTGGGATTAAGGTTAAAAAACAAAGACAAAAAAAAAAACATCTTTGTGCATAAACAGTATTTCAACAACAATTTCAAATTTTTCTTCGCAATGTTGCTCAAATCCATGAGAAGTGGGAGATGTCCCTGCCCATGGGAGGGGGTTGGAACTGGATCATCTTTAAGGTCCCTTCCAACCCAAATCATTCCGTGATTCTATGATGAAGTGTCATCTTGCTAAGACAAATATCTAAAAGTGCAGAAGTGGTTACAAGTGACAGGTGACTCATTAGTGGCTCACCCTACATGGGATTTTAGAAGCTTGGACTGCGGCCCCCAACAATACCACAACATATATGTTTCAAAATCTGACACACAAGTACAGCACATGAGAGCAAACACATTTGTACACTAGAACTTCACATATGAATCTGCTTCCTTGCCAGTCTCCATGAGATGACTTTTCTCTTTCCTACAGAAAAAAACAACAACTGAGTATATTCACAATTTTCTGTAAAAATCACAGGGTCCTCCTCCATAAAAAGAGCTAAAAAACCCACACAACCACAGTAGATCCAACACCCCTGAGCTTCAAAAGAAGTTAAACCATCAGTTACGTGGCAGTGAATCAAAAGTGTTTTACTGTTAAGCAGAAAGAAACAGAAAATAAAGAGAAGGCAATAGAAGTTGTGGTATTTATTTTTTTTCTAGAAAAAACATTAGCTTAATTTCTCGGAAACCATGGGATGGATGAGCCTAGTTACTGGCATTATAAACAAACATATTTTTTTGGTATGAAAATAAAATTACTACCGAAAAAAAAGACCCAACACATTTCTCAGGAAATGGAAGAAACTTTGCTTGACCCAAAACAATAGATTTTTTTTCTCTGCTACAATTACTAATCTTTGTTCTATTTACTAATTCAGCACATCATTGTTGCTCTCTCCCTTATCCCTCCTTGCTGCTTCCAAGCCTCTTTACTCTTGCCTGGACACAGAAAAGCATGAGCACATCCTCAGGACTGAGGAAACTTGGCTGTTTACTCTTGTCATACATTAAGAAAAGCTAGCACATACATGAAAACATTTTCACTGTCAAGCATTGGAGTAGGCTGCAAAAAGAGACTGCATAATCACTTTCCTTGGAAGTTTTCATGATCTGACAGGACAAAGCCCCTGGCAAGCTCATCTGAATTCAGGGTTTTGTCTGTTTTCTGAAAGAATTTGTACCAGATGACCTCCTATCAGAATTATTCTATGAATTTGCAGTCCTTGGCTCCTTCAGAAAGCTTCTCTATGCATCTGTAGACCAGCACAGCAGTCGTATTTGCTGAAATTCCTGTATGACAACCACCAGTATCCTTGTGTCATTTCATTTTTCTTCCCAGTTGCCTTTGTACTCCTACCTATTATTTCTTAAATCCTATAAACTCTTTAGTTTCCCTTTGTTCTGCATTTGCAGGTCTAGCTCTTGGAGTCCTGGATTTGTGCCCAAGGCTTACAGAAAATACGGTAATATTAAAAAAATACAGTTAAAAAAAATTAAAAAAGATGATGACTGAATATCATACTCAGGTTTAAGAACTACTTAAGTATTCAGATACACTGAAGTGGCAATACAGAGCTTAGTTTCTTAGTAGTTGAGAAAAACAGATCAGAAGTCTAAAATCTAATGCAGATGGCCAAATAGATAGGACAGGTGTATATATATTCTTCCCCTCCTATTGTAATGTAGTAATGGATGAATTTTGATTGTAGGAGAAAATGGAAGAAAAAAAATACCATTTAATTTTATTTATATAAAGACTGACTCGATTTATACTGCTGAGAGGATGGAACAGAATCACTTCAAATCACCAGCACCCTTCAGACAGTATAGCTGACAAAAACCAATCATCAGATTTTAATAGGAAGACAAAGGGGTATTTTTTCCTCAACTGAATAGCTATGCAGATATATTCTTATTCACCAGCTTTTCTTTGCCAAGGCAAATGCAGGTGTAACTAACATACTGTCTCTCAAAACTGCTTGAGCCGTACCCTTTAACCTGGCATGCCAAGATGGAAAAAACAGCCAGAGCTACCTGCATCACTTTCCTGTTACCCAGTTCTTTCAATCAATCACAGAACCATTAAGGTTGGAAATGACTTCCAAGATCATCTGGTCCAACTGTCCCCGTCACGAATATTGCTCACTAAACCATGTCCCTAAGCACCACATCTACCCTGTCTTTAAACACCTCCAGGGACGGTGACTCCACCACTTCCCTGGGCAACCTGCTCCAATGCCTGACTGCTCTTTCTGAGAAGTTTTTCCTAAAAATTCCAGTTCTCACTGGTAAACTGTTCTTTTATTGTTTCTCTCCTGAGACAAAGCCTGTTTGTAGTTCTGCAGGTATGACCTGGATAGTGGTCTGTTGCGGTAACGAAGAACACCACAGAGCTGGAAGAGCAGGAGCGGAGAGAGGCAGAGATCCAGCACAAAAAGAAATAATTTTATTGGCATGTACATCAAAGAAACTTAAGTTCAAAGCAGTGTAGTTTAACAAAAAAAACAACAAAAAATCCCACACGACCAAAAAAAACTTTCTACTTCCTGCTCAGGAAAAAAAATACAGGGAATAAAGAGCTACATTTCAGAGCAGTTAAACCTCATTAACTGCGTTTGATTCTTCCTCAGAATTAATACCACGGCACAGGCTCTAACACCATGCAGTAGTTAAGAAGCAAGTCTGTGTGATGAATGTGTCAAACTCCTGTGCTTTGTAGTGACAACATAACTACCAGGGACTGAGGTTTGGTGGGTATTTTCTTACTGCACTAAACAGAAGAAAACAGCAACAACAAAAAAAGAAAAGCCTCTTCGCCCCACCTCATTGAACTCTGATGGGGTGGCACAGACTATCAAAAGAGCTGGAAAATTTGTACATAACTAAGAAGGTCCTAGAGCAACTAACTTGAACCTGGCTGAAAGTAACCACTTCGCAGTGCAAGGAAGGTAAAAAGCCAGCTATAGGATGGCTCTACTGTCCAGATCAACAACATATTAGCGGATGCAAGGGCCTTTGCTACGAAACTGTAAGACAAAAGTAAAATTGTGACATTGATTAAAAAAAGAACAAAAAACAAACAAAAATTCACCCAAAAAATCTCCCTCAAAACACACGCACACAACATTGGCATTAATGTGACTCCTCAAACTTGCACTGAGTTGGAGTACCCTAACTGAATGGCCATAGCAATTCTCCCCTACAGCAGTTTGAAATCTGCCTACCCATTGCAATTCTCATGTGAATCCTATAGATGCAAGAAAGAGACTAATAGCATCGTTTTAGATTTTCAAACAAGATGAACAATAAACTCATCAGCTGGTATTTCAACAACCAACATTGCAGCTATATAACTAAAATGATCCATTTATCTGTCTACCTCCTCTTACCTACTTAGGTAGGGACATATCCCACTATTTTAAACTTCAAAATTTTAAAATATCACCATAAGCTAGGTACAGTTATTATCACTCACGACTACTTTGACGATAGGATTTAGAGTTCTCTGAGCTACAGCAAAGAAACAAATGTACGCAATAAATAAAGCTTTGCATTAAAACAGTGCAAGAATGGACAATAGTGCATGCCTGGGTATCATTTGTCTTCCCCCTCCATGTGCCAGGGCACTTACCAGGTCGCTTCTAGGTGCTTCCTGATAATCTGCTGAAAAGCAGGACATTGAACTTCTCGTGCCGTTGCTCTCGCCGGCTTGTCGAGGAGGCTGTGCATATTGCCTGTATGTAGCACTCTTTGGGGTCCAGCGAAACAGGTTGATTGACTCACGAACACAACGCTCAATGTCAATCTCTGATCAAGGATTTAAAGAAAAAACAACAAATGCAAGCGTGAAAAGTCAGTAAAGCCGATTAAACTAGCTATGACGTTTCTAAATAAATACACACATATCCATCTATACACCTCTGTCTCTCTCTTTTAAAAAGTAGTTTTCAAAAATACTTGGCCATTCAAAAAGCACTTAGCAACTTCTATAAAAAAAACTAGCAAAGGTGTTTTAAGCGTTAGCTTTATCCCCAGGTATGCATGAAAACACAGAAAACTTTTATTAAAGAGAAATACAACAGAACTTCAATCAATGCAATGACATGAATATAAGCAAAGCCTCATCACTCTAAAGCATCTTCATAAAATGCCTTTGCGAATCAGACTTGACACAAATATAGATGTATGCAGTACATCAAAAGTGTATTTCATGCAGTGTATGCAAATTGGGATTTTTGGATCAACTCATCATCCTATTTATCAGTTATGTATCTGCTACAAGCCAAATGATTTTGCTGAAGGCATTCAGTGCTGTCAAACCTTGCATGGCCTGCTGTTTTGACAAAGCTATACGCTGTCTGTTTGGTGGAAAACAGGGAATCTCAATGTCACTTCGTGTTTGATGGCACACTGGTGCACAAAATGGATTTCTCTTAGAGCTGAGGAGTCCAAAACCCAACCACAACTTACAATAGAATACCCTGGTCAAAGAAACAAAGTGCCAAATGTGACAATATTACTCAGTTAGGAGGAAGGTGGACACCCGTTAAAGGTGAAGCATCCTAAAATAAGCTATGGTCAAAGAAAAATGACCAAAGCATAATGAAAAACATACATAAAAAAAGAACACCTACTATAAGCATCATTTTTGCAACACTGAGCATCCTTCACGTATCTATCTTCTAACAAGGTATAACATAAAAACCATTTCCTTTTTTATCACTGCAAAATGACTGGTTAGTTTTACATCCATCTCCTGTCTGCAGTTTGGCAAAGAGAAAAATCATCCCAACTTGCAATTTATGATGAACCCAGCGTAGTGCAGACAAACAACAAGTATATTTGCACTTCTCATGTCTGCCCCAAGCATCTCGGATAACTTATTGCATGAGTCACAATTTAGATGACTGGGGCATGAGTTTCTTTGGAAAAAATAGAGACAATGCAGTCAAACTTTATCTGTACAACTCAAACAGACCTGATACATTGCCACGAATAGATTTGATGCATTACCATCAATGAAGAAGTCACACCAGAAACTTCAGTCATTAGCACGGTGAGCAAAAGAGGACGAAATTGAAGCCTGGGGCAGAATATTCCAGTTGCATGAGGTTATTTACTTTGCTTAAAACCGAACGCATGATGCCATCTATTAATTTCCCATTCAAAAGGCTGTCCATTTTCAGGCAGGATACAATCTTCAGTGTTTTAATTCCACTGAAGACAACATGCTTATGTGTAAGATTAAATCACAATTTTCCTTAACCATATCAGGCTCCTGAGCTACTCAGATAATACTTGCCAGAAATAGATGGACAATGTGTGCTTCCATAGTAATTAACAACTTTTCATTCTGTCACGAAAACATACTAAATTTTTCATTTTGAAAATGCTATAATAGAACTTCCATATTTAGTATCATTCCCAGGGAAAATCCAGGCCAACTGGCACATTTCACACAACTTTGAAATTCAGGAAAGACGGCAGATCCCTTTTCACTGGTTATTATTCCTAAAGTCCAGGATACACACCAAAACATTAATTAGTCACATTTTTCTACATTTCTGAAGGCTAATCATAAAAACATGACAATTTTAGTTCAAGACTGTAATACACACATGTTTTTTGCTCTTCTACTTTATTCTAGAGTGACTTACAGCCCTTTCTCAGTACTTTTGTACTGAGTTGAAAGCAGAATTTCGGCAGAAAAAAAAAGACCAACACTGATGAATAGCATGAGGAGCTTTCAGTTGTGAGAGGGCATAATAGCCTACAAATATCTGGCATTGAAAACAGAGAACTGGGAAATAGAATAGGAATTTTCTATGCTGTAGGAAGTTAAGAAAAAGATGAAGGCGGGAATTGAGATTGACAGAGTTAAACATTGAGAGTTAAACCTTGAGACAGACTATCAAAATATTTTTCCTAGAAACAAGCCCCGTAGTTCCAAAAGGAGCCCATGCTGATAAATGCAAAATTCAGTACTGGATTTCCTTGAAAAAGATAACCATCTCTCCCCCTTCAGAGTGCGAGTCAAAAATTCAGGAGGCTGTTGTTCTGTGATTCCCAGCTGCGTGGCTTCTCCCTTTGTCCAAGCAGCATTTCTGGAAGGCAGTGGCCATGCCTGGAAATGAACCTCCACGGAACAAGAGGGAATTTTAAACAGCTTGTGAGGCCATCAAAAACATAGCAGCAATTCACAGGCTGCTAATTGATTAATAGGCTTCCAAGTAATGCAAAATATAAAAATAAGATGGTGTTTTCCACAAACAGATAACCAAATATGCGTGTGCACACATATAGGTACATGCACGCATACATTTGGGAAGATCAACATTTATCACCCACAAGGGAGAAAAGACTGTTGGAAGCAAAAGCATTTATTCACTTTTCCTTTTTTAAAAGTGATTAGCTTCACGAAAGTGGAACTTAAGAAGACATTACAGTGGGTAAATCATTTACAGAATATGTAATTAGTCACGGTGGGTGAAGGAGCTTCAGACTGGAGTAGCCTTCTAGCCTGTCTTCAACCTTTGTTTGGAATTTCTGTTTAAGAAAGATCACTTCCCGTCAGTGAACAAGATGCAGTGTAATCTTTTGCGGCCCCACTAGATAAGATCTTTTCCCTTCCACTTGACTAATAAATTAGGGTCTACTGCAGTACTTCAATTTTGATTTCTTCCCACGCCCTTTCAAATAACTGAAAAATGATTCAGTCTGCATTAAATGCCCTTTCAAAAAAAAATTTAAATCACACCACGACTTTGTACCCACACAATATTAATCCTACTTGTACTCTTCCTGCTCTCAAGTAGTATTTTGTGTTACAAGTGACTCAATGCTAAAGCTTACACATTATTAAACACATACCGTTGGGACATCAGAAGTGTAAATATATGAAGTCAGTGCCGAGATCCTTGAGCAGGACAATGAACAAATGAACAGAGTACTTCATGAGGATGCCAGACTACTTGTCATACACAAACAATTTAGAAGAACATCCTTCTGAGAGAAGGCTCTGAATAAATCTCAGGGTGGCAGCATGAAGTACACAGAAACACCTAGAAAGGATGGGGAGGGCCTGCTTGTGGGATGTAGAGACAACATCTCTGTGCTCTCTAAAGTCCCAGCACTGGTGTGTTTTGTGGTCAGAAAATCATGCGCCTTCCCTTTTTATTCATACAAGTTACTTTGCTGGAAAATCTGTAATCAAAATGTGTTAACATAAGATTGAGCCATTAATTTTGAAGCATGCACTGAAAAAAAAGTTAAGCACAGCTTTAAACATAATAAAATACTAAAAAAAAAAATAGTTATTTCAAAATTGAGTATGTCTTAAAGCAGCCTAGTTTTCACACAGTGTAAAGCACCTGCATTTCAAAAAGTCAGAGTTGGCACCCAAGTACCTAAAAACTAAAAATGGCCAGTTTCACTATATAACACTGGTCTTAGGAGTTCTAGATCAACTGAGCTCAAGGATTTCACAGTCAAGCAGCAATTAAGCCTTAGAGGAAATAATCCTATGGCAGTACGTAACATCTTTGCTGTGCGGCTTCAAAAGCCTTTTTTCCATGATTTTTTAAAATATGTGAAATATATGAACTGAAAAAGGAAGGAGCGTGTGGGGGTAGTAAACATAGTAATCTAATACTAATATCCATGTAATTGATATTAATGTAATGTATCCATGTAATGGATATTAGTGGTTTTGTCATGGCCCCATCCCACTATTAAGCCTGCTGAAATACTTTGTCCATTTTCTGAAATAAACTTTCTTGTTGCTCTAAGATATCACTCATTTCTCTCTGCTCATGCTAAAACATCACTCTGTACTGAGATGCTGCCTTCGTTTGTCAACAGTCTCATCTGAAAACACTGGCTCACCCGATAGATCTGCTTTTTAAGTTCTGTTTTAGTATTTTTATTATAAATACAGCAGAGAAGTAGACTGTCCTTGAAATAAACATTAGAAAACATCAGTTTAAAGGCGATGCACCTGTAAGAAAAGCACAAAAACCTTATTTTTACAGTAAAACTGGATGTAAAAATATTTTTCACACCAAGGGAAAGCAATGAATGGGGAAAAACATAACACGAAGGGCTCCTCCTTAATGAAAACGTACACAGACCAAGTCTTTGTGCAGAGTTAATCAATTCCAGAGGCCTTTCCTTGGGTAACAAGGCACAAGTTAAGAAGCTTGGCCAAAATAAACTTCTGCCTTTTGGATGCAACCCAGAATTATGGGCTCGGTTTGACCTCTCCATCACAAATACTTTATGGCTACCCGTCCTGGCACCCTCTGTTTTCACCACACAGCCACATAAATAGTGAAGCAGGCCTCTGCCTAATAAAGGCAGGGAAGCTGAATAGGTCAGTCAGTTTGATCTCACCATTCCTGCTCTCCGAAGAAATAGGGGTGGAAAGGCCATAAACCTTGGATTTTCTCGCAACATGCAAAAAGATTCACTAAGCCTAGATAATCAGACGGACAAATTGAGTAAGAGAGGTAACATTTCCATCCAACAGCTCTGTATCTATTACTGCTAAAAGGTTACTAATAAATGAAAAGGTCAATGGAAAATTATTCTTTTTATATAATTTATTTCACACATTACAGGACAGTTGTGCTATTTTACTGTTTTGTGGATAGTCATTTGCTCTTACATCAGCACCCCTTTCAATGCATCTCAGGAAAAAAAAATTCAAAGGCAAAATAAATATCACTCATTAAAACTTCATCAACAGGTCTGCTTCCCAGATGTGACGTGTAAAGTGAAAAACCCTACAGTCAGAAACTCTGACCAGATCAATGCTTACAGAATGCATCAATGTCTAAAGAGTCACAAGCAGAAGAGCTTTGTATTAGCATAGTTTTCCTCTTGTTAGCTTTCAGGAGAATATCAAGGTACTAATAGGAAGTAATTTAGCATTTCTGCTTTTGAAGTAAGATAAATATTCAAGTAACCTTAAGAAGGGTTATTTGTTGCCATGGGAATAGGATCAAAGTTTCTAATTTAACCTGTTGTTTCCTAGACCAATAACTGAAAAACTTCAGGTAAAAATTAATACAGGTATCTACATCTGCCTGAAGAACGTCCTGAACCATGTGATACAAACTACCAAAAAAACCACAACTATTTTACAATTTTGCCATGATGTTAGTAATTATTTCTTTTTTTTTTTTTTTTTTAATTTTTGTGGCCAGCCCCTGAAAATCCAACCACTGTCTGTTTTGACTGAATCCAGTTGCCCTACAACTGTTAACTCGTGTACTTCAACAACTTGAGTGAGACGGCTGGGAGCTTTCAAACAGCTCTGCCCCAAGCTGAAATATGAACTGAAAAAGTTTCTTGCAGGTGATACTGCTGGCATGCGCATCACTGCTGGAAAAAATACAAACCAGATGACGTGATGCTGGTGAGAAAAAAATAAAATGCTTTTTTTTTTTCCTGCTTAAGTGTAAGGGTGGAAGAAACAGCAAGAGATCATCTAGCTCCTTGCCTTGCTCTGAGGTCAAATAATAAGACTACCCCATGCCCTACAGACACTTGTCTAGACTTTTCAGATTTTTGCAGCAACAGAGGTTTCACCTGACACACCCCCGATGTGTACTTAGCCCATTTATCACCATTTTCAAAATAGAAGCTACATTCTTCACATACAATGGGAGCCCAGTTGGGATACCTGTCCTTCCTAAACACGTTTAGTCCTTCAATGCTAGCAATCCAGTCCCAAAATTTATTCTGAGCATGCAACATGAACAAAGTCTTAGCTTTATGTGCAAACCTTGCTCTAGTTCTCCACGATTAGTTTTGTTCTTTATGCTGATTTCTATTAGAATCTAGCTCTTAATACATTAAGAACGAAGATTGGATAGACAGAATAAAAAGCCTGATGCAGATTTAAAGGCAAGAGTTTAAATTCTTTCAATACTGGGAAGTAAACCAAAAGGACCTAACAGCTATCTCAAACTGTGAGAGAGCTGAGAATTCCTTTAAAGACGCCTTGTTTCTCAGCCCTTACTTTAGCAGAAAGATTTTTCTGGCTCTCAGACTACACTCTGTATTTAAGCAGTTATGTGTGTATCTACTAACAGCACTGGATCTAAACACACAGAGCAACCGTGTCTATGATCACGTGGAGATGTGCTGCTAATGTACATTTTAATCAAGGAGTCTTAACAACACTGCACCTCCTAGAGTGTACCCCACTCAGCTCCAACTCAACAAACCTGTGTGCGTAAATCCTACCATTTCCACAGTGAAAAATGGTACCAATAGTTCTGGTACTTTCATTTTTCCTGGCAAGTCCCCTTTCCACTGCTGGTTAATGTTATTTGTACAGCTCATTTTAAAAGTCTCCTCAATTAACAAGTAGAGAACTAAAGGTCATAAGGAAGATCATTTATACCTGTATAGACATACAAACAACACATTCAGCATAATGAAGATATGAACAGATACCCTATCAGGCACCTTGCTGTCAGCAACATTTCCCATAACTGTGGAAGAAAAAAAAAATCTACTGCACGCTCTGGCTTTCTAAACAACAGTCTGATCCCGAAGCAGTTGTTATGCTCACAATTTTAGTGAAACCAAAAAAGAGGGGAAGATTTTCCAAAGACATCTTTGTAAAAAGAAAAAGAAAAAATATATATATAAATATATTCACCTCATTTAGATGCAAACCTCCAATAAAAGGAGTTTAACTTGTCTTTCCATGCCTAGAAATGCTGGTATATTTGACAGTTTGACTGTTTCTACTTTGATTTTATTCCAGGGTAAGGGTGTACAAAATCCTATAAGACTAACAAAAGTATTACTCTATTCTCTGAAGTCCCTTTTTGCTATGAAGGGTACCTACAGCTTCTATCAAGAAAAAGGAGGCATCAGCTGTGCATCACGTTGATTTTAAGACACTAGGAAAGTTTTACTGATGAACTCAGTTTCCCTCCTTCTTTGAAACAATACAGCTTTAGATAGTCCTTTACTAAAGGATATATATTCTATTTTTTTTTCTGCCACTGACAACTACAGAGTAGCAAAAACACTAATATGAATGAAACGAAGGAATTTTCTTCCTTCAGTGTTTCACCCACCCCAGCATTACTCTTTAGTCTCAAGAAGGTGGAATCTATAAATAGAAGTGCATGCTGTTCATGTAGCTACAAGTGGCAAACGTGAATAATTAAAGAATTCACGGCTTCAGGTAAAATGGTATCAATCTTACAGTTTGACACAATAGAACAGCCTTGGTGAGCAGGTGTGCCCGAACAAATTACTCTGCTTCTGTACCAAAGCCAGCTCCCAGCCAACACTTGGCTGTAAGCCATTAAGAAACAAAACAAAACAATAACACAGAAACCCAACAGTTACTAGCAGCTATGCAGTTTCTGCTTCACAGATGCCATCATCTAGTGACAATACATCTTCACGAACTGCATTATAAAATACACCTGCCACCTGCATCTAAAAAAGCCATTTAACATAAGGATGAAGAATACGTTGAAAAGAGGTTTCCATATATATATTAGTCTGACCTACATCCTTCAAGAAAAGAAAACTAAAAAAGTGATTTCCTTTTTAAACTCTGATGCCTCTTGATGTTTCCAATCTTTTTTTTTCTGGTTATAGTTACAACACTATTATTATGTACATCATATGACAAAGACCAAATTGTTTTTCTTCAGACATATGGTAATTTGAAAAAGCAGCCCAGCTTCACTAATGCCATGATAAATCACCTTGCAGTGTCACCTTCCACAGGGGACAATAGTTTTGAACTGAGGCAAACTACAAAGCTACACGTCAAAATTTCCTAGTTGAATTTATGAAAAAAGCTTCCTTTTAAAAGAGCTATTATGATTTCTCTTCCCCAGAGTATTAATCTGAGCATTGCAACATTTTCAAAACTGTATGAAAAAAAGTCAAACCTTATTCAAAACGGTGTACGATCTTGGTTTTTCTACTGCTCACTCACAGATGGAAGACCCCATCGCATCCCTTTCAGTCTATCCACAGTTGGTGTTTTGACCTCCAAGTTCACATTTTTAGCCCAGAAGTGGTGAAACAAATGGAAACTGGCACCATACACCCACAAACTCAGTGTGGGCTTGGTGGCCAAGTGCCATTTATTTCACCTGCCAAATCTTAATTAACTAAACACTGAATCACCAGAAATTCTGTCAAGATAAAAGAGTGTGAATTGCAGATGTGTAGGCAAAGTATTTTCAGAATGAAAAAAACAGCAGAAAGTAGAACAGTAGCTATCTAGGGGTTGAATATGTACCTAAAGTCGAGTTCTCTGATGTGCATTTAATTTTGCTGCTGTCAGCAGAAACATCAGTTAAAATTGCACCATGCAATCTCAGTGTAGAATTTGTTATTTGTTAATGTTTAGTCCATTTGTGAGCTGGATGAAATATTTTTAAGCATTTATACAACTTTCATCATCACAGAATTAATCATTTTGGCACACTGCTACAATAGAAACAGATATAATTGTTTCTCTCACACTAGAGAAACCCTGTTCCTTGGAGAATCATTTACTTTTGTGGTTTTCCAATAGCTACATCTTCAACTACACATTGCATCTTAAACCCACATGCCTGTATCTCACAAAGCAGAGTCCTCCACATTTCCGCTTCAACAATTTTACTATAGCTCCTCATTGCACTGGACCGCTTCTTCACCACCAGTGCTCTGGACTTTCTATCTGATGTTCTTTCTTTGGAGGTGCTGCCTAGCCTGAAGACAGCAGAAAGACACCTTTCTAAGCTGCACAGAAATAACATATGAATGCTCCTCACCCCGTAAAGTTTCAGAAGATGAGGTTACTGCAGAAACTAACCTACATATACCTGTATAAGAACACGTTTTATCCCATGTCTAGGCTTGGTGTTTCCTTATTCTCTAATAGCATCTGTTCCCCACCTTATAAGTTGGTGTACCTCTTCTCAAGTCCAAAATGAATAGCTGTATTTCAGTGATGATATCAGCATGGATCTCTGCAAGAATATCTGCTTGTCAGGCCCTACACTGCACTGATTCAGGGTAGAATTGAATAGGTCTTCAACTGCTTGCAAAGAGTTGTCTGTATCTGGATGCTTCATTCCTCAGTCTGTCTTTCTAACAAAAGGTGCCAGTGACTTTGCACTACTTGTACAGTGGGTAATGAATTTAGTAATCAATTTAAGCTACAGCAATCACCATGTATATTATGCAACTCAAAAAACTATCATACATACTGAAGTCAAGATGTTAACAACTATGCTATAAGAAAGACTGCACATTTTAAGGTAAAGTTACTTGTACAGTCAGCCCTCAATGCATGGCATGGCCATCTGGGTCGTAGATTTCTTGATACGAAAGATGCAGACAACCAAACAGGTTTAGTGTAGGTCAGCACTGGTCTGAAAGCAAAATCCTGCTTCTGTTGGTACCAAATCAGTAGTGCCACCCTTACCATTCTCATTTCCCCTGCCACATCCTCCTGTCGTATGTCAGGCTTAGATAAAAGAAAAACAAAGGTAATGCACAATGTGTTTGCTCTCTCCACATCACCTAAATGGCATAAGATTTAGAAAATCTCAGAACTACACAAAGAATTAGCAATGATTCTGGAGTTGGTTTTATTTGTTTGTGTCAAATAGTACCTCTAAATCTTCCCTGGTAATCACATTGTTCGAATGGAGTTTATACTCAAAGTAGCTCGTCAAACACAAGGAGAAAGAAGAAGAAAGAACAAAACAAACAAACAAAACACATGCCTTTGGGCAATAACTTCCTAAACAATCTAATTTAAGCAAGTTTTAGCAGTTGCTGAAATGTCCTCTTTGTGCAGCCCCACCAAGGGCTAGGATATTTGGTATTACAGCAAAGGGATTTTCTGGTGTTTTAGTTGACCAATTATTTTGTCAAATCCTTCAAATAGGTTTCCTAGTATACGAGAATATTGTTAGAACTAAATACTACTAAAGCACGTGAGAATTCTGAATGGCATATTCCTATAATTTGGAATAATAATGTTAACCACAAGATTAATGAAGAAAACTAAATCTCCTTTGCACAGTGACATGTATAGTTTCTGTTCCCCTTATAAGTATTGGTACAGACAACAGTTTACAGGAGAACTTGGTTAAAACTATGGTTCTCAAACACAGAAATGTATGCCTGAAATATGTTGAGGTATGACTATACCAAGCAACTTACAAGCAGAGGAAAGTGGCACACGTGAACACTGAAGGCTTTGCCATTCAGAAGCTGTAAGCCAAGAAATTCTGAAAAGGTGAAAACACCTGATGAGAGAATACTATTGATGGAAAAAGAAAAACAAAAAAGCAGAATCGGGACCATTTTTTATTTCCGTCTGTATAGAGAGTAAGAACAAGCATTTTGAGGAACAGTTTGCAGTGTTTTCCTTGATGTAAAAACTGTAATGTTACAGGCTCCACTAGCAGAAGACAGCACTGCCAAACCTAATTATTAACATGGCTTTTCACTACAGAAACACCTTCAGTGCTACGGTACGGTTATTTTTCTGACTGAATTCCTTATACACAGAGCCAGGAATAACTGTCAACTCTAGCAACTACAAGATTATGGAGAGCAGCAGCAATGATCAATTCTGGAATCAAAGTCTAATTTTATTCATAAAATTAAATCATACCCCTAGCCACTTCAAAACCTCTTTAGAACTGTTTGTTTTTGAAGATTTTTAGGGAAATTCCCAAGTTTTGTACCTAAACTTAGGCAAGAGTTAAAATCCTTATCCAGTTTCAAATTCAGTGCAACTGTCCCTCCAACAAGTAAATAAAACTGTAAGGTTCCCTGCATCACCGTCTCTATTCAGAGAAATTCAGATACATGGAGTTTTGAAGTGTAATGTTTTAATTAACTTTTAATTTTCCCTTCCTGGCCGGAGTTCAATTTTTACATGAAGCCACAAGCAAAGTATGGCAGTCATGAAGGAATATCTGTTTTCAATATTAACAAATTGAGATTTCCACTACAGATTCCAAAAATAGGAAGTGATATCCATTTATACAGATAAAATATAGTCAAGGCTTTGAGAGAAGCATTGCAAAGGGCTTTCAGAATCAAGTAATCAATACCAGCACTGTGCCCCTTCTTTTTCCCCACATCATTAACTTCTCTAAACAATAATCAGAACTGTGTTATGTGCACTGAACTCAACTGTGAACTGCAAGCAAGTGAACTGAAAATAAATTTGTGGGTTATTTTTTAAATTAAAATGTATCTTTTTAGTGACAGGTACTGTAAAAACAAGAAATGTTAAAAAAAACATTTCACAAATTTGCAAGATAGAAGTAAAGTAGCTTTATCAGTCTGGAAAGCAAGTCACTTTCACTGGCAGCCTGAGATAAGCCATTCTGGTGCATGGAAAGCTTAAAAACCACAGGAGTTTCAGGCTGTTGAGCAACAATTGATTTTAGATTTAAATTATTGCAGATGTTTAGAACAACATAATCTCTTCCTTGGGGTGACCCAATTCCACGTAAAGGTTGTTTGTAAATTACTTTTAGAAAATTCACATGCATGGTGCAGAATTTATTTTAACCAAAATAACGGAAACCCTGTTTGGAATATACAGGTGACAAAATGCAAAAGCAGTCAAGACATAATAGGAAATACGACTTGGGTAAGAAAGAGAAGCATAAGGCCATGGTAATTTTATGTTCAGAGAGGTTACTGATTACAGAAGTCTCAACTAGACCCATAACATTTCATTTTTAAGTCATGCTAGTGTCATCATCCATGCCTATTCCTTTTTCCCTTAGCAGTCAATTTATGATGTGCTTTGGATTAATCTCCCAACATTCAACTGTGTCACTGTTGACATCCAAAACATTGCAGACATCACAAACACTTTAAATATTTGTTTTCAGAAATTAACACCATCCTGCCAAAACGTTTCCTAATGGAACATCAAAGTTGACAAACAATAATCAGCAGAAAGCATACACATTGTAATACTACAGGTTTTAGTTATTTAGTTTTACTATATAAATAGATATATATTATGAGAACTAATGTGTTCTTACACTTGACCTCAGCATAAAGTACATCAGCTGTCAGAAAATCAGCTGGTTCAAGATAAATTGGAATATATAATTTAGAACCACTTAAGGGGAAAAAAATAGGAAGATATGACCTTAGGCAAGAAAATAGGTAAAATATTAATGAACCTGTATTTAACTAAGATAAAGATAATACATGGGGGAGGACAGAGACAATCTTTTAGCTTAGCACTCACCTTTCAAACCACCTGAAGATACCCCGTTAAATTTTATAATAGAATTTGAAATGACTGAGCATGTAGACCAAAACTGGAAAGAACCCACACTATATGGAATGGCCTATTTAATTTTCTTATAAATTGAAAAAGTAAAATAGCAATTGCGTAGTAGAAACTAAGCTGAAAGGTAGCAGAGAAGCAAAATTTTGAAATCTGGACATTTGTTTAATGGTATACAGTGAGAGACAGAATTTGTGACAATAGAGAAGCCACAGAGTTTCACCAGTGAGAACTTGCTGAACCTCTGAGAGACTGACTTCACAGCTATGAACTTAGATGCAGCTTGTTTGCTACCACACTGTAGGCTACTGCTAGCCCCTGAACTCTGCAGTTGTGGAGACTGCCACACTTAATAAGAGATTTTTAAGATTCAATGCTCTTCCAAACTCGATTCTCTCATTCAATTCTTCAGGAAAAGAATGACTTCTGTTTAAAGGAATTACTATTTGAATTACACACATGGTGTTAGAATACATCCTACTAAATTTATAAATGGCCCAGGAAATAAGCAAATGTTAAAGTTCTCTTAAGAAAAGGCCACATGACTAAAATCGTATCATCTCTTAACCAAAACCTATATCATGTTAGTGAGAACCTGGGTTGAGGAGAGGGGAGAAATACAAGATCATGAGCACGTTCTGCGTGCACTAGACTTCCAATTTGTGTATTATATAAATATTAGTCCATCACAAATGGAAACATCTTCCAGTTTACACTATTTACTCAGCTCAAATGCATGCTACTGCTTCCCTAGAAATACACTCAGAAATAAGAGCCAAGCTTCATTGCTAACTGCCTCTTTTTTTTTTCCTTTTTTTTTTTTTTTTTTCAAAATATGTAAGACTTATTTATATGGATAGGTCAACAACTTCCCACTGAACAGGAGGGCAGAACTTCTGAATGATTATGTGGCCTCCAATCTGATTTTGAGGGTTCTTTAGAAAGCTATAAGTTTCAAATGAACTGATCTAACATCAAGCAATTCTAATGGTATCTGTATCACTTTTCATAGTATATTAACTTTACCTTAGTTGTTTTCATAGCAACAGTTTAATTTTATGGAAGGAAAACTGTCCTGGTTCCAGTTAGGACAGAGTTAATTTTTCCTCATAGTAGCTGGTAGGGTGCTATGTTTTGGATTAGGATGAGAAGAGCGCTGATAACATGCTGATGTTTTAATTGTTGCAGAGCAGTGCTTACACCAAGGCAAGGACTTTTCGGCTTCTCGCTCTGTCCTGCCAGCGAGCAGGCTGGGGGTGCAGCAGGAGCTGAGAGGGGACAGTCCCAGGGCAGCTGACCCAAACTGGCCAAAGGGGTATTCCATACCATCTGGCGTCATGCTGAACAATATATAGGGGTGGCTGGCCGGGGTGGGGGGCCGGCTGCTCGGGGATAGGCTGGGCATCGGTCAGCGGGTGGTGAGCAATTGCATTGTGCATCACTTGTTTTCTTACACATTATTATTATTAATACTATTATCATTATCACTATTATTATTATTATTGTTATTATTATATTCCTGTCTTAATAAACTGTCTTTATCTCAACTCACCGGCTTCACTTTCCCGTTTCTCTCCCCCATCCCAGAGAGGGAGGGGGGAGGGTGAGCGAACGGCTCTGTGGTGTTTAGCTGCTGGCCGGGTTAAACCACAACAAAAACAGACTAGCACCAGCAGCAAAGTGAGACAGCACTATATAGAACAACACTTATTTCCTGCTAAAAAGCCCCTGCCATCTGCATTGTTTCTAGAAGTGGCATGTCTGTGAACGGTCACTCATGAATTATTTAAGATTATTCTAAATTTCACAAGGAAGTACTCCAACCTTCACACGGAAATAAAAATGAACTCACCCAATTCTTGCTATGACAACAAAAGGACTTCTATTAACTTCACCAAGCTATAGTTACGTAAACTCCTTGCCAGTTTGTGCAGGGCCTAAATCTAACATTATTTTGAAACACATGTAAGATTTATAGTACATATTCACATGAAAGCACATGGTTTCTTCAGCAATGCACCTGGGAAAACAGAAAAAGGGAAGAAAGCTTTTTCTATACCTGGTAAGTCTGAAAAAAGGAGAATGCATTCATTGAATCCATTAGCCAGAAGACGATCCCTCAGTTGTTGAAGTATAGCCACTCCTATACAGAATGGGAAGGAGGAATTTCCAAGCAGTAACGTATCCCACAAGTGAAAAATTTTATGCAAAGGGAAGACATCTGCATGACAAACAGGCACCACAATAAATAAATAAAAGTTGTAAGTTAATATAAATGCACATACACACACTTAAAGGAGACATACTTTCTTCTCTCCTGTCTTAGGGTTATTTCTTTTTTTTATCTGGGAGCAAGCAGGATTCAACCTGTTTAAATATGTTTCTTTTTGTATGTATATAGACTATTCTAGAAGTAAGCAGTACCTTCTTTCCTTATTAAGTACTTTGAAATATGAAGGTTTTCAGATTTCAAACACAAACAAAATTAGGCAATTTATTCTTCTTTTGGTACAGAATAATTATGCATGAAGAAATGCATATCAGTAATTTCCAATAGCATGAAGACATTAATGAGTGAATCAATAAGCTCAACTACCTTAAACTAGACAAGAAAATGAGCAGAATAGAGCAAAAATTGGCAGAGAGGAATAAAGGCCTATTAAAAATAGCACCATTTTACATATAAAGCTGAAGGTGGATCTCCTAAAATACATTATCCTTCAAGTAAATAGTTCTAACACTTTAATTCATTACCAAGAAAACTATCTTCTCAGTTTTCCAAAGGTGAATATTCCAAATTCTCATAAAAGGTTTAGAAGACTGGACAACAGCCAATGCTTTACAATCAAGATCTTTAGGAACTGCAATCACGTGAAATTCTTTGTCATTTTAGAGAAATAACCCATCAGCTCTTTTCATCTCGCCAATTTTTTTTTTTTTTGGATTCAGAGTGTGCCAATATTGACATGAAATGAAAAAAAAAAATAAAAAAATCAAAGATCTTTGAGGAAAGAAAATTACAAATTGCTTTCTAGACTTGCTTTACTAACTTTTCTGTCTTTCATTAAAAGCTGACCAAATCAGAAAGCTCTTTTTGTTCCAAGTATACATGCACAAATATTGCAGTAAAGCAGAATAACGATATGTTAAAGCGCAATAAGATAAAGCTTGTTTTGTTGGCCTTCAAAAATGAAGTTACTCTTTGTTAACAGGGTGGGGGGGAAGGTGTTTTAATTATTATTATTACTATTACTTTTTCCAGTATAACAGCTTCCTTTTTGCATTCCTTCAGTACTGCATGCACAGAATAATCCAGATCAAGTTTAATACAGTTCTTTTTTTCAGAAATAAGAAAACACTAATTACTGTCAAATAAGAGCGGAAAGTATAATGTGACAGACACTGTTGAGACTCAAGTCACAACACACATCCCTGCAAATTACAAGTGACCTGCTAAATGGCATACACACACAATCAATTAGGAAAGCTCTAGCTGAAAAAGTGAGAAAAGTTATCCTTAAGAAATACAAGAACAATTAATCAGAAAAAAAAAAGAAACCATACTCACGTGTAAACATTGTAAGAAACCAAGGAATCGCGTAGAGCTGCAAAAGGTGGGGGGAGGAGAAAAGACAAAAAACATGTTTTATTAAAAGCTAAAGTTCTTGCTTGGATCAATTTTTAACTATATTAAAAATTGCACAGCTTGGCAGGAACACATTTAAATGGGAAATAACTGCAGGGCCCAAACTGCTATGATACAACTTTCAGCCGCCAAAAGGTGTTCCCATGCCCAGAACCCCCATTCTCATCTCTTCCAAATTATTGTTTTGTGATGTTGTACTGGAAACAACGACGACCATCACTGTTAGCAGGCTTACGTTTGGAGAGAACACCAGCACCACCAGCAAACCCACCCACCCACCCACCACTGAAGTCTTAAAGCACTCAAGAACCTGCTATAGTAAACTGTCTCATTTCTCCCCTTACATCATATAGTGCTGCATGAAATATGACTAAGGGTGCTTGAACAAGCATAAAACAACTTTATGACTATAGAAAAAAATATTTTTATATAAATAATTACAAGTGCAAATCACAATTTCCAACAGAAGAATTTATAGGTTTATGGTATCTACATCTTTTGCCTTTGTTGATATTCATTATAACGTATACTTCTCAGTGAAAGGCAGCAAGAACAGTTTCATTCTTGTAAGTCACTTAAGCAAATACTCCCAGTTACTAACACCTTGAGCATTTACATTGTTCTAAAGTGACCCCTAAAGACAGGTGTCATCACAAGAATTTGAGGCTGCTTCAGTGCTTCTATTACTCTGGGACTAAGAACCGTAACAGATACAGAAAACCTTTCGGTCAATGTACTCATGACATTATATATATATATATATATATACACACACACACACACACACGATTCAGTATGTATTTAGAATAGCTACCCATTTATGACACCTTGAGAGATTCTTAATCTTTAATGAAGTACTTTGTGTGTTGAAGGCAATAGAATCTATTTTCATGAAACATCAAATTCTACAGAAGGTCCCTACAAATTAGGAATGCAAAGGCAAGACTACCATTGTTAAATTTTACTCAGCTGCATAGCTCATGTGCTCTTGTTTTCCATTTCTGAAGATTTACAGTTAGACATAAAGCTTAATATATTACTTTTTAGCTCATAAAAAGTGCAAATTAATCCTCCTATTATGCTTTCCCTGGAAGTAAGCAAATGAAAAGAGAAAGCATAATCAATATTATGTTAATAAATGACTACTTATTCCATAAACTCTTAAACTGGGTTATGGCACTGACAAAACGATGCACGCATTTGCTGAAAGGCAAATATGTCTATCAAGGCTCTCTCTAGATTTTATTCCCACACCTTCATCTGAGTATTTAATCGCATCTGAACCATATACTGTCTATAAAACTAAAGGTTTTGATGATGACTGCTTAGCATTTTCAATATTCACAAGGTTGTGTTTTGAGTTTTTTTTTTTAATTTAAATAAAGCTTGGCCTCCAACCCTTCAATTGATTTTAAGTGTTCAAAAACAAAAACAAATCATCTCCTGTCACCATTTCAGCCTCATTGTACATTCATACTGTTTCCCTGAGTATCTCTCTTCAACGCCTTCAGTGGATGGCTCCCTGCTGAATAATAACACCCTGTTCCCTGAAATATCCCCTGCAGTGATTGTGATCAGCTAATACCTGTTTACCTGCTTACTTGTATGTGATATATTGCTTTCTATGCAGTAGGAAAATACGCATCCCTAATAGCCTGAGGCTCTTCTTTGCTTTGAGGTACACATTATGTAGACATCATTTTTCTGAACTACATTACTTCCTCAGTATTTAAAAGCAATTACTTCCTCCTTCTCATACATTTGATTAAAATGTTTTACCAGAGCATATCCACTTACTCCTAATTTCATACACAGACACCTGTATCTTGTATGCATATACATAAAAATATACAAGAAAGACAAAATTTGAAATATTAAACAAATTTTTGGAAGGTAACAACGCAAAGCATCACTTTGCTCTAAACCATCCTCACCAAGCCTATCAATAGTAACATGAAAAGTAAGTCAAACTATCTAAGTAGACGGTATCAGTCTTGAATTGAGTATTGAAGAGATTTTGCTCTCAAATTTTCATAAATGTAATGTTCTAAGACAAGAAGGTCCAGGTAAACCTGAAGTGGTTATGATTACTATTAATAAAGAAGCAAAGAGACAACACTGGTATTATTATTCCACCATACAAATGAAACTGAAAAACAAAGATGAGAAAAAGAACTGCACTGACTTGAAGTCCTCAAATAAACAGGCTACCAAATCCTTTTAGTTACATGCCTTCACTTTTAATATATTATTAGTAAATACTGCCCTCTAGCAATCACTGGCCAGAACAGCATTTTGCCATTCTGTACTAACAAGCTGCTTGCTTGCTGTTTAGGTTTTCAACCCTTTACTACTGAACCAAGGAATGTGATGGGGTTTTATTCACACTTAACATTAGGTATGCTTCATAACTATGTTGATTTTATTCAAAGTAGCGTTTGAACTGCTGGAACAGCCTGGGGATAAGTCACATTAAAATAAAAGCCTTTAAAAACCAATACTTCGATTTTAGACTGAGCTTGAGATCAGCAATGCCATAATTATCATTCTGCTTTGCTAGTAATGTAGGAGCAATTCCGTGCTTTTAAGTAAGAAGTTGGACATCTCTTAGATATAAAGAACACAGCAGTGCCCTAACATCGCTACCAACAAGCTGAAGAAAACCACCATTTTTTTTTTTTAGTTAAAATTGAAATCTTCTGTCCTTCCACTTTGTTTCATTGTCAGTCCTTCCACTATTCTATATTTTATTTCCTAGCTGAAACTTCTCCAACAGTGCTGTGCTACGACAAATTCTGCTCAATACCTGAGACTGAAGACCCAGTTCAGTGTTTTTCAACAGGGTGAAGACCTTCATTTGCCCCTAATTAGGTAACACATATTTGACAACAGTCTTTTTCCCATTAGAAATTCAAACCCCTCAGAGACATTGACTGAAATCTTGATGAGAACCTCTTCCATGAGAAATTTATTGTTGCCTGTTATTACTGCCTGCATTATTTCATTTTTTGGCTTCTCTAGAAGCTGAGATTGAGATACAGAAGACTTGCACAGAAGTTTGAGATTTCTGTTGTAAAGACAATAGTTTTAAAAATACTTATGTTCAGAGGCTTTTGATTCAAAAGGCTTTTGACTCTTTTAGAAGGGATAGCAAGTTGAAAATGAGTGTTAATTTTTGTTGATGGGGATGGTACGGAGCATTAAGAAGCATACACAAGCATCTTGCTCTGTTGAAAGTCTGCAACAATAAAGTGGTTGACCTGTATGAACCAGGTGCACGTCACGAACATCACAAGGCAACTAAAGTGAAGCTGTGCACCTGGCTACAAGATAATGAAAATGAATTATTTATTATTGAAGATCTGAATTTTCAAAGCATCAAAAATGCCAACACTCTGCAAAAGTTCTTAAACGATATGTATATGCATAACAAACAAGTTTACCGTAAACCTCTAAGGAAGTTCACTCTCTACACCTCAGAACTACAGAGCTGAGATCAAGGTTAAATATCTACCATTTTAAAGATAACAGACACACACAATAGGGATAATCATCAGCCTCGTAATCTTTTATAGAAGAATTCTCATCTGACCATCTGTCATTCAATACAATATGTTATTTTAAACTGATAAGGCACCTGTCATATCTCCACAGATAATAAGAAAAAATTATAGATGGATAAAGAACTATTTTATGGTATGTATTTCATGCTATTTTCAGTGCTCAGACTTTGATATGTTTGTACCTTTCCTCCTCCATGCTCATCACTTACAAAGGAACTACCACAATTAATGGCAACATGGGGCAAGTATTCTACCTCCAACAGTTAGGTTGCTTGTTTGCTTCAGGAGAACATGCTAAAAATGCTGCAAGGGACAATTGCAAAATAGTTTGTCTGCCATTCTAAGCTGCTTTCTACATATTTTATGCAGGCACTGCCTTAAATGTCAGCAGAAAGCACTCACAAAAAGTATCATGCTTTTTTTTTTTTATTGAATTGCCCAGTAGCAATCCCAGATACTGAAAATCTGTTAAGTAAACCAATCTTTTTTTTCCCATGCTTCCCAAACTAAAAGACCATTTGACATAGCAGTATAGAAAGGTGGTAAAAACAATGATCCTCAGCTAAAAGGAATAAAACCCTGATCTTGCACCTTCATATTTCACTGCTCTGTCTTCAAAATGAATTCACATATACCTCAAGCCTACAAGGTGCCTAGACAATTCTATGCGTAACTGCTACATAAAGGTGCAAGAATGTTTAAAGGACTGGGGATGCAAAAAGAATGGAAATGGAGACCAATTTTGAACCTCAGATTCTACCCACCTACATGCACCTACAGAAAATTTGAAGAATGATCACATTCCTCACAAGATACAAATATCAGCAAGAAACCTCTCCCCCAAATTGACCACTAGGTAATCATGCAACAGAAGAGACAAACAGAGATAAAGCACTTCAATCACAGGATTTTTAATTCTTAGTTAGATGAAGCCCTATTATGAACACCTCCCGAATTATCACCAAAACCAAGCTAAGGTATCTATCTACCTGTGACAGCAGCTCCAGCAAGATGGTATTAAGTAACTGCAGCTAGACTTTGTCATCTCTTTTACTGGCCAGCTGACAACTGCATCTAGCTTCCATAATTTGCAGCTGAAAGCTATTTAGAATAATTTATGCCCCGTTAGTAACATAGCACACCTCCTTGTTTTTCTTCAGCTCAAAATGAGCTCAAAATGGTCTGTTATTGATGTCAGAATTATCCAGTAAAACAGAGAACAGATGCTATAAAACATTACAGAGAGTGGTGGAGATTATAAACTTCGGGAGAACAAGCAAAGAAGAACTAGAAGATTCACCGTACATACCTCTCTATTTACATGTAAATCACATAGCCACAGCAATGTACTTAATCCAGGTACCACATCAGGTAACTATATTCACAACTATTGAACCTTCAGCAGTGTTCAATATTCGGAGAGCTACATAACCTGAAGCAAATAGGAAAGGTGCCAGGAAACACAATCTTTCCTGCAGCGGGAGCCTGCGTTTCAATGATGAAAGATTAATCAGGGTTTACTTTGATAGGATTAGTACTCAAGCACGAAACTCTGGTTCAGATCTCATTACTAAAGTGCATATTCTTCACCTTGATGGATCTTGTGCTGTCTTGTTACAGGTAAAAAAAACACCTCTCTCACTAATCTGGAAAGCAGAATTTATTTTTTTTTTCCCAAATGACATGATTTAGAAAGGACAACCTCCCTTCAGAGGTTACTGTTAATTTTAGAATTGGATTTTTTTTTTTAATTACACCCCGATTTTGTAATTATTTGCTGCACTACCTACTCATCTCCTGTTCTAGACTGTAACACTTAAATACAAGGCTCACATTTGGCTACGTGCTCTCTGATGACTAGCACAACACAAAAACTAAAATATACAAAAATAGGTGATTTTTAACTATTCCGTTTGACTTGCATTTTTGAAAGTTTTCAGTGTGGAGAACTGTAACGGCATAAAGCAGCAGCTGCTGAAAGGGCAGCAAACAACCACGACAGGTTGGTTAGTAGCAGAAACGGAGACCTGTAGGATGGTCAGGGAATTTACAACTACACATCCTCAATGGAAATGAGTGCCCCAGACAACAAGAAATACAGAGAAATTGCTCTGGTCCCCACAGGCTACAGCAAATAAATATTGGGTGCATTTACACAGTGATGCGGCTAACTTGATTCTCCCACAGGAAATTAAATGTTGATGTTACCCATGTCCTTTATCTCCCCCCCATGCAGGCAGCCTTTCTACAGATGAATATCCTCCCTTCTTCCCACTTTCCCTCATCTTCATCCCTTCCTTCTTCAGATGTGGTTTATTAGCAGTACACGTGGCCTTCTAGAGCATCTGTTTATAGCGCAGTAGCCGAGCTTTATCTTTTGCTTATTTTAATGCCACATTATCTTTTAAATTTGTACCATAAATAACATTATTAGGTTAATAACACCTTTAGATGTGAAAGCATTTTTTTCCTCACTACAATCTTTGTAAACAGTGCTAATGAGTATCTGCCAGTCCCAAAGACAAGCAAATTCAACCAGGAATTGTGTATACCATGATTTTGATAGGCTTGGCCTTGCTGCTTTAAGTTAAAGCCTTTCCTAATAAGCATAATGCTTTACTGATAAAAGAACCTTTAGATTGACAGGAAAACAAACAAAACACATATATATTTCTTTTTTATGAAATAATTTCTATATCAACCTCTGACTTCAGTTTCCTTCTTCAATTTTCACTTCTCTACTCTTGGAGAGGAATTCTTATTGACAATGAAAATTGTTTCCATTGTCTAGTCTTAGGATTAATTTATAATTAACAAAATTTCTGTTATATTGCTCATGATACAGTCTTGTTTTTCATTTTTCTCTATCTTACAGGCTTCTTCCAGTGAAAGGACCCACCTTACACACGTGTTACGCTCTTGATTGCTAAGCATTTTTCCAAGATTTGACATATCTACAGATTAACCATCACTTGTATATATATATTCTTTGTTGTTTGCAAATTGATTTGTCTTTTGTGTTAACCAAAAGCATTTAATTAGTTTGTAGAAAGTTTTCTATTAGTCATTTATGGCCAGGTTTGTTTTGCATGCTAATCCACATTGTAAAGATAAAATTACTGATTAATCTTAAAATGTATATGTAAGTTAAAACAAGTGATTAGTAGTAATTTTATTGTATTTACCATGCTAACACAAGGGGAAGGACTGAGGTATATAAAACAATAATCAAAACTTCACCATTTTATCCACATACCCAACAAGGTCCATTAATACACAAGTCTCCTAACAAACTATCAAAAATTTTGAAAGGCATCTCAGCCTAATTGCCCTCATTTTCCATTTTTTACTTCCTTTGAACAATATTTTTAAGAATGCTCAGCACTTACATCTGGAATAAAACCAATGTCATTAAGATGGTTACTCAGCTCTGGATCATGGAATGCAATCATCTGGGAAAACACCGTCAGGTATTCTGAAATGACAAGCAAATTCAACATCACTAAAAAAATACATGCCAGCACATCTTGTTATTTTAATGGAGCTAAAAAAAAGCTTTTTTTTAAAAAAAATAAAAACAACAACAAACAAACAAAAAGAAAACACAAAATAAAACTGCAAGTGAATACCACTACTGTCCTCCTTATCACCATTATATTCAACACAGATGGAGAAACATTTGTCTTCCTTAATATTAATTTGGATTTTCAACAAAGCTTTACTTGACTCATACTCAAATTGTGATGTATACTTGGAATGCAAAGTTAAAGACTTTTCAGTATGAATATGAGCCACAGGATATCGATGGAAACACAGTAGAACAAGACTGTTTCTAGAATTTTTAAGACCCAATCCGAGTGAAATACAAAGTTTATACTCCTTTAATTGTGTTCTATGTAGTTTATTTTCAACAAAGGTAGATTTTGTAATCCAGAAAGTGTAGTGTTTAGTGTACAGAAACCGCTGTACACTAAACCACTGTGGTATTACTGCCTCAAAAATTGGGCATCTCAGGAGTGCCAGCCTCTCCCGCCTGAAGCTACATCTGTTAGGGTGCAGATGACCTGTCAGCATAACCACTGGTGAGTTAAGTGGGTTAACAGACCCATGCTGAGTTTTGTGCCACCAAGGCCAGGCTGCTTCAGAGGTTTTTACATCTTCTCCACCATGTTATCTCAGTCTCAAGACAAAGAAATTCTTATTCACATCCACACAAACTGGGGAGATGACGGAAACTATGCCTGAAGTTCATACCGCTACATGTGCTGACCTTAAATGAAAATACTTAAAAATTTCATCTGTAAGGTGCATCTTTTATCAGTTTTGCACCATTAAACAACCAGTCACCAGACGGGTAATAGCAAACCAGTAATTCTACACAATCCTACACATTCAGTTGTGCGCTGATGAAAACAATTTCACAATTAGTTTCCCTGAAGAACATTTATTTTAAAACGAAAATTCATGCCCATGGTCATTCTCTGCAGATATACTACAAGTTGATAAATACCATCTTTATTTGACCAGCTTCTCTCACGAAATATAATTACTGTGTGGGATTACATGGTTAATTAAGGGTCTAGTAAAACATATGAGCCTTCACAAAAAACTCACCAATTGGGTCCAGCCAATTGCTGCTGGTTGGAATTTCATTAAATGACTTTTTTGTTTGTTTTCCATAATTAAGTGTTCCATATCCAAACACCTTTAACTGCTCTTGCTTCCTATTTAATGTAAGGAAATCCATCTGATAAGCTTAGGAAAAAACATCTATCTTCACTGTTTAGAACTGGTCAGACATGAGGAATGCTGAACTCTGCAGTTTAAACAATTTCTTCTCTCAACCCCTATATGGAAGATACAAGGCAGCTAAAAGCTAAAATTGCAGTAGGCAGTCAAATGACACTTCTTGATGCTTTCTTCCTACCCAGTAAAGCAGGAAAATTATAAAGAATTTTCCCTTGAAATTGTGTGAAACTCTGGTGTTTGACTTAAGTCCCTGGAAAGGATTGTATCAGAATATTTGAAAGAATCCTAAGAGGTCCAGTCTGTCTGAGTATTTGATGACAAAAGATGTTGCAAAACAACTTGGAAATGCAAGCACTTCTTTATTTTATGGAATCCTACTGACCCGTACTTATAACTTCAGCTGATACTTTTGTAAAATTTTGATTCCTGTGGGTATCACAATAGGGAACCTCTAGAGAGAGAAATTATTATTTTATGTAAGAGTATACCCCCTTGAGAAAATCTTTACCAAGCTATTAAAGTCAGGAACAACTGATATAGTATACTCTTTTCAACTTTAGACCTTTACAGACTTTTTTTTTTTAGCATGCACTCTTTCTTTACAGAAAAAAGTACGCAAGAAAGTTGTCTTGAATCACTTTTCCAAACTATTCACTATTTTACACAGTCAGTTCATAGTGTCTCTGATCCACTGTCCTTCATATGTTGACTCTCCTAACCATGTTCAATCCTCACGTTAGCTCTCCCTCTACCATCCAATATTTAACTGCTTTTATGGCTAACCTTTTAGCCATAACTTAACTGGTTGACCAGTTCTTAATTTCCTTTCTTTTTTGAAGACAAAGAAATGATAGACATTGTTTCTCAAGAAGCTTCACAAGTTACATAGAAAAAAGAACTTCTTATGAAGAAACACAAGGACAGCAAGCCATGCTGAAACCCACTATTCAACAAACACTTATAACTGGTTGCATCTAAAAACATTCATTACCACCTGCTTTTTTTTTTTTTTTAAACTATCAAAGGCTTTTCAAACAGCTTCTGTTTTAAAAAAACTGTTTACAAGAGAAATTATCTTTGTCATCATGGACAGTGCCAAGGTAGCTTTTTAAGTCTGCACAATTCCTTCTTTGTGTCTCCTTGAAATTTACAATTAAAGTAAGACATTTAACCCCCAGCTGTTGTTTTCATTTGAGACACCTATGTAGCTGAACACTGAACTACAGAACATTTTTCCCCATGGCTCTCTAAGTCATGTCCTGTGTGGATAAACATTATTAGTTCAGTAAGAAAATCTCCTCATGTCTCAAGCTCTCTGAATACTGTAAAACCCATTTCCTGAGTAGTATGTACTTTGTACTGTTCCTCCTCTTCATTTTGCCTCATTGTCAAGATAGCTTCTGTAACGATATGATTTTGACCACCTGAAGGGTAAGTCTTTACCATCTAACACTGGAAAGGTTATTTCCTCATTTTACAACTTTGTGTAATCAACTGACTCTTACCCTGGATAGTACGTGGAGCTGTACTTGTTGTTTTGTTTTTTCTTCTGTGCAGCTTATAGTTTTTTTTACCTCGCATGAATCTTTACCTACTTTATTGTGTTCCCATTACTCTTGCACGCTTTCTTGTTTTATTTTAAATAAACTTTTTGAAAGACTTATTTTATAACCACTTGAAAAAGTGAATGTAGAAACGCTGACTTAATTCTGCCTCTTAGAAGAAATACAAAAATTAAAGAGATTTACTTACCTTGAATAACATGAGAATTATCCTTCAGAAAGAAGTTATACAAATACTTGGGTATGAAAGCAGACATGCAGGCATATGCCAGAGCTAAAAAAAAAAAAGAAAAGGATGCAACTACAGAGGTAGTATATCTAAAAAGGTATGTATATCTAAAAATGTTTATTATCAAGCAGATAAAAAGCATAAGTTTTTTAAATCAATCAATAAACAAAAATGATTGTACAGATACATAAAAAGGGCACATTCCTTGTTAAGAATTTTAAAAGCTCCCAATGTTTACCCCTTGATTAATTCTTGGGAATTTGGCTGAGAGACAGTCTACCTATTTTAATACAATTCTTGGCAATGGTGGTAGATCAGAGATTTTAAAAGGAACCTTAGTTAGAAATATGGTTTTGACATAAATTATCCAAAGAAAATATATATAGTTTATACATTATTATATATATATTTATATAGTATTTTATATATTTATATAAATATAAATATATATATAAATTTATATATTTATATATAGTATTTTATATATTATTATATATATATTTATATAATATAGATAAACAAAACATGAAGTTTATACCGAAGTGACATAGGATCACATTAGAAATGAATTCTGGTTTATGAATTTTCTGGCATGGAAACCACCATTTAAGTATCTGAGCCAGATGTATTCAATTAAATTAGTAAACTAGAACATGCAAGTGTGCATTTTTCACTATTATAGTTTGCTGCAATGGAAAGAAAACCAGGTTCTACAATCTAACTACAGGAACATGTCCAAGAGCAAGAAAAACCTGTTGACAGAAATATGTAAAGGTACACAGTAGGCATAATAAGAGTTACTGTCCTGAGAAACTAGCTTCCCCTCTCCCCCATCTTATTAAAAAGCTGTGTGCAAGAAAATAGAAATTTGGACTAGGCCTATTCTGAACAAATCACATTCTAAGATGATAAAGGCTGCGTATCTAAAGGTGGGCTGATTTTACGAATTTAAATCCATTATCAGCTTTTCTGAATGATGCTAGTCTGACAGGTTGTTAACAAATAACATGTTCATTGAAAAACACAAGTACTAGAGAAGCATTTATTGTTTTTCTATAGTTACTTGTACTTTGTATTACGTTTTCTTTATTGCGTTTATTAATAAATACAGTGTTTGAACCTTTTGCTTGAACAGTAGCACACCACACACTCTTTCTAAAAACTGACCGTTTCTTTTGACCCATGGCAACAAGAGCTTTAAACTTCCTTCATAGTTACAAAAAACTGTTGTCTGTTAGTAGGTGCACACACATCCGTATACAGCTAGATACAGATAACAGACTGTGCTTCCCTTCATCCCCAGTAGAAAAGGTACTCACCTTCATTGTTAAAATTCAAGTACAGGAATGGTGCACAAAGAGAATCAAGACCTAAAGAGAGAAGAGCCACAAAAGAACAGCATGAAGATCTATCTCATTTATTGTATTGCATAAGATGAATTCATTAACTTACCATGAAAATTTGCATACTTGATAGTGATTATAATACCTTCAACATCAGGCTTCACGCATAATGCTGAGAACAAGCGTGAAACCAGTGCATGAAAACAAAGAGGATTTAAAATTGTTAAAACTATAGCACTGAATTGATTATTCTGCCTTGGCTTTCAAGAAATGCAATTTACATTCTGAAGAACTTGCCCAGTAAGTTCTTCAGTGTTTGAACTGGAATAAGCAACAGATTTTTTTTTAAAATGAATTGATTGAAATTTAAGGAGAGCATAAGAATGAGGCGGGCAATTTTGCATTAAAAATTAAATATAAATTATTAGGATCTAAGTTTGCAATATAGGATCTAAATTTGCAATAACCCACAGATTCATTCTTCAAAAGAAACAAAAGGAAAAAATCCAAATAAGGTGTTTTTTTTTCTTAAGTTAACCATAGCTTTCCAGGTAATTATCTGAACTTGCTAACTAGTCAAACTCACCTTGCCAGTATACCAAATCAGGATGGGAAACAACCCAGGCCTTCAATACACGTCTAAACTTTGCATGACCCTCTGGTGATGACAGCAGTTCATCATACTGATGGCAACGAGGAATATCAACTTCAATCTGTACCACAGCCAAGCATACAATATAAAGAAATACATATAAGGAATCAAGATAAGTGGGGAAGTACTAGAGCAATCATTCAACACTAGAGGTGGAACTCAGCCAGACATTATAGGTCAGACCGCCACCAAAACCACAGTCTGCTTCCCCCATCACTCTCAGAAATGTAACTGAAAGGGGACAGGGCACTGACAGCTGCACTTAAAGATTAAAAACAGAGAGGGTTTGTTGGTTTGTTCTGTAATAAAAATAAAAATCAGATTCATGTTTTAAGAAGGGTTCTAACCATTGAAAGCAAAAAACAACAGATTACATCTATATATTTTTTTCTGACCCAACCTTTGGCCCATTTCAGGTGCTACCACCACTTTGTTCTACAGGGTAATCGAATCAGAGTTCTCAGAAAGCTGTACCCAATTTGATGGAAACTATGTATTCAGCCAGCTGATGGAATAGTTGTTGCTCTTGGTGTCTATTTACATTTGGTAATATTTCTTAGAAAACTTAATTAGTCAAGAAACCCATTTCTGTGGAGCACATTTTACTTCACAGGATCTCAGGGTACTTGGTGAAGTCCGGCATCAGGTCCAAAAGGCACAACAAATATTCAATAAAAACAGAATTTTCAACAACACATCAGTAAAATTGTTCGCTACACTTTGCTGTTGCTACAGAAACAGAGGTTCTGAAGTAAAAGAAGATTTCACTTACCAGGTGTTATAAGTCAAATTGAGCTAAACTAGTTGTTCCTATCAGTTCTGCAAGATTCTTGCTACAGCATGAATAAGGTTAGAGGACAAGGGAAACCTCGTAGTATGATCAACCACATATGCCATCACAAACAAATGACAGCCACTGGTGGAAAAGATCTTTGCATTACTCCAAGTTACAATATTTGGTCACAACAAAGTCTTCTTACCTGTCTGTCTGTAGGAATTGGTGTGTCTTTATCAATGGCATCGTATTTTGCTTGTATGGCACCCTAAATGTGGAAGAATATATGAAGTTAGAAAGCCCTTACTAATGTAAAGGCATATTATAACGTACACACAGATATACAAAAGCTGACTGTTTTTGTCAAATACTTTAGTTGGCAACTTTTTTCTGAAAATATATACTTTCCCAAAGTACAGAAAATTCTCACTGCTGAATTTTAACAAAAGCATCTGTATCCTGCTATAATTCAGGATATATAGACCTTTCTATGACATTCCCAATACCCTTAGTGATTTTCTGTTGTTTACATAAGAAGCAATATTCTTGATCCATTTTCCATTTTCAAGTTAACTGAAGATTTCAATTTAAATTAAGTAATTTACCTTCGACACTGCCAAGTGACTTTCACCATCATCTGCGTAAAGGCTTCCTATTAATTACTATTGATATTACCAATATATACAACATTTAAGTAGCCAGTACATGCCTAAATCCTGGAACAGGTATGCTAACAAGTGCATTTTAATGTTATGGGACAGGGAAATACTACCTTCATTGTACACATGGTAAGCTGATGAAGCACATGAACTCACCAAGCAGGGGCCAGGCCAGGCCCCTGACCAGCACTTATTTGTTTCCTTTACAGCTTTTTTTTTTCTCATCATATTATAAGGCACTCAGCTGATCACACCCTAAGCTAGATTTCCTAAAAAAACCACACCTTGAGATATGTAATCTATAAGAATCTCTTTGCTGCACTACTGAAGACTGCAAGCAGAATAGATGCAAAAGCTGAGCTGTTGAGCAATCTCTCTGAGGGGTCCTCATTTCTGGGACGTTCCTTTCTAGTAATCCTTTTGGGCAAAGGACACTTCATTTATTTATTCTCCAATCTTTGGAGGATGTGTATTGGCTAACAGGTGAAAAAAAAGATATATTTGATATTTTTCACCCTGATTTGCCCACCTGTCGCTGACTGGGGAAGAACTGCATTTGCCAAGAATAGTTAAAAAAAAAAAAAAATTAACTACCAGTTATATTTAAATAATCTCACAAGATTTATTGTACGGGTACTATTTTTCCAACCTATAATCAAAATGAAATATAAAGGCTTTCAAGTCAATATTCTCTGAAATCAAATAATGTCAGAGGCAAGAAATGTGCTTGAACATTGTCTTTGCTCATACAATTTCATGCATCATTTTCTTTAAAATTGAACTAATTCACCTGCCAAATCTTCAAATCCTTTCCGGCTTTCCTGTCCAACCTATTCCTATCCCTTTCCTTCCCTGGTCAACACTGGAATTTCCACAAATGTCTTCCCATTACTCTTACCTCAACACCCAACAGGGCAGCCCAGGTTATGCCTCTCAGGAGAGGAGGGATGTCAACCCTGGCTTCTTTCCAAATTTGGTTTTTCTTATATGGGTAGGCCTTCAAAGAGAAGAGAGTAATAGCAAAAACATTAACACATAACTGAAATGAATCTAATTCCAATCCTGGGAAGTTTTTTTCTACAGACGACAAACTGTGTCAGTCTGAACAGAGAATGCAAGTTTTACAACAAGCAAGTTTCATTCCTAAAAGGAAACCCTGGATGGTAAAGTATGGTTAGATATTAAAAAACCTGCTCTTTCTCATAAACGTATTCATGTGCTTTGGTATATTTTTGATATATAAATTTAGTGATACTAATTATTATTTTTTTTCTTAATTATATGTTTATACTCATATATCCAATTTTGTTTCATTTAACATTTCTAGTTTACGCCTTCCTAAGCACTGTACCTGTTAACGAGGTTAAGACTGCTATTGTTTTCCACTACAGTACTGCTTGGAAATGCAGAAATATGCACAGGTGTATTTACACCTATATTAGGTATACATACCCTATAAAAGGTATAAATCAGGGAATCAGTCAGGAATAACTGGAATAGTAAGTCAGGAAATCAAGGATGCGGGATTAGTTTCTTCAGTAAATAGCAGGTATTAGCAGCAGCTCTATTTTTATGTGCATACTTTAAAGGCTACTTTTATATTCAGCACTAATAAAGAGACCTATTTCTCATATTTTTATTTTCAATCTTGTTATATTTTTGTAAGGCATTCTCGCTCCTCTCCTTTGTGGTCTCTTGCATCTCTGCTTCCTTTTTCAATTACTCAGTCCTTCAAAAATCCTCTAATTAACAGACCAAATCCAATTATCCAGCATCAGAAAGATTCCATACCTTTAAGAGCCTGTCAAACAGGACAATTCTGTTTAGCTGATACTCTGTGTCCCTCTCCCGGATGATCAGAGGAAGACTGGCAGCTGCAGACAGCTCATTACTACTATTTGAATGAGGTAAAGTTGACTGGCTGGAAAAAGAATTAGGATAGTAGTAATAAAGAGCAAAAACCACAATTCATTGTGAAAAAAAAGAATACCCAGTGATGCATTTTTGAGTCAGAAACAAGTATAAATGGATATTTTTAAATATTCAGCACAAACAGTTGATTCACTGAACAGGAAAACAGGTTAGAATTCTCAGTTTGGATTCAGGGCCCTAAAGCCACTGGTGCAGAATGCCTTTCAGCTCTGACCAACTTTAAGAGCTAAAGCATGACATGCTAGGTTTGCTCTTGGAAGACGGCTGTCCAGCTGTACAACGTGCTACTCAAAACTAGTAACTCAAAATTCAGTCCCTTACATATATACAGATTTACACACACACTTACTCATCTTCAAGTAATGGATAAAATGCTTCCCCACCAACATCTTTCAGTCTCTGAAATGAAGAATAAAGACAATTCACAGTCAGAAAGCCGTTCAGAACTCACAAACAAATACTTAGTGGGCTCTGAAAACTATTACTTTACAATTCATTTACCAAGTTTAGTAGCTTGCTCTGAAATCTGTCTTAAGCATTAGCTCAGCTCTCAATCAGCAAAGAAACATATAGCCTTTAACACTAGAAAGTTTTACTAATAAAAACTATTTTATTATTATTTTTAAGAGATAATGGAAATCCTTCTGCCTGAAGAGAACTCTGTTATTGTGCACATAAACCTATTTACACATGCACACACAGAAAAAGCTTCTATGGACCATGGATTAATTGATCAATATTATTTACTATTTTATTTTCTTTTCCTTGCTTTTCGACATGGACTTCCTATTTAAGTAGCTGCAAAGCAACTGCAGAGCTTGGTTTTATTTTTTTAATCAGTTCAAAAGTTATGTAAATTTGAGTTCCTTTTAGGAGCAGCATCTTAAAGCTGCACAGAAATACAGACACTTGCTGGGAAGGTGACAGACAAGCGTGCCTGGACTCTTGCCTGAAGTTTTCAGACATCTTTGGTGCATCATGATTAATGTTTAATACCATCCTCCCTGCAGTGCTCTGTTTTGCAGTTTAATCCCCAACTTAAAGGCATACAGCACACAGCCTGTTCCTCCTGGGATTGACAGAACAGTTCACTCTCAGTTCGTTCAGACCTGATCCTCTTTTGATTTCAAGCATCATGCTCTGCTCCATGAAAAGTGTTTGAAGAATTGTGTAAGTTCAAAAAATTATTTCAACTAACATTGCAAGGTTCAGGCTTGCATCCTCCACAAATAAAACTGCAGTACACATTTACTGCAGTTTTATTTGGGGAGGATACAAGCCTGAATGCTGCTGCATTTATACACATAGGCACTAATAATCAAAATTACAGATTAAGGTTGTTTTTTTGTTGTTGTTTGTTTGTTTTTTTGGTGGCAGACATCAAGACCTCAGGAGTCACTTTCCTTATTAACCTCCATAGTCATATGGAAATGATTTTTATAAAGACTGCTACAGAATTGCAATTGCTACTATAAAAAGCAAGTTGTAAACAGTGCATCGTAAATTTCTAATTCTATAGCAATAAAGCTCTACATCTGTGAAGATACGTGAACAATTAAAACACTTCAGTGATGTATGCAGTCAATCTTGTAACCCATTGCTACAGCAGGTAAAATAAGTTCGCATAAGTTTATTATTCCACTGAGAGAAAACTGCATTACTGCATTTTGGCAAAATACTTTGAAGTGCTCTTTCAAAGTAGTTGTTTAATAGCTATGTATTCCAAAGGTTAGTATTAAACTACTAGAAATTTGACATCCAACTTTAAGGGATAAATATCTGAAGGAGCTGCAACTGAATTGAGCTGATCTTCTTTTGAATATTGTGAGCCACCTACAGACAGGAATTAAAGAATGCAAAAAGACACTCACTGTCCCAATTAGTTTAGCAATATTGCAGAATATCAGGTGCTACAAAATTATTGTGACTGCACCAGAACGAAGCACAGGTGATAAAAAAAATTAGAACAGAGAAGGGGGAAGATAAACCACATTTAGAAAGCTTTTACAGAAAAAGCAACTTAATAGCATAAATCAGAATCTAACTTAGATACCAAGAACTCTTCTTTCGGAATCATTAACATTGCCCTTTTGTAGAAACAGCAGTAGGAGTTGCTGTTCCATATTCCCTTTAAACAAATGTTTCTGCAGCAAAGACATAAGCACCTGTGCACAGAATTTTTCTTACATTTCGGAGCTGGCACAGCGACAAAGTCACAGTTGTGTCATCTAGGAGGGAACTTCTATCTCGTCCTTGCCCAAAGCTTTCACCATCTTCTAATAAAAAGCTTCAAAAGGGAGAGAAAATATATAATTCAGGTCATTTTATAACATAAGATTTGATTTAGAAAAAATATATCTTACATCAATCAGTTTCTTCTTTAAAACAAAACAGTAGCTCTTAGAAGTATACTGCATTGACTCTGCAAAGCATGAAACCTGCTATCAAGGGAATGTACAATCACCTTAAATTATTCAAACAGCTTTTTGTGTAAAAAGGCACATTTCAGGCTTTCCACGACTTTGGTTTGCACACAAAGGAAGACTAATGAGATATGAGATTAATATTCCCTTTTATTCCTTGAGCTGGCACAGACCAAGACTGCTATTTAATGGGAGAAGCAAAAATAAAACAGCACTGTCATTTGAAAGCCATTTCCAACCATGACAAAAAAAAAATGAGCAAAAATCCGATGCAGACCTGTTCTGTTGCAGTCTAAGGGATTAACAAATGCATCCAAGAAAGAGTATATAAGAATTGCCTGTTTGGTGATATTTTAAAGTAGACAGCATCAAACTGATCACTAGAAATTAAGCTAACATCCTCACTATGACTTAGGAAATAGAGTCAAATTGCATTTTTGAATGAACACTTCATCTCCATCATAGTTAGCATGACTGAAAATGTTTTCCCCACGTAACTTGAAAGCAGAAACATTCACCTACGGGTACAGAAATAGGCAATCCCTCAAAATGTCACACTACTGTTGCTATCATACCATCACTTAAAATCTAGATTTTTTCAAGATACTGCACTTTTGCTGTACATGCTGATTTCATATGTTTTTAAATCACAGACCCAGCAAACTGATTTGTATGAACACCAAATTCTGTTTATTAAGATCAGATTGCAGGATTAAGACATCAATATATTACATAAAATTGCAATGTGTGCAGCAATAAGATAAAGGCAGTAACACTGTTATAGAATTACAAGTAAAACCAAGCATTTAAAAATAAATAAATAAATCAGCTGATCTGAAGAAATGAGCTGACCGTTCAGCACTGCTGCTCTGTGAAAGAGAATTCTGATTGTGAGAATTTGCTACAGAATGAGTTAAATTCCAATTAAAAATACGGCATTCAAGCATAGTGAAACTTTTTTTTTTTTTTTAATTGAAACTTAATGCTATTTGAATGCATGCCAAATTTAGGGACTTCCAGTTCATTATGTTGCACTTCACCTAAATTTCTTCTCAAATTTCAGAAAGCAAGCTGAAACGCAGCTAGATAACAGATACAACTGTTCAAATAACACTTCAGATTTGGTAAGATGGGATGTGAAATGATTTTCTGCTGTTCAAGAATGCTATTTTCACTGTTTTTCACATATACACAGGTGTTGAAACTAAAAACCAAACCAAAACATTCTCTCAGCATCACCTCTCCATACATTGTCCTTCTCTTAAAGCGCTTCTCTTTCCTTACTTGGGAAGCGTGCAGACAGGTGGCTTTGATCGAATGATTTCCTTGTTGACAAGTTCTTTCTCCAAGTCTCCTCCAGCCAAACACCAGAGATAATAAACCTCTTCAATTGATCTTTCTGCTAGGTAATCACTATCTTCATCTACTAGGAGAAACCACATAAAAAGTGAGTTACAGCTTTTTAGGCAGCTTGTATTTCTTCCTATCACTCTAAACACATTCTGTGGAAGAAAAGTTACTACACTAGAAAAGTCCTAGACCATAATATGAGGTTAGAAGAGAAAGTGATGTACCCTTTGCACTGCTCTTTAGGAAAATTTACAGAAAGAGCAGATGGGCAGAGATCAGAAAAAAAGCAAATATTTTTGCAGTTTGCCTTGATGATAGAAAATAGAACCAATCAGATAAACAAATCAAAGGGTGGACTTTTGCTTTCTGGGCATCTTTTTTTTTCAAAAAATTAAATAAAACAAAAACCTTATTTTGTCCCCAACAATGCTAAGAATACAAAAAAGAAACTAGTGACTCATACTGTCTCATCTTCCTTTCACATATCGTATACATTAACTAGGTATAAAATAGTAGTCACCAGGAATTGTATAGTGAGATTTTTCTGTATATGTAGGAATCTCAGAGTTCATCAAAAAATGTCAACGAGGACTTGAAACTTTCTGCATACTGTAGTTTTAAACTCAGAAACTTCTAACCTTCTTTTATTCTGGATAATATGACCTCTCTCACAAGGATTTAGTTTTTCAGTACTTCCAAAAATAATCTCATGCTATGATTCAACAGAATCCAGTTACCAATTCACAACACAACGTACTGGGGAAAAAACCACCACCACCACAAACCATCTTGTACATGTAAGTGTTCAAATTAAAAAGGCAAAAATGATACTGATATCCCAAGGTACACTTGAATAGTAATGATAACTGTTTATTCCCTGAAGTCAATGTACAAAAATCAAGATGCCATCCTTTGATTTGAACACACCCCTCAAAATCATGTCTGCCTCCACCTATGCCCATTAAAAAACTTACTACAAAAACTGTAGTTTTATACCATTTAATAGTTTCTCTCTAACAAAGCATTCAAAGAAAACTCAAAAACATTTTATTTTTCTTCCCCTTTCAATGACATTCATCCCACTACCTGCTTTTACCTTTGCATAATTGACTTATGTCTTCAGGAAGTGTTAAGTTAGCACACCTTGGAGAAGATGAGAACAGACCAGCAGGTTTGTGAAAGGGAGGGTATGCCAAGGATACTTCACAGAACAAACTGTCATGCAGCAATTCTTCTGGAGTTGGCCTTGAGTAAGAAAAGAGAATACAACACTATGAATAAAGTGCTTCCATAAATATTACACTTCAGTAAGAAATGTCCCCAGTAATAAATATTAACAAGTGATGTCAAATTTCAGAAATTTTATTACCAAAAAAACTATCAATTTTGTTCAATTCATAATTTATAACACTGTGCAGTCTGTTTATAGCCCAAGTTCAGATCTCACCTTCATTTAATATATAAAGCAACTATTTTAACTCCCTTTTAATTCCTCTAAGCAAATGTGAAAAAAATGCAAATGCAAAACTTCAATTAAAGAACAGAAGCCTAATTCCATTTTCAGAAGAAAGTTGTGATGGACTGCCATAACAAAAATGTCTTTTGAAAGAAGAGATTTGAAGAAAGCGGTCCTAATTCTCACTACAGCACAACTGCAGTAACCACCATGGACATCCAGTTATGGAATCACTAAAGCTGTGAAATTAAAACTGAAAATAACCAAATAGTTTTCCCAGAAAAATACTCTGCATCAATCTCAAGGTTTTGCACACTTCATTATTTTTTTTCTGAACTCTTTACTTTCAAATATTGCAAAGTAATAAAACCAAGAAGTTATTGTAGGTAGCACAAACCATCAGTATTCCAAAAAACAGTCAGTGACTGGACGTCTAATTTCACAGAATCCTAACAGAGTTTATTATGCATTTGGAGTGAATACTTGCCTCTTAGAAGGCTGGAACGTAAGGCATTTTTTCAGTAGATCTATGGTATTTTCAGGAAGGTCCTGGAACATAAGAGAAATATGTAGGGGTTCTGGTCATTACTGTCCTAATTGAGCAAGCCACTTAGCTCATACTTAGCTTTTAATATACAGGCTAATCCTTTGAAAGCAACAAAATTTGACATCCACATGTATGAGGTTAGCTGCATGAGATAAAAATGCTGTGTGGAAGTAATTTCATCAGCCACATTTACTATGGGGAAAAGAAGACTAGAAAATTCAGTGTATGCAGTTATTTATTTTTACTTTTCTAGTCTAAATATTCTGTACACAGCTTGAAACAATACAATACCTGGGAACTCCTGATAAAAGTCAGAATTTGTTTTACACAGTGTTTCAAAACATAAACACTAAAATTCACTGATTAATTCTGTGTGCAGGGAGGAGTTGAACTGTATAACAAGATTGTCAGAATGTGTAAAGCAAACTAGGTAAAAGGCTACATTTCTAGAAGAAAAATCCTTAACCCCCAACATTGTAAAGAAAATTAACAACTGACTGAACTATCCAGCAAGTATTAAATTAATTGACAAGTATCCAGCAAGTATTAAATTAATTGACAACAATTTTAAGAAACAATGAACATTACCAGCACTGGGTACTTGAAAGGATCTTAAATATGTATTTGCAGCATAGTGCAATAAATTCAAGTGAATAAATAAGTTTACTTTTATATAAATATATTTTATATGTATGACTTTTTATGTATATAAACAAATACAAACTTATATTTCATATGTATATATGAAATCCTATGCAGCACAACAATAATAAAATGTTTTGGATAAGATAGCATAGAAGAGTAAACTAGTTCCACAAACCTTAATAATATCAAGGCAACCGTGTTCTTCAGCTAATACTGTTACAATATCATCTACACAGCCTTTGAAAAACAAACAGAACAGTAAAAAAGTTAAAGACCATGAAAAAAGTGATAGTAATTAAACAGGATATCAGATGAAATCCCACCACAGCATAGAATACTTTTTTTTTTTATTGACGTTGCCACATCAACTGAAGGTGAATTCTCAAAATTAGAAATGAAAGTAATATCCCCAACACAGACAGAAAATTAAAGCCTAGAAAATTTAAGTAGTGCATCTAATTTAACAGCGAAAGTCTTTTTTGCAGGCTTAGTAAATCTAGAGCGTCAGTCTCTGCCAAATAAATTCCAACAGCCTATTTATTAAAAGGAAATTGAAAGAACTTAAAAAATGCCTGCATATAGAAGCTCAAAGGACTTTTTATTTGCTACTTGCAGATTATACTGCAAGTGTTTTATAATTTGTTTTCAATGCATTATTGAGAAAATAACTCCCAAATCAGAATATGGGCATTTTTCAGTGGATGAAGGTTTATAATAACTTGCACTTAACTTGAAGGGGACTCAAACCCTTCAGGAAGCTTTGCTAATAAACCACATGCCAAAACAGACAGAATTTCATCACCAGAGTACTAACTACTCAATAAAAAGATGTTTGTACTGACAGTATCTTTAAAGGTATTGCTATTTGCTCTGGATAAATTCAATAACTTACTCATAAACCTTCAAATTGCAAACTCATGCTGTGCCCTTCTTCATGGCTCATACACAACCCCCACAATAAACTAAATTTTAAAAGCCACAAAATAGTCCTACTTTCACACTCATTTACATTACTGTAGACACGGATTTTTTGCTTAATGCTTGTAGACTTCATAGGTGAAGTCAGAACAAAAGCCTAGACCTAGTAATAAGCTCCTCAGCTCTCTATTTTCTGTCTTCCTGTTTGAGTTCTGCTTCTCCCTGCTTGGTATCACACTGCTACTGCAGGGACAGTTTTCTTTAGTGTCGTACAGTTTCTATCTCATTTCAGAGACTTCCTGGAACACAGAACAACAAATAACCAACAGAAAGACCACCTTTCCTGGACATGTTTTTCCATAGCTTGCCCTTACTCTAACACACTCATGGCTCTTCTGCAATGTTATTTTACCTGGCAGCCATCTCTGCAGCTTCCCTAAGCAAGCAACCACGCTTCAAATGCATTTTAAGTTCTGGAGATGAAAGCAGACAAAAGATAAAGTACCTTACGTCTGAGCATAACAAGCTGACTAGTTTGTGAAGCTCTAATGATAACACTACTAGGAAACTTAAAAAATATGATTTTGTGCTACTTACCCAACATAATTATAAATTTTAATCTTTCTGCTATCTCCAAACTCTGGAATAATTTTCTCCCCTAAATAAATAACAAGATTAAATCAACATTTGAATGCTACTACATAAAAATATTTAGATAGCACACACATCCATCTATATACAAAAACAGTGAAGTAAGCTTCTTCAGAATACTTTTAGAAACATTTAGAAACATTATTTACCCCCAAATATACCAGAAGCAGTTTCATAACATCATAAAGAAAGAAACGTATCATTTATAATGTCTCTTAACTGGAACAAATAAAAACAAACAAAAAACATGCAAAACGAATCCCCAGGTTGCCTCAGCAAAGCTGCAGGTTTATTATTAGTTCAGTAACAAGCTTTCAAAAACCTGTATTTTTTCCAAGGTGAGCACGAACAAAGGTGATGTTCATGGTCCTGACCTGGTGACAGCCATAGCTTGTATGGCACACTATTTTTGAAAAGTCATCCAAATATCAATTCTAAAATGTTTCAACAATATTTTTATGAAAATGTACTTATTCAAAAGAGGAATAATGATCTGTGAACACTATGAGAATTCACAGAATACATAAAAGAATTTCCAGTGCCCTGATGTATTCGCTAACTAAAACATGTTCTTGACCATGTAACTGTCAGACCATTTAATTGTATAATGAAACTAACTATTAGTATTGGTATATTTGCCAGATCGTGTTTCTGTACAGAATGTTGCTGTCTTTGATTGAAAGTCAAGTTTAACATGTACAAGTGGTAAAGATTATGTTGTCTTAATTTATTCTAACATCCAAAGCCAAATAAGTATTTTTCAAATAAACCTTTAATTCCCTACTGACACTCTTTAAAATAAGGCAGATGTACTGCTTTCATAGTAAAGAAACTTTATTAGTTTCTCATCCTTTTTGAAGTGAATGAGGGCATGACAGCAATAGTTACTTCATGCTTATAAGCATAATTAAAACAAAAAGTTACCTAGAGAGACTTCTTGGTTTAGAAGCTATTACTAAGAATTAGATCACGCAATTGCATCGTTGTGGCTTATAAAAGCAGCTGCCCTTCACGGTAACACCTGTACTCAGCCCAAGCCAACATGCATCCAGTAACTTGAACACCACCACCAGTACTGGTCAGGTGGGAATGCAAAATGTAGTCTGATATTTGGAGTCAAGTGCTGGACAAGTGTCATTAACCCCATTAGCAAGAGCAATCAACTTGATGTAACTATTCCCCAAGAGTCACAATCAAACCCTCTTACATACCATGCAAAGCTCAAATAGTATTATGCCAAGAGACCACAGATCTGATTTAGGGCCAGAAGGCAGAGGCTTCTCACACTGTGTATGGTCGCTTGGTTTGACTATTCCCTGTGCAATTACTTCAGGTGCCAGATACGATGGGTACCTAGAAAGATGCAGCAACATTAAGTAATAATCTGTCTGTCCAAAAACCTACTTTTCAGTTACAGTAAGGAAATTAATTTTGTGTTCTGAGAAACCTGAATTCATACCAACGCAGGTTGTTAGCCAAAACGTACACATTGCAGCAGTTTTTCACTCCAATGACAAAGTAGTGTCTAGTACATGAAAGGTCAAATTTTAATTATTAGCTCTGTCTTTTTGTGAAAGTAAATAACAGCACCTTTCAAAATAGTTTATCTATTTAAGGATTCAATATTATGTGTATGTATGTGTGTGTGTATATATATACATATATATATATATATGTAAAGACGCAATATATTTATTCAAAGTAAATGTATGTTGAATTTCAGCAGTAGTACATTAAATAAATGTAGCCTAGATCTACCCCAGGGGTGGAGGGGGTTGGTCTCGTTCATTGTCAGGATTCCCATCAAATAACTTTTGAATTAGCAAAATAAATAAATAAATAAATAAATAAATAAATACCCCCCCCCCCAAAAAAAAACAGCAAAAGGTTTACCTGTTGTTAAATCATTTTAAAAGTAACAATATCACTTGTTCCTTCAACCATTCATGATAATACATTAAAAAAAATCTGAAAACTTTCAAAGGGAAATATCACTACTACTTTTGTACATCCAAGCAAATATCTTTAATATATTTGTATTGTGCAGCTCCATCCTTACCCTATAGGAAAATCAACATCAACGCCTTGAGCAGTCATATGGTAGAGTCCAAATTTAGCCAATTTGACATGTCCCTGAAAAAAATAAAAATAAAAATCAAGCGCAGCAGAACCTGACATTACAAGAATCTTTGAGTTTACAAATATGTATGTATATATACATATTTATGCTAATTGTATTAGCTGTCAGAAGGCAGATGCTCATAAGAAGCCAGCCTCTTACATTTCTGTTTCAGCTATTAAGTACAATTCCACTAAAAGCTAGTAAGGTGCTTATTTCTAATGCTTTTACTCTCCAAGAGCACTGTGTAATCACTTTGGGGTACGTCAGCAAGTCAGAACTTTGTACAGTTACAGTATGTTTTCAGTAAATTAAAAGGCTTAAATACTCTCTTGAACATTTTTCCTGTTTCAAAAACTGTTTGCGATCCTGTTTGAATCCTAAAGCTCCCTAAGCAGCCCCACTATTCTCTCACCTCTGCCATTTACCCAGCCTTGCTCCTCCAGTCTTTCTCACCAACTCATTACTATCTTGCTCTCTTTAACTGTATCCACATACATTTCAATCAAATAAGTTTTCCAGGTGCTTGGTTTTATTCTGTGGAGGTAGAAAGGTGACACCAAAACCAAAATAACAACAACAACAACAAAAATAGGCATAGAAGTTAAACTGATAAATAGTTTCTGCTGGATTTTGAATTATACTCAGCTACTCTGCAGGTGGTGCAACAGTGAAGGCTACATCAGCAAACAATTCAGAGGGCAGGGAAAAAGTCTTGAAATTTATAGTCTCATGGCTCCCTTTGCTCTTTTACTGATTGTAGGGCTATCTTAAAATCCTAAGTACTTTTGCTTGTTAGAGCATTATTATGATGTTCATTTGTCCACAAGTAATTTACCCAAGAACATATTAGTAAGTGTTCCTTTCTTCCTTCCTTCTCTTGTCTTTCTACCTTTCAAGGGGGAAGATCTAGCTATTCTATTTAAATCAAGTAAGAAGGGGAAGGAGAGAGGGGTTGTCCACAGAAACTGAGCTCTTTGGCTGTTAGTTCAGATAAAGTGATGGCTCTGAATGTAGCAGTAGCTATTAATTTCTCTCATCTTTTTTGAGGGAAACCTTTATTCCACACTGCCAACTGAGTAGTCTGACAACAGAATTGACAGACTGGAATTTTAATAATTTAATACGAACAAAGAAATATGTTGATATCTTAAAAGTCAAATATCAGACCACCACGAAACACAGGAAATGTTATTAACTACTCACTAGCTAAAAAAAATATATCCTTACTAAACAGAAAGGCTTTGTAACTATTTACAATGATGACAGTCAAGTAGACTTAGACACTTCTTTAAGAAGGATGAAAAAGGTGATTTGGGATAGAAGTGGGAACAAAAAATTCTCCAACATAGTTGAAATTCAGGAAATGGGGTAAAAGTACAGTAAAAAACAACAAACAACCTACACTTTCTGTATATGCAATTCCCTCTCTCTCCCTCCCCCCAAAAGGTCTGCTCCTGTCCAGTCTCCAAGTATGACACAGCATGCTACCTGGCAGCAAGAGAAAAAAATGAAAAAAACAGATTCATTCCTGCAGCCATACCTTTCGATCCAAAAGAATATTGCAAGGGGAGAGTGCTCGGTGGACCATTCCATGTTTGTTCATATATTGCAAACCTTGTAAAACCTCGTAGGCTATGCATAAAATCCTTGAGGAGCTGAAAACAAAAGAGAGGAGCATGTTATACCAAATATTTCCCCTCTAATTAAAAAAAAAAGTGTTTGGAATAGGTTTGGAACTCCACAAGCGAGATTTTTACAATTCCGGAATTGTTTAATGGATCAACACTGAAAAAGGTAGGATATGTTCAGTAGCATATACAGCTCTTCAAAATCCCACAAGTAGGTTTCTTCACCCTGAACTGGTCCTTAAAAACAGCAGAAAACTTATCTCGGAGACAAAGTATGACATACTCTCTGTGACATAGACTATGAGATACATCTCCACTTGGGAAAAAAAAAATCCTTACTTGGTTTTTATTTGCTCTTCCTAAACCTGCTATTGATGTTAATGGAAGAGTTTAACTGAATTGAAGTTTTGAAACTCAGATGCTAATGGGAGCTTATCTGAAGGACAGTGTAGACACACTGCTGCATCATACCTATCGTCTTCTGTCATCTCGACATCTAGAACAAGAAACAAAAAAGGGCAGGAAACCTCACTTTCTGCAAAGTTTGTTTTAAAACTTTGGAAGCATCATCTTTATCTTCTTTGGAAAGAAATATTTACCATCCAACCCATTTTGACATAACCATGACAAAGCTCAAGAAGTGAACAGGAATTTGTGCAGAGACCATCAGTCTTAGGCTTCCAATGTGCACCCAAAAGAAGAAAATAAACCACAGATGCAATGTCACCCAGAGAGACTCCTTTAATTTTTTTAAAAATCCTTTTTATCCTATTTTATTTTTTTTAATCACCTCCTTCTCTTGCTTTTTAAAAATCTGTGCAACAGCAGAATGAAGGGTTGCATTACAGACTGGCATGAGTGACAAGCCAAGTTAGCTGACCTAAGACCCAAATGAATTTCTTCATTAAGGTTTTATTAACTACTATTCACTACTGTTCGAAAGCCAAAACTTTGTCATGAGAGCAAATAGCTACATTTTGACAAAATCCACAAGTCCAACAAATGCTCATGGAGTAGTGCAACACGGAAATACTGAAAAGAGTTCTATTAATAGTAGTCTATTAAGATCATTAAATTATTTTACATGGGGTTATTCTCCGGTCTTTAACCTTTTCCTTGAAGAAAGCCTCTGCACTACTTCGCACTAGTTGTGAACATACACTTCTAAGTTAAATGCTAAGCACAAAGGAAATCTACTCTAACATATGTCCACATTGCTGTAACTTGGATCACAGCATTTGGAAGTGATTCTCGAGGTCTTAGCAATTGAACCAAAACCACATGGCTAATGACCACAAAAACAAAACAACCCCCCACAACCACCTCACACCTCCCTTGCTGGCACTTTTTCCCTTCCCCATCCCTCCTATCCTCAAGTTACATGATACATCCCAGCACTAAAAGCTGTTGGCTATGTAGTTTTTCCACAGTCGTTCTTAAGCAGAGATGCAAACACGGTAAAAATTAATGTTGCAGGCCTTCAGATTTTCTGCAGTTTTTGTTTGCATCGCATATATTCCTGATAACTGTTGCAAACGAAATACCCTCTTATTTTTGCACAGCTTTGTAAAACCTGTTAGTGCAAAAAGTAACTGATGGAGAATTCAAGTTTGCAGTAAGGAACCATCGCATGTGAAAAGTCAGCACCTTATTCTGGCCTAAAAAGTGTTTCTTTGTATATATTTTTAAAACGTGAATAAAGTGCACTTGACGCCGTTGTGCCTGATGTGCAGTATCATCTGAAGACACAAGGGGGCCTCAGCTACCCAGTTATTTTCCACGTTCCCTAACAATCCTTAAAAAAAAAATCAGGCAAATGCACGAGAATACTGGTTTTGGATTCTTTGCCACTTAAGATAAATCCTCTCTGGCACTGCAATGACCAGAAACACATGAATAAAGTATTTTTAAATTACGCATATTTCTCAAGCTCTCAGTGCCATCCTAATAGGCAGAAGTGTTCAGCCAAATATCTCACTCTCCAAGGAAAACAAGCACGCTTCCCCAGCCGAAAAGGAATTCTGTGTAACAAGCTCTCCATAGCATTGTTGCCCATTAACTAGTCCTTATTTCATTTATCATGTACAACACATGGTTTGTGGCTATTACTAATGAGCTTTGCATTTAACTGCAAGTTCAACAGCAGTCACTTGCCTCACTGGAGATCGCTACCAAGTTATCACCTAGCTTCAGGTGGCCCATCTCTCTCAGTTTCTATGGCCCCTGTCAACACTGCAAGCATTGAAACAGGCTTCGGGAAGTGCAGAGGGTGCACTCTTGAAGCTGCCTCCAGGCTTCAGGCATGGTGACCTTTAAAGAATAAATAAATCATAATTAAAAATAAAACCACAATCATAATTAAAAATAAAACCACAAAATCCAAGGAGGACATTTAGGGCACCAAATGTCAGGGACAAGGTCTGAGCTGATTCAGAAACTTTTTCCTGAATATCGAAGCCTGTTTTTCAACTGGCTACCTCGCATCATAACTATGAGAGATCTAGAGGAATGTTTAGCCACTGGAGCTCTTAAACTGGAGGAGCTTCAGCATCCTCCTTTAATAGGAGGTAGAAAGAGAAAAAAAAATAAAAGAAAAGAAAAAGGAAACGAAAGGGAAAAAAAAAAAAGCAAAAGCACTGTAATCTACACCCGGAGAAAAAGGTGACAAAACAGAGGCATAGCAGGTTTGACGCCAACCACTGCTATACCACTGACCTAGTAAGGGCTGCAAAACCAGTTGTGTGATGCGAAATACTCCGTGCATCTCATCAACTGTGGTCATGATTATGCCTTTAAACTGTTGTGAAGGAAATTATTCCACTGCTCGAAGCAGATATGGTGGAGGCATTAAGCATAAAATCTGAGATCCACTTCAAGAAGTGACCTGAAGATCTGAAGGGGCACCAATCATCTTCAGGTTCCTACTTTTCCTAAAAGCAAACGTTTTAAGGCTCTTCTCTTTATCAACAGGAGCAACTGTAAAGATGCAGGAATTTATCTGCAAAAGAAACGCTCTGCAGACAGGAAAAAGAAAAAAAAAAAAGATACCATCTCTCTACAACTACCAGCACTTTTTCCAGTTCCTTTATCCTCAGTCTGGATACCAAAAAATCTACTCAGTTATAATCTACTCAAATAGACTTTTAAGAAAGGATTATCTTTGAGTGAGAGGACTGAACACTGTTATAAAATCAAACTGCTTGATTTAATCATTCTCTGTTAATTCCTTGGTTTTGAGAAGAAAAGTAGCTGTGAAAGGAGGTATTTATTCTGATATTCCTTCACTTTAGAAACAAAGAATTAAAATAATATATGGATTAATCCAATAGTGGGTTTACATTTGAAACTTGAATGTATAAAACTGTAGTAAAGGAAGTACAAGGAGTAACTGAATTGCTCCCTCAGAAATTAATTTTGTAGACAGAGAAAAAAAAAATATCTCTACAAGCTGATACGAACAAGTTCAGTCATCAGTAGAAAGCCAGCATGGTTAAAGAGGCATGTGCATGGCATTTGTGGGGGAAGAGAGAAGGGAAGACTTAAAAACCCACAAAAATGAGGATTGTTTTATTACCTCCAGAATTTGTCAGACCAAAAGCTATACCAGACAAATGACTAATTTCCACACGCTAATAGTACACAGGTGGCTGCACTGAGCCCTCACCAAAAAAAATAATTAACTTTTCCATTTAGCAGTCAGCCTGATCTCCAGCCTGCTGAATTCTTACTGCTAAGGACGTGTAGCTGCTTTCTGGAAGTTTGCTTCAGGAGCAACCAACCCAATCTGTAACAGGAAACAGATGTGCCAGCAAAGTTTCGATCTCTTATCGTGCTGCAAAGTCACTGACAAGATGATCTGATTTCTTGTCACTTGTCACTTTTTGGACTCAGACAGAGAAGAAAAAGAAATGTTACTCTTTGTGCGCCCACTGCAATCTTCCGTATGACTGAAAATGGCATCTGGGCCAAGATGAAAGGGAAAATTTGTACTAATAGAAAGTAGCATACTGAGATCCTTGCCTTCTTCAGAGGATCGTTTATTAAGAAACAGAGAGAGAAGAGAAGAGAGATTATCAGGAACTAATTAAAGACAATAAACCCTAAAATAATTAGTGGAATGAAGAGCTGAGTGACTGTAACCAGCCAGTAATGACAGAGCAGTGCCTGGGAACAAACATACATGAAGAATTGCCCAAGCTGTAAGTCAGCATAAGCACGAGAGCAAACAAAAAGGCTTGCAAACATTTAGATCAGAAATTAGAAACTTTATGACTTAAAGGCAGGATTATGAATTCTTGCCAAAAAACAAAAAAACAAAACAAAACAAAAATCTTAACTACACACGATTCAGCTTGAACAGTTATTAATTTATTTCTGATTATTAATGGGAGTGATAATGAAACTGCTTGTGAAAGTAAGAAGCTGGATCAGAAACTCCAAGATATGATGCTGTGGTAACAAACAACTTTCTGCAATTGATTATCTCCATTTTAGGTAAAATGAATGGCCTTCCAAACCTTAAAAATTGGCTTACTAGGGCAGACCCTAAACTAAAGTTGAGACCAATATCCTGTTTCCTAAAAAGATGATAGGCAGATGCCTAGGAGAGGGGGGAACACAGGACAAGCATATGTGAAATGCATGGACCCTGGTACTTGCCTGGCTTCCAAACTGAACACACAGAGACACAAAAAAAACCCACACAAAACAACAAAAGCACCACCAACAAAACACACACACAGGCGTATACACACACACAGTTTGCCTCCTGAGAATCACATCTGATAATGTCTGAACATAAGGTAACCCCTGCAAGCCTCAGCAGCTCCCTTACCAGGATACCCATTATTCCAAGTCTCTCATCCATGTTCAGAGCAAATGACCTGTCAGTTACTGTGGAAATTCACAGCCACCAAGTATTCTGCTGGTAAGAATTCCTTGCTGTCTATTTTATCACGGGGTTCTCTTCATGTTGCTCTGTTGCTCTAACTTCCAGAAGACTAATTTTAAATTTCAGCTCAAAGCAAAGAAAATGACTGCCAAACTCCAGAGTAGGAAAGGAGGTTTTGGAAAAATGCATCTGACAGCCAGCAGCAGTAGTCCCTGTGCATACCACAGATTACTGAGGGGAAAATAAAAATTACTTTATGAATGACATCTTGAATACTTAGGAACAAGAGGACTGTAGATCACACAGTTGGAAATCAGAGGTGGGTGGACACAGGAGACGTGACCTATTAAACTGTTGGAATAAAAGCGTTCCAAAAAGAGGAAGGGAATAATGAAAAGAGGTAGAGGTCAGCATTCATGACAGTATCACAGAAGTCAGATTCACACAGGTTTCCTTTCCACCAGTTGAATGGAAAATTAATGCCAATCTACACATGAATTCACTGTATTCATCATCTGTAACAGACACGCATTCATGGTATTACCCGTTAGGATGTCTTCTCCACACTTTTTTGGTGCTGCAAGAAAATAGTTTAACATGGAAGAGCAATCAAGTATCACAAGAGACCTTCCTGTCTGCTTACTGTTCCCAGTTCTACTTTCTCCTGAACAAAGGGATCTCCCTTTTGGTGAGATCCCTCCTCATCATCTACTTAACTGTAGAGAGCCCTGTAGTTTTTGTACCTACCTGAGACATACACATTAATGTGTGTTAGAAGCAATGCTTCTTCAATGCAGCGGTAACTCAAAACACGAGGAAGCTTATAGCAAAACCTGGAACTAGAACCATTTTGACTTCCCTCAGGAAGGCACAAGAAGACCAAGTAGAATACGGTTATGCTCATAATACCATACTACGGAGTTTCTCTCTCCTTAGACTTGAAACTCATGGGCACATACATAGCAATGCATGCTTAAGAAGTCCTTCATCCAATCTGTGTATCTTGTTTTAACCTCATATTATTGATGAAAAGAAGTAAAAACTGGAGGAAGAACATCTCAGCAACCAGGAATCTTAGGAAGCTTATGGCAGTGGTACACAGGAGCAAAAACACGGGTTCCTCTTCCACAGAGGAGTGTCAGCCAGGGTCAGCCCTGAGGAAGCACACCAGAGTGACACAAACCAGCAAAGTCATCAATCACTACTCCAGACCTAGCGAGACAAACAAGCACTGGGAATTCAGGAAGAAGATTCATCACAACAAACTGCGTCTATTCAAAGTAGAATGGAACAGGTTGTGAACAGATGTAATATTTCCAAACTCATAAAAGTGACAGTATTTTAATACAAGCAAAACTATAAACCAAAGAAAATGACATTTGCAGTTAGCTCTATTACAGCCAACAATGCAGATAGACTGGTTAGGAGTGGTATGGCCAAGTGGTTACAGCAAGGGATAAAGTTTGGGTATAATCCCAGCTGAGACAACCACTACACTGACCTCAAGAAAGCCATCTGACCTCCTTATGCCTCAATCAACCAGCTGGAAAACTGGATAAAAAGCAGGACTGGGTTGAAAACCAGATGTGCAGATGAACTGGGTCTTCCTGGGTAAATAAATTACAAAATACCCTATACAGGCCGTAAAGAGTTTGATGCAGGTGGGAATGGTTTATTTAGCACTTTATTACGTGTTTGATTAAAAAATGGCACTAGGGACTGAGACTGTAAATACTGCCAATTTACTTGGAAATGCACTCATATTATCAGAATGAAATGAACTGGAAAGGGAATGCAACAAGCAGAGAGTACAAGTCAGAAAAGCATGGATTTTATGGACAAAGTTCTCTGGAAGTCTCTAACTCATGCACAGAGGTATTTCACACAGGATATCTTCAACAAGTTTGTATTGCTCGTCTGAGGAAACTCAGTAAGTCCTTCCATTCCACTTTCAAAGTTTTAAGCTGGAAGCATGACTTTAAAAGCAACACAAATGATGTTACATTTTTATGAAGGTCTCAACTCGTAATGTCTGATAAAAAAAATTCATAAAACAGTGGATGAAGGCATAGATAAAAAAGAACAACCTCATATATACAACATATTGCACACAAAAAATTTTAATGGCTGTGATTTTTCAGATCATTTTCACTTTGAATGTTTTAAATGCATCTCCTCCTCAGAAAGCAAAAATTTTAAAACATAGCACCTTGAATTCCTTTACGATATCCAGCACTCATCCTATAAGTGGGGGGAGTAAATGAACAAAGTCCTTTAGAAAACAATAAGCACATCTTATAAAGCACAACCTTAATGAAACCTGTAGCGCCTTCTGCTTTAATGCTCAGAAGGGGAAAGACACACAAATACCCAGATTTTGATCTTGCCACTAATTAACTAACATGTGAGAAGTAATTTTTTTTCATCTTTGCCTCAGATGTAAAAAATATAATAATGATGCTTTCAATTGGACAAAACAGTACAGAGAAAAAGTTTCACCCACCACATGGTAAGATTTGGTAGAGCAGTCCCTCATTTAGAACCTGATCACAGCCTACACATTCTCAGATAAATAACACAACAGAACAAGATGTGCAGCCAACAGTAACTGGCACGGATCACACAAAATCTTTGTTTTCTTTTGGACTTCCTCTGAACAAATACAAGTACTTCTGAAAGTTGTTGATCACATTTTGTGATCAACAGTCCCGGCAAGACCTATCACAATTCAAAAGACACAGGAAACCAAATGGACGACATAGAAAAAGGAAATAAAGGAATTAACTGTGGTCAGGTACTCTTCCTTTAATAACATAAAAGGCACTAATCAGATCTTCGGCTGTTCAGAAACGTCTTGTCAAGCCTGTTTCAAACCTGACATTAAACCCCATGCTCTAGGCAAGGAGTACTGTCTTTTTGCATCTGAAAGCACCAGCATCTAAACTTTAAGGCATAGGATATATTAAATTTCAGCTCTCCAAAGTATAGAGATCTTGATATTTCTCTGTTAAACATCTACTATGCAGTAGAAGGTAAAACCAGCAGTAACACCAGAGCCTTAAACCACACAATTGCTGAAGAAAAAGTGACTTCCAAAGATGCAGGATAAATGGTTGCACAGCAGGCACCTCCTATTTCCTTACCTTTCTCTATGCTAAAATAAAAAAACATAGCTGAAAAACAATTGCTAAGTGCATCCTGAAATGCCAAATGTCAGTATCTGGCTCAGACCCCATGCTTCTGGATCCAGCTTGGTTCAGAAGTCTGAAAGCAACAGCTGTAGATTAAACCACCTGCTTCATGAATCTGTCACAATCACCCTGTTACATTACCTGACAATCTTTTAGATTTAAACACCTAATATTACATGCTTAAATAGAAAATAGATGACAAAGAGTAAAAGATCTAGCAAAGATCATACACAAATTATCTCAGTTTGGAGAGTTGAGTGTGAAACGAAATCATGGTTTGGGATTTTTCACCACAGCTTTTATTCAAGACACACACAAACACGCATACAAACACACTATCACCTCCCCCAAAAGTCATACCATGGGAACTATTAGAAAAGTTAAGTGTCGGATTCAGAATGACTAACAAACAAATGCACCAGGTCCACACACTCACAAGACTGACTTCAAAAAAAGAACAGTTCTTCAATTTACAAGGGGTGAGCTAGAAAGGGTTACAAAAATTCAGGTTACAGCTACATAGGTTAGATTTTTCTGTCAAAGATATAGAAAATACTCTCAAGCAATCACACTTAAGTGACCATACTGTATTAACTTAGCCTTTAAAAAACAACACAAAATGTTGCAATACAGTGGCGAGAACTGGCAATACTGACTTTGTAGTTAAAACTAACAGAAAAGGAACACTATACATTTCAATGTGCATATGAACTGTCACTAGTGATAACACATCGTTTCAGCATAAATGTCAGCCTACAAGGTGGTTATGGGCTTGGGAAAGTGGGCATCAAGCACCACAAAACATTTTCGTTACCCCTCAGCCACCTACTGTTCACGTAGGTCACTGCAGCACTGTGCTGATGAGAAATTTTGCTGATCCACAGCTTGACAGCTTGAGGATTTTTGTAATGTTAAAAACACTAAAAAAGTCAAGGAAACTTTACTATGAGAAAAAGTTTGAGGAACATAGGAATGTGAAAAGCAAAGATAACAACCATGAAGTATTCTTCTTTTAGCATCACTTTAGCAACTTCCACATAGCTGGAAGGCTGCAGGGATCTTGAATCCTTCATACCTGAGAGCACAGTCATTTTGAGGGTCAAATCCTTGCAGCCCCTTTTCAAATCAATGAAAGGTGAAGTTCTCCTATGTCTGTAAATACATTGTTTTCGATGGCTGAAACTAGCTTGTTAGCATATCAAATACAGGCATCAGTCAATGCACTCTCTGGGCAAAAATCCTATTTTGAGCTGCTGATCTCTACTCATGTTAGCGGTGTATTCACCTACAAGAGCATAATTTGGCCTCGTCTTCTTTCCTATTGCTACAGAAGTTTCAAGACTTATTAACAGAAAATCATGCATTCAATTAGGTGAAATTTATGGAGCAACATTCTTCCACACTTTTTCCCCCAAAATATATGCATGATTTAAGAAAAAAATATACCTAAAAAATTGCTCACACTGTGTCATGTATGTAATTACATAATGACAATTATGGCAACAATATGTTGTATGTTTAAAGTGTTCTTTCAAAGGGAAGAATATAGTAAAATTATTCTTATAGTCACTACAATCACGCACTTAAAAAAAAATATATATTATTTCCACTCTCCCTGTCTCCAGTGAAATGATATTCTTAATGGTTGCTGAATCGGCACCAAGAAACCAAAATAAAGACTGTTCAATTTCCAGGCATTAGTTTCTAATTGAATCAACAGAGCTATTGGAAATGATAGTAATTAACAAGAACTTCCCGTCCTGTGCTGTTAGTCCACTCTACGAATATCCAAAAGGTTCTCAGAGATTCCAGTGTTACACTTACAATAGACACTACCACGTTGCTTGTTCAGTGGCAATTCTGTAAAAATCAGCAAGTCTCAGTACTGTTTGCATTGGTCACTCAAAATGACTGCTTTCCAAAGGTTTGCTGACAGGATACGTCTGATGAAATTAATCACCGTTTCTCTCTCTCCTCCAATTAACAGAACAGATAGTATTGCGCAGAGTTAGCGAGTATCATCTTTGCCAGGAAGAAAGGGAAGCAGGGTAGATGGGAGGATGTAACCAGAGCTGTCATACTGTGCTACAGTTAACTTAGTGCAGCTTCCTTCCATAGATCAAGGCCAGAGAGGAAACACTTTCTTAATCAAAAGGCACAGGCAGGTATATGTGAAAGAACAGTATCAGCAAGTCACTTTAGACGGTTCCTTTGAAACGCTGTGTTAATAAAACAGAAGTTCATATGCTTAAGCCAAGTTACTTTCAGATCCTAAGCCTCTTTTCACTCTGACCCACGCCACCTTTCAGGCCTAGCTCAATGCAGACAGAACCCGAGCCCCATAACCAGAACGTGTAAACCTATATCCACCCTATAGCCACCTTACTGTGGTTTTACTAGGGCTGAGGACTCTCTTCCACAAAGATCTGTATCACAGCAAGATTTCTGCATAAGTTTTCGCTCTGGGAGGGAGTTGGGTCATAATCTACATTTGCTGCAACTCTGCAACCACGCTCTTAAGAGACTATAGGTCCTGTCAGACTCTCAACTGAGCAGATGGATTGTTTTGAGATACAGTAACTAAGAGGGTGCTTTCTAATAATCTGTTGCTTACAGTGGCATTCTTAAAAAAAATAAGTTTTAAAGATTTTACTTGGAAACAATGCTTTTGATTGAGTCTTTCAACAGGAGCTTTCATTCCTATACTAGTTAGCCCTTGGTTTACAGCAAACGTATGAATAGAAATAAGTTAATTGGGGAATAGCAACACAATTCCAAGTCTACTTGAAGCCTTTCATATTTAAAGAAAAAACATCATCCCATTAAGCTAATTTGTTTGCTTATTAGCTTCTCTGCTTACAAAATCATGCCTGAACATGAGCCGGCTGTGTGCCCAGGTGGCCGAGAAGGCCAACGGCATCCTGGCTTGTATCAGGAATAGTGCAGCCAGCAGGAGCAGGGAGGTGATCGTCCCCCTGTACTCTGCTCTGGTGAGGCCTCACCTCAAGTACTGTGTTCAGCTTTGGGCCCCTCACTACAAGAAGGACTTCGAGGCCCTGGAGCGTGTCCAGAGAAGGGCTACGAAGCTGGTGAAGGGCCTGGGACACAAGTCCTGTGAGGAGCGGCTGAGGAAGCTGGGGTTGCTTAGTGTGGAGAAGAGGAGGCTCAGGGGAGACCTTACTGCTCTCTACAACTGCCTGAAAGGAAGGTGTGGGGAGCCGGGGGTCGGCCTCTTCTCACAGGTAACTAGTGAGAGGACTAGAGGGAATGGTCTCAAGTTGCACCAGGGGAGGTTTAGGTTGGAAATGAGGAGCCATTTCTTCTCAGAAAGAGCAGTCAGGCATTGGGACGGGTTGCCCAAGGAGGCGGTGGGGTCACCGTCCCTGGGGGTGTGCAAAGAAAGGTTGGACGTGGTGCTCAGGGACATGGTTTAGTGGGTGACATTGGTGGTAGTGGGATGGTTGGACCAGGTGATCTTGGAGACCTTTTCCATCCTTAATGATTCTGTGATTCTTTGACTGTAACACTGGTTTTACAGTGCTAAACATTTTTTTTCCAGCTTCAGTAACACATCAAAAACTAAACAGTGATATTTAAGGAAGTTTTTAAGATGCTTGAAGAAAAATCTGGTAACTTTTGCCAGGTCACAAAAAAACACGGAATATAGTAGAAGTTCAGAGCTAAAAATCAGGAAGTTTTGGTGTTTTAATAGTGTTTTATACAAGACTGATGCACATTTTTTTTCCCCCATGAAGAAAAGTAAAACCAACATTTTATGACTTTAAATATCCCACTAACAAAATGGTTACTTGACTCACACAAATTGTTTATCATGTTTGCTCAAATTTTAAGGGCGGAAGATCGAAGATCTCACCAGAAAATAGTGGGATAGAGTTGTCTCAAAAAACAAAACAAAAACAAAAACAGATAAGGTTGCTTGCTTGGGATTTGAGGGAAATTTTACACAAAAGGCTCCAAATGGCTAACCATAGCTTAAATAAAGAAACTTGTAAACAGTAAAGAAACTCCAAACCTTGTCTCATTTTTCATTGCCATCATGTTACATCTGCAGGTCTCTGAAGATTTCCTTTAGCCTAAACTTCCCTTAGCAAGTTTTAAAACTGAATGACTTCTTTTGGAGACTACCAAATATTACTGATAGCAGGCAGGAAAGAATTAACATCTGCCTTTATATTTTCATCATAAACTTGCACAAATTTCAGTTGTGTCTGGCAGCCAAACATAAATTAACGACAGAGCAAGCAGGTAGTGCACAATACTGTCTGCCTTATTTTTGAACCTCTCCCAGCTTGGACAGATGTGCCGTTCTTCACTATATGGGAAGAGAGAAGAACAGACGAGCTCCTGGAAATCCAACTTTCATTCTCAGGCACTCCAAGCAGCGAGCTCCCAACTGCTGCAATGTTGTCTGAATTCAGAGATTGTACATTATGAATTAAAGCGGCTTTGACCACATCACACAGTAAGAAGAGAAAATGTTAGTAACAGTGGGATTCTTAGTATCTTCCTTTCTGCTCCTGACAAATCTAAGACTCTTTCCATTTGTTTCAGGACTGAAAAATAAAAAGAGTCCAAAAATCACCGCTTCGTGCACAAAAAGCCAAGAGAACAATCTGAAAACACTCAAGCCATGAAAAAACAGAGCACTCCTCTCTGAAAACTTAAACACTGAAAGACTGAGTTCCCTTAAAGGATTTAGCTTCTCTGAGCAGAACAGTCCTCTTGCACACATAATCTAGTAAAAGCAGCACTGGTAATATCAAAGTAGCACATACAACCACTAACTAAGTACCACAATTAGCAAGAATGACAACTTTTTCTTTTGTGAGAGTTACTGGATAGCAGGAAAAACACACAGAACTTTGTAAAACTGCACTAAAGCTATCCCTTTACAAAATTTTCGGCCTTTGAGAGAAAAATGGCACTTTTCCATCTCTGCATGACGGGATCAAGCACTAGTAACAAGTCACATTCCTAATTAAAAACAAACACACAACTACATGTTTTATCAAGGTGCAACACAATTTTTAAAGCCATGAACAAAAATTGTAGCAGCACACAGCTCCCCTTAAAGCCAGGTATTTCCTGTGAATCAGGAGACTTTACAACAGTGTCCTTTTAACAGTTTAGCCATACTGTGTTTTTTTTTTTTTTCCAACTAAGTATCTAAAGGTTAAAAACCATGCTGAGATCCGGTTTGGTAGTTAGCTCAAAAAAAATCTGGATCCTTATATCAATGGTACAGATGCTACTAAAAAGTGAAACAGAACGGAAAGCTCCAAGCACAGAACAGTCTGCAAATGCAGGTGATCAAAGGGACTTTGCAACTAGGCCAATAAGCAATGGTGCTGCTAGGAATTTCTTAGCTCACAACTAATATTCCTAAAGGCATTATAAGGGCATCACTTTGATCTATATTCCACTATGTGTCACCACAACAGGCAGGAAACACCTATCTAGAGGTAACAATAAACTTTTAAGTAGCCAAAGCACATGCCTGTGAATAAAAATTAGAAAGAAATGTACTAATCAGCATATAATTAATAAGAAATTGCTTTCAAACTGACACGAGAATCATCATCAAAGGGACAAACAGAGATGGATGTAGTTGCATGTAGAAGAGATCCACGTAACAAAAGTTGCCAGACAGGAGAACAAGAAAAGAACAGTTGACTGTGCCTAAAAAAAAGAATGCATGTAAATGTGTAGGACAGTCCCAAACCCATTAAAGGATGACTGGCAAAACATAAAACAAAATAAACAGTACCAGAAATAGAGGAGACCACTCCTTGTGGGTGGAGACAGACAATATCAGACATCAGTGAGGGTAAGAGTAGACGAGAGACGAGTCCACCTCGATTCTTAATTCTCTCAAAGAGCTCTCAAGCCTAATCACCTTTATTTTCAAGAACCACCAAGGGCCACAGCTACCACAGATAATTGTGCAGCATCAGCTGCATGTTGCTGTATACTCACAGTTAATTTAGGGTATGTGTTAAAGACTAATGGTTTTGTGTACACGGTGATGATTAATAACATGAACGAGTTAATGTTTTGCAACATATGTGCTATAGGAATATACTTAATGTCTTTAAACCCTAGAAGTCTGGCAGATCAGGCCAGTTTTAAACAGTCAAATGACGGCAATCTCTAATTCCCTGGTATCTGCCTAGCCATATATACACATGCACGCATAGAAGCTGAGCTGAAATCCAAGCGCTGTCTGCCTATGCCAGTATTTGTCCATCGGAAAGTCCCGTTGGAACAGCAGCCAAGCAATGATGTTAACTTAGTGCTGTGCTCATGCTGTGGTTCCCACAGAACTGCAGGGCAGGGAGAAAGGAGCTGTACCTGAAAGGAAGGTGTGGGGAGCTGGGGGTTGGCCTCTTCTCGCAGATAACTAGTGAGAGGACTAGAGGGAATGGTCTCAAGTTGCACCAGGGGAGGTTTAGGTTGGAAATGAGGAGACATTTCTTCTCAGAAAGAGCAGTCAGGCATTGGGACGGGTTGCCCAGGGAAGTGGTGGGGTCACCGTCCCTGAGGGTGTTCAAGGAAAGGTTGGATGTGGTGCTTAGGGACATGGTTTAGTGGGTGACATTCATAGTAGAGCGATGGTTGGACCAAATGATCTTGAAGGTCTCTTCCAATCGTAATGTTTCTCTGATTTTAAGACCATATGCGGTAAATCTACCACTTTGAGCCTGGCACTGCACTGATGTAGGTATGCAATACGGGACTAATGCAGCTTTGAAGCAGGAAAGCAGCTAGCCTGGAGTGAAGGCCCACGTCTGGGTCTTTTGCTCTGTAAAACAGAGGAGTTTGAAGTCAAGGAGAAAACATCCATACATACGGAAGGAATGATCTCAAACCACAATGACGTTAGAGATGTTTGCAAGCATATCAATGCATCTAAATAAACCAGCTGTCTGATCCCTAATTAGTGACAAACGCTTCCCTCAAGACACTGCTCAGTAGTTCCAGATGTATGAGTTTACATTTTAAAAATGTAATCCCTTTCTAGAAGTATGCACTGTATAACAAGTTTAAAGAGTGTTAGTTCTTCCTTTCCCCCCCGCTATAAGTAGGATGAAGTGTCAAACACTGCTTTAAGTAAGAATAACCATATATTAACCACATCTTATTCTTCCAAGTATATGAACAATGCTTATTACAAACACAACTATCATAAATCAACATTAAAATTAGTAACGTGGTTTAAATCTAGTAATATTTGCACAACAAAAACTTGACATTTGGTTGCTCAGCCATTAGTTAGTTAGCACAGAAATCCCCCTGCAGGACAAAGCCACGATCCTGTCGAGGATGGGGCTTGATCTGTTAGAGGGAAACTCAGCATTCTCTTCCACTGAAGGCTCAAAGCTCTCCACTACTTTTGTTCTTGATAGCACAGCACAACTCATCTTCAGCTCAAGATCTTTGCTACTGCTTTAAGAATGGAAATTTGTACAAAGCACATACAAACAGCTATAGGAGCAGCACAGCAGGACAAAGGGTAGAAATACAATTATGCACTTTCTCCACATGTACAGACTTTATGTTGTATACAGCCATTAGAACTAGTTTTTAATAGCAAATATCTTAATTTCAAAGAGTGGGATTCTTCTGTTTTCTTTTTTTTTTCCTGAAAGAGAAGAAGAAAACAAGTGTGTACACTGTAATGTTTCACATGCAACAGAGATGTGGGCATATGTGCCCTGAGATATCTTTGTGCTGCCAACACTGCAGCCAACTGTACAAGCATAGAATTTGGTTCCATACCTAAAAAGCTCACTCTGACATGAAGAGGAATAATGCTCTCCTCAACTACCTCATGAAAACTATACCCCTTCGACATTCCAAAAAGTCTTTTTTCCCCTTGTGAATTACATGAGATACCCTGTGTTAAAAGGAATGCTACAGTAAGATTTGCAGTGAGACTAAAACTTACAGAAATCAAAATACTCCTAATATTAAGAAAAGCAGCATTGGATAACATATAAGCAAGTCACGACTAATAGCTGGTCTTTCATCATAGCTTCAGAAACAAACCGTTGGCAAGAAACTAAAGGAAAACTCTACAGCCACTAAACAGCCAAAGTACAGATTCTCACACATGCTTAGGAAAAAACTAATTTTAAGAAGTTTATTTATTAACGCTACTTCATTTTACTACTTCATCATTTATCCTTGCTAAATGGAACCTCGTTATGACATATGGATTTCTCATGTGAAATTCCAACACAGACTTGATTCAAAGCAGAGTACACACTGCCCTTGAAGTTCTGCTCACATGCAGCTCTTCAAGTCAAATCATGTAAAACCTTCAGCCTTTTGATGACTTGCACCTGTCTTACAATATTCCTGAAGAATCCCTGGCTACCCAGAAATTGCTTCCCCCCCAACATCCAATAATACCTTCTATTATGTAGCTTTACTTCAGGTTTGCCAAAAGTACATTAACAGCAAAGATGGCATAAAGAAATCTAATCTAATCAATGCGCAGACAACTGTTTAATACAGCCAAATAAAATGTACTCAACCGAATCCGTCAGATCATGTTTTCTCCAAACTAGTAAACAGCTGCAGACACAGCCTGCTTCCTATCAAATGTTCCATGTATAACAAACCATACCTTGTATCTCTGATGGTTCACTAGTAATTTTTCAAAACCATAACTTTCAAAACATATGACAACTATATTTTATTGAAGAAAGGAATAGGCTTAGACTGCCCAAGCCACAAATTGAAGACCAATCCAGAAACTCTACTGTAGGTGCCAAAAGTCTGCTGAATGTCAGTATTTGCTGGCATTTTTATTATTATGAATACAAGTGCAGACCTGCTTCTTGAAAGAAGGAACACACTTCAAGCGTGACAGAAAAGGAAAAGCTCACAAGTCCTCTTATAACAGCACAGGAGCAGAGAAAATAACTCCTTTAACACTGTCTGGAAAAGGTATCCCAAAGGAATGGCTCTAAATGTGTTTAAAAGACGGAGAACCTTAAAAATAAGTTCACATCCTACTTTCCGGTCTGTGATATCAACAGTGCTAAAAGAACTAGTAACTTTGCAAGTCTTGTAAAATTGTGACTGCCACAAACATGAAAACTACCCTTAGTGAGAATTCTGAGGTACAATAGTTTTATCCTTCGTAATTTTTGTGACTTACATTCTGTTCATTCACAAAATCCTTGCATGCACAAGATGACACAGAGGAAGTCAGCCAGACTTTAATGCTGTTTAGAGATTTGAAAATGTGTCTCAAACTATTACGTGCTTAAATCGGGTATTTACTATTGTGCTTCACTGTGCACATAAATTCATAGCCCTTTACGAAAATAACTGAATCCTGAACATATATCTGAGAGCTGATTTTGCAATAGCAAAAATTATTAGCTAAAGCTAAGTGCATACTTGCTCTGACTCAGAATAACAACAAACAGGAGAATAAATCAGGAATAAACAAAAACCAAGTAATGACCCAGAATACAAACTCTCAAACTGAAGACAGTGGAGACTGCTCTGGAAAATAATGGGGCATGACTACCTAAAACTTACCATATTCTATCCTAAAACTGTTACCCATGGTTACAGCCTGAGTTCCGTGCGGCACACAACTCCAAAAGAGCTCCCCTGTTTTTATTGTGATGTTCCATGGAAGTATAGTAAAGACAATTGAATTAATGTCTCTTTTAGAAGCATTAATTGTAGTTACAATGTCCACATGGCTACCACCCGAATAAAGCACAGAAGACAATGAAGAGCTATTAAATTCCTTTTCTGGTTACATATGATAAGAATTGCAAAAAGCCTACCTATTTCATCCATTTGAGAGTTCTTGAATTTTACCTGATAGAGTTCCAACCATGGCACATGCTCCTTCTAGGATCCCAAACATGCATGACTCAGAAAATAATCTGGCCACAAGTTACTGAACACTGACTTGCATTGAAATTGAAGTTGAGCATGTTAATTTTGAGAAAAATGGCAAACCATCTCTGCAATTCCTGGAGAGCTCTGTCACAGTTCTGGTAAGTAACAGGTGAATTCACAGATCCAGGTTCTAGAAATTGTTTGGTCATATGCTCACTAAAACGACTTACTGCGCTGTGACAGAGCGAGTTAGGTAAATGGTCAGAACTAATATCCAATATTTGGACCCTATATATAAGTGATTCATTAGAATTATAAAAGCCAATGAAAGTCTGAGGTTAATTACTCAGCTGCATTTGTTTTTTTTAAATAATTCATATATTAAGGAATGCATGCTACTCTTGACGCATGACTTCAGACAAGATTAACTGCAAATAACTACCAGACAGCTGTATGGCCTGTTTTCCAGTATGTATGGAAAGATAGACAGTTCATAATGTTACGTCTTGAATTTCAGAACTAGCATAATAGAAGATTTCCTGCTGATTTTACGTCAGCTTGTGGTACAGGTGCAAAGGACTTAAGTTACTGGCAAGCATAAGGAGAATTAATCTAGAAACCAGAAGAGCAGCTTTTTGCATTCCATAAACAGTTTATAAAATTAATTGCAATAGCACACACATCAACTCCAGATATGTAACCAGTTTTACTATCACTGACACATGCAATCAAAATATATGGAAAAAGCCAAATACTTTCTTCCAAAGGTAATTAATATAGACAGATCAGATAGCCAATAACTGGGAATTGGTTCATCCAAGTTATTTCTGGAAATTTATGGGTCTCACAAAAGAAACAAAAACGTCTGTTTTAATTTTAAAACAAAACAAAAAAAGAAAAAAGTAGAGGGAAAAAGTCAGTCTTGCAAGACACTTCCTTTGAAGTGAACATAATTCATCTCTTAGCCACTACTGCAAAAGCTGTAATTTACAGTAAGTATGTGTACGCTAACATCTCTCAAAGCTAGAAACATACTGACAGGCTACATTTTAGCCTATGCCTCAGGTGTTACAACTTCCTGAAAAAATCCCAACTGGCTCATTAAAACAAAGATCAGACAGTTTTTACTGAAATAAGTTATTCTACTATCTCAAGCCCAGAGGAAAAAGTAAAGCCTGGCTTTATGCATCTACTCTCAATAGACCAACAGCCAAAATAGTTTGAGACAGTTATCTTGGCGAAGTACCTTCTCTTAGCATGTCAACAAACCAAAGCTGTGTACCTTAGCAAACCATCTAAAAATGTCTAAAAAAAAAAAATCTTTCTTGATGCCACAAAACCATGCTGATATAGAGGGGCATGATGGATGTGCATACAGGCCACAACTGTTATCTGAGAAAGTTTCATTTATACAATTTTCTTCTTTCTCATAGCAACAGAATACACATAAGAAACGTATCAAGCAATTCAAAGCAAATTAAAATAGCTACATGCATGCTTTTGCAAAAACAGTCAAGAGGCAGTAGACAGTCTGGGCTGCTTCTCATCTGACACCAAGACACACATGTTCAAAAACCAGTGTGAGAACTGAATGAAAAAGGGAAGAAAAGAGCTTCTGATGCTTTCACAATTTCTGGAACTTGGCGCAATAGGAACCTGATGCAAAACTGTGTGAAGGGCTGTAATTTATATCACACATGAAAAGCCCTTTACACATCCCCTTTAAGTACCTCTCTATCTGAAGAGAAAATGGAAGCCATATTTGCCTTACATTCCTCAAGACATTGTCCTCTGCAACACATATAACGTCATATAAGCTGGAGTCCACAAAAACCTAACGTACAGGCACAGGGCATTCTGCATTTAGATTTCTCTCTGCCTGATAACACTGTTAGCATCCTATTTAAGGGCTGCAAGGCTCAAAAAGCTTCAGTTCCAGTATTACTTCTCTACACAAGTCAAATTTGGGATAAGTAACAGGAATTCTACCCGGATAGTACTTTATCAAACATAGCCCACCTGAGATGCCTAACATTAACCGCGGTTAACTGGGAAGACACAAAAACGTGCCAAACATTTTTCTGAGTAAGCATGTTTTCTACACTTCCATGAATGTCAAAACAGTATGAGATCTAATGCTTGTTATAAATTTAGATAACGTAATGCCAGAAACTAGAATGAAGAGACTGAATTTCTCCGAGCATGCTGCAAATTTGTATATTTTTGTGTTCTAGAAATAACCAGTCTACAATGCCCCGCTATCCCAAATACAAATATTTTTTCTCTTTCTCAACTCTGTATGCTTCCTGTGTTATATATTCTTCAGGGGAAGGGACTTTGCCCCAAAGCTAATAGTGATAGTTGCTTTTCATTTAAAATTACATTTAACATCAACAAGTCTGATGGGGAGTATGTATGTTTGTTTGCTTCTTTAAAGATATAGCTCAACTATTCTATACATCTTAGCATGAAAGCCAGTAATCTTAGCATCTAGCCTTTGGACTTGGTTTGACCAAGCCTTGCTGAAGTGACTGTATTAACCCAAATTCAAACCACTTATTAGCAGCCTGGCATATGTATCTGACATCCTGTCCACTTTTCTAGTTAAGAAGTTCATATATTTCTGCATATAAAAAGCACGCACCAAATCCCATCCCTTGTAGTGAAAGATGCATTTCATCATGTGGTAGACATAAAATTTTCAAATTAATTCTAAGGAAGATAATGATTCTGTAACAGGTTTGATAATATTAAAAAAAAAAAAAAACACCCCAAAACTGCTATTACAAGACAGGATTTTATGAGCTACAAAGTATTTCAGTTGTAAGCTCCCCATATATTTTCCAGCTTCTTGAATTGTACAGAAGTAAGTACTCCAGGCATATATTTGTCTGATAAACAATGTTTTATGTTCAGCTTTAACAGAGTAAAATTTATATAAACCAATAAAAGTTTAAAGAGACAAAAAAAAAAAAAGAGGCTAGGAATTAGCCACAGATGATATGTGAAACTTTGTCAAGTGGATTTGAGGTTAACTTGACACCTTACCTGACTGGTTTTCTTTCTCGTAGCAAATCTTCCAGACTCCTTTCACAGTGTTCAGCAGCCACAACCAGCCTCTCTAATTGAAAAAAAAGGACATGAGGATTAGAATGCAAGTGAGACAATGGGAATTCAGACTTCTCAGTACCTATTTGGCAGATGTTAATGTATTTTGACATACATTGTATGGGAAACTGTATACAAGTAATTATGTACAACTTATATATATCATGATCTGTTTCTTTTATGAAATCGAGTAGATTACATGACTGAAGCAGATCTTTCTTGTTTTTGTTTCCTTAAGCAAAAATACTGCTATTCCATCCATCCAGTAACCTACTAAATTCTGAGCCCCTCAGCTGATGACAGTCAAATTTGACTCAAGAATAGAGGTTTCAAAGAAGGCTAGTATTCACAAATTTACAGAAATCTGTGGTTGAGTCGAGAGAGAGAGAATCAAAGCAACATCAACATTGAGGAAAAGGATTTAGAGTGAGCAAAGGAGTTTCAGTCCTGATTGACCAGCTAACACATTACTAACTGTAGTACTTTTTGCCCCAAAATCGCAGAGGATTTGCACGAGTCCCCCATGTTCTAGGTATGGCTCTGAATAAAGAGAGAGCCACAAAACGATTGTTGCACTGAAGATGGTAACTATAAAGGGAAGGTGATAGTGCAAGACAGTGTGCAGGGGGGAGAGAGAACTCCTACAGAACAAGGCTGCTTTGCTACTTCTGATACTCACACAACAGCAAGTACTGAATGTTCAGATTCAAAACCAAATCAAACTAAGCTATTCCAAAATATTCTTACAAGACTGTTACAATAACAAAGATGGAAAACACTGTGAGGCATACAAGTGGTAACACATTAAAGCTGGAATGCTTACTTAACTCTTTCCTTATCCTTCCTGAAATCAAAGGACCACTTACACTTTCTTTGGAATAAACAATTCAGGGATCGCCTTCTATAATGCTATCCAAGGTTTACAAATAAATTAATTTCACAAAGAAAAAAGACTTCCATTTGAATGTTTTTCTATTATTTACACACTACTCTTCTGAGGGTTTTCTGTGGGGAATGCATACATGTAATTTCCTTGCGTCATTTTCCTAGACTGCTATGGTATTTCTCCATGAGGAGAGAAACTGACATTTGCATGAAAAACAACATTAAATCACTATGTCCGGATTGACAAGTGAAGAATTCTGTCAGTATCAGAATGATAAACTTTCCCATCAATGTTATCAGTGTGTTAGTAAGAAAAACGGTATTATTTGAAAGTGATTAATTGGTATTCTAACCACTATAAATGGACAGTCTTTTGACTTCAAGTTAGACGTTTCATTTGCTATTCTGCAAGCTACTTTAATGATCATAAGATGTTTTCTCCTTCATATTTATATGCACTGAAACCTTCACATCATGGACTCTTCACTGTCAAAAAGGCCAAGCTTGCCTATTTAACCACCTCTCGTATTTGTTATGATAGCTAATATTTTTTAACCTCTCACCTCAAGCAGTATTATTAGAAAACCCCATTTTCTGTTTCAAGGGGTACTAGCCAACCTAAGATGAAAACAAGTAATATTTCTAGTATCTCCTGGCTGCAGAAAGCTAAAAATTTACAAGTTTGAGAGCAAAAGAAAACATAAAAAGAACCTTCCCCTACCCCGGAATACTTCAGAACATTTTCAGTTGGCGATATCACAATTTTCTAAAAATCTGAAACATCCTATCATCCTGAATTACAGGGGAAATATATTACCTGCTCTACTTTATGAGACAGTGTAACTACTCAAATACATAGAATGCACTTTTATATTGGAACATCGTTGGTTTAACAGTTAAAGCTGGTAACCACATACATTCTGTCACAGGTGTTGCAGACTTTTTGTGGAAATTAAGTGCTGTACTCCTGCTGAGCTTGCAACAGAGTGAGATCATCTGGAGCATAAAAAACAACTGAAGCAGTATTTGAGCTAACAATACATGTGAAAACAGTTTTTATAAAACCCTCTGCACTAAAATAAAGTAATTGTTAGTGGGAAAGATCTTAAGCAGCCAGAATTCAGAAAAAATAAAAATGTGAGAAGCTTGCAGCCAAGATACAAGGTAACTGAGACACCAAGAACAGCTGCAAATGAGGTACAAGAGACCTGAGCATCACATTGAAGTTGATCACAAAAACACAGTGTAGGGGGTCAGCATCACAAATGCATGCATTTCAGTATCCTACATAGACATGGTGCAGTAATCGAGTACCAGAATTTTACAGTAAGGAATAAAAAAAAAAAAAGAAAAGAAAGTTTTTAGCTTTTTTCAGTTAGCATAACGTGTAACAAAAGAGAACACAGACAATAACCTCTGCTTTAACTCTGCAGAAAAGAAACAAAAGCACTAATACTGCCTGTTACAGCAAAGGTGTGCAGTCATTTTGGGCCTGAAAACCAGCCACCTTCTTTAACTGGTGCCATAAAGGCAATATTCTGCTCGGGCACCTTCAGATATTTTTTTTCCACAAAAATATAACCATAACCAAACATAAAATATCCTCATTAAACAGATACTCACCATGTTTACCCCTGGTAATATCGACATACTGGCAAAGCCTGGGATGGGTCATTGTTTTAAGGATTTGAAATCTCCCCAAAATTTTGATGGAGTTGGGAGTCAGAGGAAGGCCATTGCTTCCACAAACATCATGAGGAAGAGCTGAGGCAAAGAAGGTGGAGGCACCCATCTCCGTGTCTTTTAAAGGAAACATCTCTTTTGCACGACCTTACGCCCTTCCAAGCGACTTCTGTTCCTTAGAAAGAAAACACAGATTAAAAATTTATACACAAAAGATACAAATTCTTCTGACTCGGCTTATGAGTTGTTTAATAATGAAATTAAGACTTCTTTTCTCCATTGGGGAGGCACTTCTGAATAACAAACACAATAATAATACAGTGCAGCTGCATCATAAGCACTACATTTAAAGATGAAAATACAGTGTTAGTTCTAAACACAGAGGTAAGAATCAATTCCTCTCTTTAGGAACAGACAAATGCTTTAACACAAGCAATCTTCAGATGACTACCGCAATACAGCAGGTTATTATTCAAAAAACAGTAAAAGCTCTAAAGAGAAAAACACTCTTCTAAAATATCACCTTGTACCAGCAGGTCACACCTTTAGTAATAATCCAGCATCTATATACCATAGCGTTCCAGGTATTTAAAGCTAGAAAGTAACAAGTCTTCTGTCCTGCCAATATTTCCTTCCATACCAATAGGTAAATCGTTAGCTCCCACACTGACTCAATAACAAATCAGGGAAGTGATGTTAAATATTTCTGTGGGACAGACACGAGGAAGAAGTTAGCTTTCAGTTCAGTTACAGGAGCATTTAGCTTCATGATCACTTTTCTCCCCAGCAGGAACAACCTTGTTGAACCTTCACTACTCTGAACTATGCATTTCCATTTAATGTGAGCTAAATATTTTCTCTGCAGTTTTTCATAATCAACTATTATGCAGTTCAAGAATATAAAAACCTAGAACATGCACAAGTAGCAGACACCTCCACAATCAGCTAGACCTCAGATAAAACCTCCTGGCCTCTTTCCAGCAGCAGGCTAAGATTTGATTATCCAGGCACCCAAATCCAAAAACGGAATCAAGCCTCTGCTCAACCCATTTCTGGATTGCCCAGATCGTGAATCAAGACACTGCAAGCTGTCATGAGACAGTATGGCTCCTCTGTATGTCAGCTTCCATAACACACACAAATTTGCGTATAAGGGCACATAAAGAGAGAGAAAAAGGCCAAGCTTAAGTGCTCTTTAGTGAGCTCTGGCCTGCAAGCTGTGACAGTGAAGTGCATTTCCATGTAACAGCGGACAAGAGGCCTCAGAACAAAAAAAAGCTTCATCAACAAGCCTACGCAGAAGAGTACCATCCAGCTAACCTCAGCTCCAGAGTCCAGAGGCCCCTGTGTATGTAATCAACAGAAACAGTCTACCATCTGATGTGGAAAGCACATCCAACTCTCTCATCTGATAAAGAACAGTAATTCTAAGCTCTAAAGAGTAGAAACAGGTATGTAGCTGCACCAGGATAATTGGAGAGGCAGAAGAACCCACAGGATTTGAAGCCCATAAGAGAAGTAACAGGAAAAGCTTAAAGTACAAAACCAGCGTAATTCTTTCGAACCAGATGTGATAATTCTTTATCATCTTAGGGGCTTCAAGAAATAAAAAATGGGTACAAAAAATACGCAGACCATTAACGAAGCTAAATGCTACCATTTTATTGGCCTCTTGGCCAACATCACAACCTTGTAACCTGCACAAAAATCCCATTAAAAACAGTTTTTGTGAATCTTAACTGAGATAGCATTCTCCTTAACAGGCTGCACAGAGATCCTCCTACACCAGACACATTTACCGAGTCTATACAAATGGAAATTACAGAGCATACCTTCTGTTTTCGCTAGTACAGTCTGAGTTAAGATACAAAGTAAATATAAGACTGCTGTATATTTCTGTGCATGTGGGATTTTGCCCAAAGAAACAAAAATTTGAGATATGGTCCTTTAATTTCTAGCATAGATCATTGTATTAAATACAGAAGAAAAATACAAAATGGCACTGTTGTTTTTATATTTGTATTTTTGTATCCAAAGTCCTCTTTGTTAAGATACAATGTTTTCATATTCATGGATATTTAATATTTTGGGAAAGTCATTTTTTAGGATGCCAATAAAGCAACTAACAGTTAGAATGTACCACTGAAAAACAAAAATGGGATTGAGTGGAAGCAAAAAGATTTATTGTCAGACAGCAAGTTCCAATAGGAAAGATTTAACTGTGTATTTACCACAAGTTAATATCCAGATTCCTGTAAAAACATTGTGCCAAAGGGAACTACCTGGCTTCAGAAAGAAAATATTTATTAACCATGAAGAAAGAATTCTGATTTAGAAAGTGAGTTATAACCTTATTTGGCACATTGGTCCTCCAATAACTACTTTAGAGTAAAAAAACGTTAATATAACCAGAGCCTTGGGGCAGAGGCGTGCAGAAGGTGTAAATTTATACCAAACAATGTGATGTATTTTGTTTTTAATATATGTATATAAATACTTCAATATGTTGCCTAAAACATATTTACTCAGGTAAGAAAGGTCTTCTTTAACGTGGAAAAAATAATCTGCTAGACAGTCCTTAATATATCATATCTGCTTTCAGCTGACACTTGAAGGAAGGAAATTTTAATTTAAAAAACTGTTAAATATTAAAAGTTTAATAACCATCTAAAGAGATTAAACTTTTCTTCCATTCTAGATGCACTTTGCAAACAAGGATGAGTTAGACCATTTGGAATGTTTTCAACGAAACAACTGCAGACGTATCATCTGATTGGGAAGCACACAGACAAAACAGAAGAAACAAGAAAAGCAAACAGTCTTTCCTGCCGGCCACTAAAAGGAATCAAGAAAGAATTTTAGAAGGTATGCATTAAAAGAGTTCTAATTACAAAGTTAATTCCGTTGAATTCACAAAAACAAACATAAATAAGTTCTCTCTGATACTGGAAAAGAGCTAGTTCTGTCAACGGGTAATTTTACAATTAAGTTCTGATCTCCATCCTTAATTCTCAACTTCCATAAATCCCAGGGACTGAATAGAAAAATAAACCAAGTAACCCCGAAACTAAAAGCTTAATCCTTCTTCCACCTTTAAAAAGGGCCACAAGTTACAGCCTAAGTGAAAGGTTCTTTTAAACTAAATTTTTTGCAGTCTAATTATTTCTCCAGTAACAGACATTTCTAAATTCAAACATAAGTGTTATATACATTTTAAAGATTCACCTGAAAAAAGATCTCATGTAACTGTATTTTAAACTTTCTCCAAATCCACAACAAAGTCAGGTACAACTATAAAAATATAGAGTACTACACATTCTCCTCATGTTCAGGGCATTCTCCTCATGTTAATCTCAACACATGAAATTCACCTCTTCTACATAGAAAAGGCATGTATTGTGTTAATTCTAAAATTTGGAGGAATGAATTATATTCTGCAGAACTTCCTAATTACTGTGAAATAAAAAAAAAAAAAGAGAAGAAGAAAAAGAAGAGTTTGTTATTTTAAATTGACATCAGGAACAGCTAAGGCAAATTCAATTCCAGGACTGAATTCTGGAAACTCAATTCTGATAATCCAAAACAGTGAGGATGGAGGAAGAAGCGATGACTTGTCTTATTAGTGTCATCTAAAATTACTGAGTCCTCTCCAAAGCTCTGCTTATTGAGTATATGAGACACAGCCTACCACATCTGCAAAAGACGTCTGGCATAGAGATTAGAAGTCCAGAAGCAGCCTGGTTTGCATCCCACCTCTGCATGACCTTCCCTGCCTCGCTACCCCCATCCAAATCTCCCTTAGAAACCTTTACAGTACACAGAAACACAAACCAACGTTCCCAGCAAAACCACCACCAACAGATGTCTACAAGTACCTCTTTCACGTGCAAATTAGCACTATTTTGCTAATCTTGTATTCAATAGCGTTGCCATGCCAAACATTAACAAATAAAACACAAAAAAATGGTAGCCCCCCCCCATCTACTGAGCTCCTTATTTGCTCCTCTGAATACTTACTGCTCTCAGAGAACAAACTTTTTTATTCAAGTTTTAGCATTGTCTAGTCATCATTTTGCCCGTGAAGCGATGGTAAGACAATTGAGTCAATGAACACTAAGAACCTTGTCCTTAAAAAAAAAAAACACACCACCACCATCAAACATTTGGCTCTCAGAAGCAGGTATTGCATGTACAGCCAGACCGGCCAGAATTAATCCATCCTGTGAAACGTATCTGTAGTTTCTAGAGAGTGCATGTGCAGGAATAAATACAGTTAACAACACTTTGCGATGTGTTGTGAAGTGGCTAGTTATTTAAATGCCTCCTGAGTACCTGGGTGTTCATATACCTATGCTTATCAAGGTAGCTTTTCAGAACGAAATATAATTAAAATGAATCCTGTTAAGGAATTATTTTTTAAAACAATCAGGAACAATTTCAGATGAGCAGCTGAACATCCTATGCTTACATCGCTTTTCATGAAATTCCAGCATTTTCGACACAGTAGAACGTTTTGTAAAAAGAAAATATTTCACAAAAAAATTTCACAAAATATGTTTTGTGCTAATTCTTTATACCTAGATAAGAGTTTGTTAGGACAATCACAACAATGACGAGGGACGTAGTTTGCTTCACAGAAGTAATTAAAAATAAGCAACAAAAATATTAACCTATCAGCTCTATTCTTGCAGGGTAGAGGGACAGCAGATAACGTTTAGTTCACCTCACAAATCTGTTTATGTTTGCAGTACAAATACCTACTGCAAACAACACTGTTGTACTACAGACATTCTATAAGATTGCCTAAAGATTCTAAATGTAAACAGCATCGTTTTTTATTAAACACCTTCCCCTTGGGAATAACACCAGTATGTCCCTTTTTTTAAAATGTACCAACTATTTTGACATTCATTTAAGTAAGAAGTATTCCATCTACAAATAAAGAATAACAATAGAATCAAGAGGAAATAGTGACAGAATGTTTAGCATATTTAAATCTTTTTTTTTCTCCTAAAATTATTGTCTAAACTAAAACAAAAAACAAAAACACAAGAACACAACACAACAAGCAGCATTATTTCCTGTATCAAAATCGTAAGCGTAGGCACACTTTGCCTAAACACTTTGATTCAGATTCCAGCTACAGCAATTCAGCACATCTATTTATATAATAAATAAATGTGTCAAAATTTTCATTTTAACAGTTACTCAATTTGAGATTAACGGAAAATACAAAACATGTTTTGTCAAGGCTCCAATGTCGTTATTTTATCTCTTACGACTACAAAAATTTTTGGGGAAAAGAAAGAGAAATTTCACGGTGACTTTGGCACAAGTGATTGATGAATATTTGAGGAATTGTTTCCTGAAGATGTGAAATAGTAATTCCTTTCCCTACTCTGGCAGGGATATTCAAGCATCACTTCAGTCAAGTGGAATACAGCCATGAACAAACATGAAAAAGCGTTCTTTCTCAGCGGTAGTTGAAAAATTTTGTCATAGCCTCTGTCTTGTATGTGGGAGTTGTGTAATAAGGGTTAATACCATTGTTCAAGGCATTTATAGTGCAACTACATAAAGCAGGGAGATTAAGCCATTGCTGCTGTGAAGGGCAGGTGTAACAGCGAGGCTTAGCTGCATCCCGAATTTCATATCTGCAGGTAGAACAATTAGGAAAACAGGAAAACAAACCAACAAACCCCCTAAATCCAACACCTGGAGCACATCAGGGAGGCACACAGCCTAATTCTGACAGCCCAGGAGAGATTTTAGCAGGTGTAAACCCGCTATTTCTTTTAATTCCGTTACATTTACCCGCTTACCCGTGCAATTTGGGTCCCTGCCACTGTGCACATAAAGCCGGCCGTGTTGCCGTGTCGCTTACACACGTAAGCTGGGGAATGACCTCTGGCGAGAAGAAAAATTAATTGGAACCGGCTACAAGCGACCCCAAAACATCCCTATAACCACCCCGCCCCACTGACAAGCACCAAGACCCCCACAGGGCCCCAAAACGAACCCCAGACGTGTGAGCAGTCCCCTTAGCCCCCCCGTTACTAGCGGGGACCCCCCTCAACCCAGGGGCGGATCCCCTAAATCTGCCCCCCTACCCCTCAGGACGGGTCCCCCCCCTCAGCCCCAGCCCGACCGGGGGCAGGTGCCGGCACCTCAGCGCCCGCCTGCGACACTCCGCCCCGCCAGCCCCGAAGGACCACACTTGGAGGCTGTTTGTACGCTGCCTGACTTTTCCTCTCCTTGTAACCTTAAAAAAATAAATAAAGCGCTGTTTTTTTTTTTTTTTTCCCCCCGTTTCGTCGATTCTCGCTGCGCTAAGAACGTCACGACACTGGGCTGCGGGGGGGGGGGACGACGTGAAGGGGTGTGAGGGGCGGCTTCAGGCGTCAGCTCGTGCAGCCCGGCGGCGGGGGCCTTCCTCCCTCAGCGCCGTGAGGTGCGCGGCGGCGGCACCGGTGGGGGCACGGCTCGGCTCGGCTCGGCGCGGTTCATGTGAGTGCTGCCGAGCCGGGCTGGCTCAGCACGGCCAAGTTTCCCTGCTAAAGGTGGCGTCGTGTCCTTAGAGTGGTCCCAGCCGCCCCCGGCGCCGCTCCTCGCCGCCGCCGTGGGGCCGCGTCATGGCGCCGGGCCCGGGGGCGGCGTTGTGGGGCCGCCGGGGGGCCGAGGGGTTGGGGTTTGGGGGGTTTTGGGGAGGGGTGAGGTCGCCCTGCTGGGGCAGGGGGTCGTGGAAGTGGTGTTGGGCTCGCCATGGCTTCGTTTGAGCGAGGGGTTGGGGTTTGGAGGGGAACCATGGTATTCATAATGATATACTGTGAATATATGGTCGGTGTTTTGGTGTATAGGCTTCACTGAGTGAGAGCTAGCGTCGCCATGCCTTTGGTCTCCTCACAGGCTTGATGTACAGCTCGTGTCTCTCAATGGGGTGAGAGGGATGGGCTGGTGGTTTATTGCTCCTTAGGTTACGTTAGCAGCCCCCAGCCAGTCGTTGCATCTTTGTGCTGAGTTTAACACTTTGCAAAACGAGGAAAAACTGACTGCAGAATAAGTATGAAGTTGTCCTAGTGTTTCCTGCTCTTTCTATTCCTTGAACTCTGATTTTTATTTTATTTTATTTTTTTCAATGTACTCCTTTCCTCTCTCAAGTATTTGTGTTTCAGGGTACGCTTGACATGAATTCTGTATTAATTCAAAGCAATGCTGGTCAAATACAGCATCCCATTTTTGTAGACCCTGTTCATTCACTTACTATGTTATTCCCCAGTTATGTTTAAATAATTATACACTATTTGAAGACCTATTGAAAATGAAACCACAAATTTGTAAAAACAGCACCAAAGTCCTAAAACTACTTATAAAAATACTTAATATCCTTTAATTCATGGCATTTTCTTTTTTTTCTGAAGCTCAGTCAAGGGATTTTAGTCTAGTAGTTTTTGACTTTATACTGACTTGGATGTTCTTTTCCTAGTGAACAACAAAATGTTAATGAACAAATAATGCTATGTGATGTGAGGTGTATCGATAGCGTTCCTTTCTTCCTGGTCGAGAATTTGTCTGCGTACTGTATTTGGTAGAATTGCATTTTTGAAGAACAGATTTCTAATTTAGAGAATGTTGAAATAGATACGTTTAAGTGCAATATTTTTCACCAAAATTTCATGCTATGTGATTAATAATCAGAATTGGTAACTAAAATGAAATGTCATCACAATAATTTGATTAAGATTTCCAGATTGTCACTTAACCTGATGTTTTTCTTCCATAAACTCAAGTAGAAATGTTTTTTGTTTTTTAAAGTTAGGACTAAAGTAGAAAGTAAAAAAAAGTTTTCGTTATTCTGTGGTATATTGAGATTCAGGACAACTGAAACAGTTGTACTGTAGCTTTCAAAACAGTTGATAGAAATATTATAAAAATACTTCAAAGTGTGTGTACGTTCATGATACAGCATGGTTTATCCTATAGCACTGTGCTAGTTTGTATTGTAAGGTAATAATATAAAAAATGTAAGGAAATAATCACCTGAAGTGACTTGTGTATTCTCTCTGAAGCAACAGGCCACTTCTAAAATCACTGTTCTTTGTAACGTTGCTGATTAGCAGGAGAATCAAATTGGACAAGCTTTGCTTTCTCAGCTCTGACCCCCAATTCAGTGGAATAAAAAGCTTTCAGATTATGTTACTCTGTTTCTATCTGAAAAAGGCCTAAGAAAGCAGCAGAAGTAGCTCGTATGTTTTGGAGGACAAGAACTCAAAAGTAATGGTATCAAGGTGAAGAATGGATCTTAACTTGGCAAGAATGAGAATGAATTCAGATGCAAAACAGAAGTTTTATCAAGACCTGTCTAGCCTAAATCCCTCCTACTTAACAAGTAGTCTTCTTCAGGGTACTGGGCTTGAGTATGGGGCTCTGTGTGGATTTGCTTTGAAATCCTTTGACCTATAAATATTTCTTAGCAATGAATAATCCTGACTGTGACATGAATTCATGCTTCATGCAAGGAAAAACCATCTCACTTCTGTTCTGGCCTCCATTTCATCCCGTTTGTTTGGAAAATAGCGATCTGGTGTGAATAATTAGCCAACACTTTGCTAGCTTTTTTAGGTCGAGTGCTGTGTTGGATTAGCTAGTTGGAAGATGTATTAGGTTTTCTTCTCAGTACACTGTAGAAATCCTGATTTTGGGAGGGGTAGATACTCAGTGACATGAGTAGAAGACAAATGGGTAAATTCTAGATCAATTGGAGAATGTGACTGAATTCGGAAGATGGAAAGAGCCCAATAAATGTCTAAAACCAGGATGAGAAATGTCTGTATAATAAAACGAGTGTAAAGCAGTTGTCATAAGGGGAAATGATCAAGTGTGCAGGAAGAGGAATCTGATTTCTACCAAAGTTTTTGAGCTTTCTCGTGGCTGCATGTCGCAGCTGCCATGTAGAGATTTCATTGACATTTGTCTCTTCTATGGGAGTGTTTTCTAAAACGTAAAGAATTTCAAATGCTAGGCAACACAGATAAAAAGAGTGGCCAGTGTGGAAGGCAGCTGCTAGGAACATCAGATGTGAGCAAAGCAAACAGCTTCTCCTGTTTCTTTTGCTGATATGAGTTCTGTGACTGGAGTCCAACAGAGAAACTTGGTAACCCATTAGCTTTCCCTCTAAACCTTTCTCTTCTACCTGTATGGTTCTTGTTAACGTCACCGACATACATTTCCCTTGTTAGATTTTCTATTGTACTTGCCCGTGGGAGCTGGGGAGGGGGGAGATCAAAGTTTAGTTTTCATTTCCATGGTTACTTTAGTATGAAATAGTAGCAAGAATGTTCCTCTGATAGCTGTTTTTTCTCTTCAGTGTAGCCAAAGCCATCTCTGCCTATTATTGAATACAGTCTCAAGTCTCAAAGCAGCCTGATGAACATAACTGGTTTTTTTTTTTTAATGCTTGGCAAAAATGCTTTTCTTCAAATAAATAAATAAATTTCTTGAGCAAAAACTGAAAATTGATTTACTGACCAGACTTGGTGACCACAGATCAGTAAGTCATCAGTGAGTTTTCCCAATTTCTTTTCTCCTGGAGAGTAAGAAAACAGAGTACCGCTGCGTTAGGAATTTCGAGGTACATTGCCAATGATTCATCTGGTTAGAATTAGTGTGAGTACTGTAACCTACCTACTGCTGCCTTAGACTTATAAAAACATGGTTTAAGAGGACCTTGATGTTATTAGTTCTTTTCACATGTCCCAAAATTTCCCTCTGCTGTTCCTGGCAGATGCTTATTTTAATAGTTCTTTGCAGTTTTGGTGATGGTCTGTGGAGACTATGGGATCTCAGTCTGTTCCCGTATTTTAGTTATTCAGACTGTAAGAATGTATTCCTAATTTGTAACTTAAAATAAAGTAGGAATTTGGTTTGTCATCCATCATCATATGTTTCTCTGCTACGTAGTAGGTACTGTGTAGAGTCACTACGTTAGTATTGTAAGGCTGTCTTCTGTTGGTCTAGAAGCTGGCAAGAGAATAGTGGTGATGCTTAAAAGAGGCAGCAATAAAGATGACACAATATTGCTGTAATCTTACTTGCACCCTTCTCTTTGAGAGGTTCCCGTTTGAAGAAAATCCAGGTGAAATTCCAGAAGAAATTAAAGGCACTAAAACTGTGCCTAACGGGGTCTGCTCTGTGATACAAATGATAACTGGTGGCCTAGATTGTCCTCGGTTCTTGCTTGTGTATCTTCTCTCTATCTTCTGTTTCTTTACTAGCCAGTACAATCTATGAAAAATAGTTGTCTTATCCAAACCAAGAGTGAGTTAGCATTCCTCTCCCTGACTACACTTGTATGGATAAAGTTGCTACAGCTCTAACATGAACTTTACAACCTGTTTCTCTTTCTTTGGGTTAAAAAATATGTTGTATAATAAAGACGTCAATCAAGATATAGATTAAGAGGAACTTAAGAAAATGACTTTTTGATGTGGAATATCTTTCCAATAAGGATGTCTCTTCGGTTTAGTCTATTTTCAGCTGGTCTGTCATCAGATGTCAAAGGTACGTTGCTCTCCTGGTGTGCCCCAAAGTGGGGGCTGCTGGGTGGGCCTCTAGCACTGCTGTCGTTGGTCCCGGCCAAGCAATTTCTCCATCAGACTAAGGTCTGGAGAAGATGCTTGGTGCAAGGACTATGCAACTTCTCCCTAAAGTTCCTATGATCTCTCCAAATAGTTATTTACTTGGTCAGTTTTGCAAATTGATTTATATGTCAGTTTCTTCAGAATGAGTGTAAAATGAATATATTGATGTTTTATTTCACAGGTGGTTTATTTTTCCTGCTTTTCACAGTTAGCAAATCTTTGTGTTTTGTTCTTCCAGGTTATTGCACTTGAATATGTTGAAAAATAGTTACAAAGGCAGATTTGCTGCTTATTTTTAAAAGTTAAAACACAGGGATATAAAAGAGGAAAATATATATATATATATTTTTTTTAAATGCTGGGTATAAAGAAAAGACTTTAACAGAAGGGGAGCAAAAGATCTCAAGCTCATTCTCATCTACTCTACCTAAATTGCTTCTGATACATTTGCCTAACCTGTTTTTAAAACCTTCCAATGATGGATGTTCCACAACCTCCATAGGCAATCTGTTCAGTCCTTTACTCTTGCTTGAAAGCTTTCCAAATGTCCAACTTAAATCTTCCTTGCCTTTTCCTGTCTGCAGTAGACCTGGTGAACAGTTTAGTCCTGTTCTCATACCGACTATTTGTGTTTGAAGAATGAGACCCAGTCTTCCATCTCTCTTCTACAGACTAAACAACTCAACTTCTTCCAAACCTTTTGATCTCCTTTGAAGTGTCTTTAAAAAGTTGAGGGACAGGAAAGGAGAACCTGACCAAAAGCAAATCTGTGGCAATTGTGAGGGGTCTTCAGTATGCGTGAGGGCCGTGGGAATATTGCTTGGGAAGCCTCTTAAGTAGCTGAAACATTTTGTCTGTGATAAAGTGTGGCTAGAAAGTTTTCCTGGCTTGTCTTTCCTTTCTCCTTTCCTGTCTCCTTGAACCTTCTTTTCTAGGGAAGTTACAGCCTTGAAGAGATTTTTGTTTTTAAACTGAGGAACACAGCAGGAGAATAGATTCCCAGATAAGAACTTGTTCCCTAGCGTATTTGTGGTGTGGTCTTAAGTAAATGTACTCATTAGTTGATGTTCTATGTTTTGAGCCATAAATACATTTAATGGTGAAGTCAGTAACAGGCATGGAACGCTTTTCAAGCAGGTGTTTCCCTCTTGAAAATGTAACCTGTGTGGTTCCAATCAATGAAATACGTCTAACAGAACAGGAGAAAGCACTTTTTCAACATAATAAAAACGTGCTGCTGGTTTTCTTGGATAGCATGACTCTGCTCTGAGTACTTTGAGATTGTCACCGTGTTGGTCTGAGTACTGCTAAAGTGACCAAGTTCCTTGTCTCAGCATGCTCTGTACTTCTCCCAAATGCTTATAAATAAAGCACAGTTCGGTATTTGCGATAGTTTATCACTGTGGTTTTAGGCACGGCAATTACTGCCACTCCTGCTGAGAGAATTCAGCATGCAGAATTCTGCTCAGTTTTCAAGGGGACAGCTGTTTATAATGCCGGTCGTGACCTTCTCCTGGATGATATTCTGTAATATCACGTAATGGGACAAAACAGACATACACACAAAAAAGTTTAATTTACATTTTTTTTCTAAATGCTTTTTTTTGACATACTTTTCTAAAGAAACCATCAGGACCAACAGGTGGTGGCTGTTTCAGATTTTAGCGTCCTCTCACTTTTGTATCACTAGTTCATAGATTAGTTTGCAATTTCAGTTTTCAGCACTTTTAGATTACTTGGCCAGCTTAAGTGATACAGATGGGGACCGAAGAAGAGCAATTCAATCACTTGTTTGTTCCTTCCTGAACTATTTATTTTGCTATGACAATTAATCTCCACCAATTCTAATGCTGCTGCTCACAGGCTAATATAGAGCTGCATTAGCAGCAGAGTGTGACCACCGAGGAATTTGTTTCTGCATCACGTTGTGTATTCTTTTTGAATGTCCTTGGCTCCTGTCGTCCTCTGTAACTCAGCAAATCTTGCTTCCTAAGATGGGATCGGGGCAGGAGCAGGGAGATAAAATTAGCTGAGATAATAGGTCATCAAAATTAGCTGGGATATAATAGGTCATCTTTGTGAATAATCTTTCCTTTGAAGTCTTGCACCAAAGCAAGTGTTTCGCTCCTAGTGTTTTGCTTGTGTGCTTGCAAATTGTCTTGTTTCATTCAGTTTTGTCAAGGTGTCCTCAGTTGTCTCCTCTTAAGGCTGGGTCACCCATTCAGTACAGAGAAACTGAGCAGGGGGTGCTTATCCAGCAAGCCTTTGGTGCCCACACTTAATGCGACCATTCTCAATAACGGTGCGAATAAATGGATTAGCGAGGCAGTCATATTTGCCTGTGGAGATAAAGGATAAGGTTTTTCTTAAGTGATGTTTACAACCTAGAGAGTTGTTATAGTCTGAAATTGTTCTATTTTGATGATTAACACATCAGTGGAGGTCCTTCACAGCAGCTATGATCACTTGTTGATGTTTGCCATTTCTAAAGAAGGTGACGTAGATACCCTAATGAAATGAAAATTTCATAGAACCCCTCTATGCTCTTTCACTTTTTAGAGAGAAATTCCAGAGAAAAGCCATCTTCTGCTAACCTAGCTCTTACATTTTGTCACACTCCATAGCTTTGTATAAAATTCTCAAGCTCTTATCCTAACTTTATGTAACTTAACAGCCTAGAAACTCCTCTTTCACTCCAAAAAAAAAAACAAAACCACCAAAAACAAAACCACACAAAAAAACCCTATAGGGGGAAGCTTAAACTAGCACTGTTATTGGAAAGTAACATATACCGTATTTAATCACCGTTGGTTAAACCCAATTCACGTATAAAAACCCATTCTTCTTTTTGCAAAATCCTGGGGACAAAAACCTGACAGATTCTGTGCTGGATTAGAGGAAAATTGAATTCCTCTCATAACTGCCTCCCTGGTGTGTTGTCTCACATCCTAATTATCTGAAAGCAGACAGATTCTGAGATGCTTTTTACATTTGAAAGCAGTTGGCAATGCATAAAACATCTTTAAAAACTGCCTTGAGTTAGCAAATCTTTTCTTGAGATCATTTGGTACAATGTTTTGGCATAAAACTTCCCATTACAGGAGACTTTTATTTCCATTTCCTTCTCATCAGGAGCTTTCCCAATGTAACCTCCACTGCGTCCGAATTGATAGTTTAAAGATTAGCCTCTTACTTCGGGACACTCTCGGAAACGATCCATGGCTATTGGATCTAGTTTCCATCCCAGAGTGTTTCTCAATTACAGTTTAATATACAGCTTTGTAGTGGCATCTTATTTCAGACTGAAGATAAGTGAGCAAATTGCTTCAGCAGCTCAGTTGGCCACGGCAGCTTGGGGCTGCTGGTCCCGCAGGAGTGTACATGTTTGCACATGGCATGGAGGAGGCTCCGGGCTGGGCTTAGTAGCAGCTGCTCTGGAGCAACGGCCCTAAGTTCACGCACTCGCTTGTCCTCCTGGAAGCTTTGAAACCTTCTGGGTGAAGTGGTCTGGTAATTGGTAACAGTCGCACACTGAGGAAGTCTCCATTGCCAACTAGGATATGACACTGAATTGTACATCAGGGAAATTAATCTGGTCTTAGGGGTTGAATTACCCTGCTCCATCGCAGTGGGTAAGTGATTTCACATCCATATGACCATCTATAAAATAACGCTAACGATAAGAACTCAGATGTGGTGTTTTCCTTTGCACATATAGCCTTTACCTTCTTCTCCATAACGAAATTTTACTGAGAACTTACCTGCAGGTTTGCATCTTTGAAAATGTTGAAACAAATTACTCTACATGAAAATAATTGTTTTTAAGCTGCAGTTTTTTCAATAGAATAATCTGGAATACAATGAAATCATCATTTGGCTCAATGTGTTGTAAATTCTGGAAACAAAAGCAGCTTTGATTCCATAGGTGAAATACAGCTATTCCCTGAAGGCTGCTTGGAGGATTTTACTTAGTAGCTGGCTTAAGTGCCTTCCATGTCCACGATGAATGCAAAAGGTTTTCTGTTTGTTTTGCTCTGTGCAAATCTAGGATTTAAGAGGGAGAAGTCATTCACATCCTAAAAGTCTTAAAAACTCTGAACCTCTCGAAAGGCAATAATTAAAAAACTGCTTACTGTTTTGGTACAAGACTGCTTACTTTTTTGGTACCATTAAAAGATACAATATTGCTGTGTTTTCTCTTAAAGGGTGCTCAAATATTTATAGGTGATATGGTCCAGAAGTTTACTGAGACTGACGGACTATTCACTCAGAAACCATGTTGGTCTGAACTGTGTCAAGACAAGTGTAGTTACTGCTGAGTGTAGTTACTTCGAAAAAATATTATCAAGTGCTCATAAAACCAGATCTTTAGTAACTCTGACCTTCCTACTTCAGATCTTTTTGGTACCAGCACATGAGCATTTTTGTGAGAAGCTACTCATGAATACATGCAACATTAAATTGACAGAGGAAAGTAGATGGGGGCACTGTCCTGTGAGAGCCGAGTTGCACAAGAGAAGCTAGAAGGTACTCCAAGAAACTCTTGATGTTCCCCTCCAGTTTAGAATACAGAAAATAACCGAGGCCTTTCACAAACTAGCAAAGTCTTCATTTGCAGAAATAGAAATCTACTGAAAACTCTTCTTCAGAGTTCTTTCATTGCTACAGGGAGGAATGCTCTGTAGATTTCAACTGCATATAAGTTAAAATCATTGGTTCAAAAGGGAGAATAGTTAGTTAGCTACAATACATAGTAGCTATATTTGGAGATTTCTTAGATACTTGGTAGGAATTTTAAGTCTCTTCTCTCTATAGGTGATTAAAGGAGACACCTGTGTTTCGGCCCTGATGCCCAAAATGTGAAGTGGTATACTCTGTGGGAACACACTTTTCAAGAGACACGTAACTGCTGCTGGGGATTAGTTGCTGTCAGCCTGCTTCAAATTTAAAAGTTAATTCTGGCTTTTCACTCTACAGCTGAATAATTAATTTTCTCTGCATGGGTTAAGTTAGTATCTTTATGAAAGATCATCATTAAAATACTGTCCTGCTGTATTAAGTGATTAAATTCAGCTCTGGAAAGTGCAATTGTCTGTGTGATGAACGAACCAGGGAAGTTGAATATGTGTGGGAGGGTTTAGCTTAGGTAACTGCGATCCTGTGACTGCAGGTTCAAAGGTCTGCAAGGACTGCTTTTCTCTTTAAAGGCAGCTTTCTTGCTCCCCATTAAGTGATGTTTGCCATTGCTCCTGCGCTGATTACACACAGACGTGCACACACATACACGCACATCTTCAAGTATAATTTTCTTCAGCTTTTATTTGGCTCACATAAAGAAGAGCTAAAGTTTCTGCCTCAGTAAATACTAGCAATTGTTAGTGCAGTTGTAGTTTGAGAACACTGATCCTCCTGCTGTACCATCTGCATGATGTCTGCTGAATGCTTTTGTGAATGAATAATGATTATTTTTAACCTTTGTGCTTGCGTTCACTGGACAGTTAAATCCTGCTTTGTCTTAGCAGAGCTCCGAGATATTACTTCTACATATAGAAAAACTGACACTAATTAAAAGTCAAGATTTGCAAGATTCCCTTTTATCACGGTTGAACTGTGTAAGATTACTAACAGGCAGCTTTCAGACACTGGGAGTATTTTGAATTAAAATGTGACTCCTGTAAATTTAAAGGGGGTCAGTCTTCCTGTGCACTACCCAACCAATACAATTATTTTGTACCCTATTGCTGACATGAAATACATTGATGAATGATATCTTTATTCCAAACTCTTCAGACTTCTGAGGAAAGGCTGTCTCTAAGTTGACATTTTAGTGGCTGGGGTTTCTGACAAGGGTTGGTATCCTTATTGCGCAGGCAGCCCCCCAAAAAAAAGGTTGGATTTTGAGAGGTATTTTAAAAACGTGTATGTTTGCAAGTGAGACTAATCTTGAGGGGGGATAAACATTTTTTCTTTACCTTTTTATGACTGCTGTTCATGTTCTTAATTAAGCAGGTAGTGTGAACACTTGCTCTTTTAGGATAAAGTTACAGAAAACAATAAATATATCCAAGAAATGGTGTTCTACTTGATATGAACAGGTGGCAGAAGAAGAACCAGAACTGCAGTGAAATCCATCTGATTTACGGGTAGTTCACTGTGTAGCTATGACAGTAACCTAAAGCTTTCACTCCCTGGTAAAGCACCAGAGGATGAACAGCAGTACAGATTCTTCGAGTTCTTCTGTGGCAAATGCTGACCCCGCAGACTTGTCCAGATGCAGCTGAGTCCACTTATGTTTCTGAACTTATAAGCCAAGTGTGTGTGTCTGTAATTGTGAAGTCTGTCACCTGTCAAGGAAGTTTTATAGGGATACTTTGAGGCATGCGTGTCAGCTACTCTTTTTTTTTTTTTTAATTCAGTGGTATCCACTGGATACGCTGTTCTTTGGAAAGCTAAGCTTTTGTAAATAAATGAAGAAACTGTAAAAGAACTTGATGTAAGCTTTTAGTTCCAAATAGCTGGATGCATTTAGGGTTTGGAAATCTTTGCTTAAGGTCAAGAAAACAAGGCACCGTGTTGGAGGTGGTGTATCTTTTCCATCGCAGGAGTTATGTAAGAATTCCTTCTGCACGTGGTGATGGTTTACTGTACGATTCTTACAGTGCTATTAAAATATTAATGCAGTGGGATCCAAAAGATACTCTGCTGAAAAAATACATGAGGTTGGCCAACTGTTTTGGCATAGGAGCTGCTGCTTAAATTTCAGAGTGCGCTGTAAAGCACAACCAGATGAACCTGGTGAACTTCCAGCAGACCTGGCAGCTGTAGCGGGCGCACAGCTTGTCGAGGCTGAAGTTGAGCAGTGCACAGAAGTGGCTTTTCTTCAGCTGTGCTCTGAGCCACCCAAGCATTACTGGGCACTCTTCTCCCATTAGTAAATTAAGCTTCTTGTAGCTTTGTATCCTGTCTTTGTTACTGACAATTTTTTGGTAGCCACAAAGAATTTTGTTGCAAGCCTGATCCAAATCTCATGACTTTTACCTTAACCTGGACAGAACTCCTAATAGTCACGTCTCTGCTTTTAGTGCTTTGGTGTCCTCTCAGAGGTTGGAAGGAGCACAAAGTTCATTTGGAATAGGGCTGAGACAAGTAGTGGTAATAGAAACATCAACCCGAGTACAAATTTAGCACAGGCTTACAGACCAAGTCTAAATGAAGTTGCAAGTACTTGTCACTTTCCTTAAGCCTTTGAATGCCATAGCTGTTTTGTATTTAGACGTGATGCACTTAATTAATGTTGTAGCATCTACTAAATCCTGAAATGCGAATTTGAGCAAAATACTAAAATACTTTTTTTCTGTTTCTAATGATCTCTACCATACAGTTCTAAAAGATGCATTTGAATTCGAATGACATCTGTCGCCATACTCTTAAAGAAATCTCATGCTTCTACTTTCATTTGTTATAATAAATAACTGACACATTTCTTCAGGCAGTCCTTGTTATAGATTGGATTTTGCTTGTCCCATTATTGATGTGACTAGGCCATGGCCTTGGTACATCCTTCCTTTTCAAGAAAGACTTGTCTTCATATTTAAAAATAGTCTTTACTTGAGTAATTTCTCTTGCCTCCAAATTGCTGCCAGTGGATGGGCTTTTTGTGCAATGTTCCATCACATTAAAAAAAGAAAAAAACGCTTTCATGCTGTGCTATTTTTTCAATATGAAAAGGTTTGCTTGTGTGTGTTTTTACTCTTTACAGCCCTTTAAAATAGGGAGGGGTAGGCTCTTAGGACTACTAAAGGACCTGTCTGCAGCTGGGATTGAGCCTGATTTATCTGGCAGCCAGAAGGGTTGAACTGTAGTCTCCAGGGCCAGCAAATCATTTCCTAGGGCTGGCATCGCTTCTTGGATGGCCGGTGTTAGACATGTTAGTTGTTTGGAAATCTGCAAAGCAATTATTCTGAGTCTCGGTACAAAAGATGAGAGTTGAAATAACATATGGCAGAAATGTACAACTTTGATTAATAATTTGCTGCTTGGCAAATTGCTTTCAATACTGACTACACAGGAGTTATAGTTTATGAATACTTTAAAAAGCGTAGTTAAGTGCTCCAGAAATAACAGTAATAACAACAACAGTACTCGGGCTGCTCGGCTGTTTAAAGCCCTAGTCAAAACAATCACTTGTCTGGGGAGAACAAGGAAAATTGCACTGATAAATTTACAAAACTGTATTTCTTTACTTTACAATATTCTCTTACATCTTAGGCTGTAATTCTGTTTTTCTCAAAAGCTGTGTTCTTTCTTTTAGCAAAATACAAGATAATGGTTAAAGTTTCATTTCATGTTTTACAGTGCCACGCTTCTAGTACCTGGCAGGTGATCACTGATCTGGTACTGTGAGTCAAAAATGAGATTCTGTAATGGTTGATTTAATAATCAGTTGTAGACTTGGAGTTTTTACACTGAAATTATGAATAATGCTCAGAATTCTGGCATCGTAAGAAAGTACAGCTTTATTTTAAATCTGCTATCATTGCTAGTTGCTATCATTCCAGTGTTTGCTATCATTCCAGTGTTTGCTATCATTCCAGTGTTTGCTATCATTCCAGTGTTTGCTATCATTATGCCAAAAATATCATTTGCACGTCTCCTTTCCTTTATGTGGAGAAGAGTCTAGGTGAACATCTACTTTTCTGTCATTTCCATGTTTAGGGTTCCAAGGCATATTTTTAATTATACAAATTTACTTTGACAATGTGAGACTCGGGAAACCTGTGTTCTTTCCTTGCAGAGCTAGCTACGTATGCTCTGAAAGAGATGAGCTGGTAGTTAAGTCTTAATACATGTTTGTCTTTTCAATGTGGGTGAGATGATCTTTAAGTGTAATGGGGTGGGTTTTGTCTTCTTGCTGTATTAGAACTAGCAAACCAGGGCTTTGGTCATCATGAAGGAGTTGCAAGCAATGCAAAAAATGGGTCTAGTATCTGAGATACTTGCTTTCTTTCTCAGTATCATTGGTATTTACTGATACTTCAGCTTACCCGTATATGGGCTTGAAAGGCACGTTTTCTGAAGTTTCTCTGTGATTGAAAGCTCTGTGAACAGCTTCTTAGTTTACTTTATTTTGCAACTGAGGAATTATATTTTTCCACAGGTGAAAATTTGTGATCATGGCAGTTTCAGAGAAATACCTCTAAATATTTTTAGGCCTCAAAAGATGGAGAATCAGTCTTTTACAATTGTGTTTCCTGAGATGGAATATTTGGGTGTAAACGCCACGACCGCATTTTTCAGTGTGTAACAAAAATCGAGTGAAAGACCCAAACCTTTTGAGAAGAGAATGGAGCAATAGGAATAGGCACATGCTTGGCACTTACTAAATACAGCTGGTTTCCAAAATGGGCGAGCAATAAAAGTGCATTACTGCAAAGTGTGCAGCTAAATGTAATGGAGCATTGCCTCCCGAATGACAGATTGAAGCTGCTGCTGATCTTCTGTGCTTTGACTGAAGGAGGGAGACCGCCAAGTGAAAACTAAGACGTGATCTCAGAAGTAATCAATTGTGGCCTACCTTAGTTTTTTAAAGTCGTGTAGTTTTGAAAATTAAGCTCCAATTTCTCATACCGAAAACGTGAATCAAATCTCATCCAAAAATGTTTACAGCATCAGGTCTGGCATAGTTTATCAGGAACTAGGAGAAACTTTGAAGAGAAAATTCATTTTCAAGCATGAATCCTGACTCTCTGGAGGCAGGAGAATATGGGGCAAGTAAAACAATCTCCTCATTGCACTGATCTTTCGAGTTATCTTCACTCTATTTTTCTTCTGTTTTGATCTGATCACTACTGTTCCTTACTCTACGGAATAAAAAGGTGTGATGTGAGATTTTTAAATCTGCTTCACCTTGTGTCCTGACAGTTCATAGAAGTGTAGAGCACAGGGAAGCAGAATCTGGCAAACAGCTGGCACATTCTGTTATATTTATGGGTTTTTGTAAGATTGTCTGCCAGAAATGACCATCCCAGAAAAAGATGCTCAGAAAGAAGTCTTTGAACACACTCTTTGCAGAAACCAAGTGGTGGTTGATGCTTTCTGTCTTTTACAGAAAGTAGAGCATGCTGCTATACAAGTTGAAAACCATGGTGCGTCTCGAGATATCTCATGGAAGAAGAAAAGGGGTTTCGTTCGAGAGCTACTTCAGGCTTGAGATCAAAAGCTTAGGGAGAGAAGTTGCCATGAATAGTTTTGTATAGTTTGTTAGTAGTGAACTTAATAACATTTCTCAAATGCTGAATAATCTTTGGAGCGTTGGTAACTTTAAGAATAAGGTTAATCCTGCAGCTACTGCTTCATAATGACAAACTTCAGTATGAACAGAGCATTTCAACTGAAAAGTGAATGTGCTCTTATAAACGTTTACTTTCTTCTATAGTGGCTCCTTGCCTCATCGTTGGTCTTGGCTTGGCTTTCCATTTAATGGGCTACTTCTCCCGATGGGAATGGGAGAGGAAGAGAGGAGAAGCAGGCAGTTGTGGTGATTTTATTTCATTGTATGTTACTTGATGAATTCCTTGTCTCAGTGCATGCCCAGGGTGATCACACGGCGTTTGGTTGTGTTCCACTAAGGCCTGTAGGAAAGAATGAGAACAAGAAATGAGATGGCTGTAAGAAAAGAGCGTAAAACCTTACTGACTTAAAAATGCTAAAACAAAAGCTGCATCACTGTCATAGATGTACTCAAAGCATACACAGGGAACGTGTTGACTTACAGGTAAGAATACAGTTAGTAATCTTACTTTGTGTGTTGGTGTTAACAAAGCATTGCAAGAAAAAGCTGAGTACTTGAAAGTACTGACTTGTTTTTAAACCTGCAGCTGGAAGATGGAATGTGTAGAGCTAATTATTTTAGTTTTGGGGAGTCAGTTGGCTTCCAATTCCTGGGTTTTGGTTAAGTGATTGCTTTTCCAATAAGTGAAAAGTAATTGGTTCCATCTTCGGACTAGGGATAGATTCCAAAAACAATTTTTAGAGTTTAAGTTTTAAATCTTGTCATTAGTTTTATTGGGGTTTTGGCTTTTTGTTGCTTTTAGAAGCAGATAATATTAATATTGAAGAGTAAGATACACCAAGGTTTAGGTTTTTACTGTCTTGGTCTGTTTGTTTTTTGATCTGGACAAAGTCTAACATCTGGGCCAGTTTCGCTAAACCAGTATTTGTAAAACATTGGTGTTTTGGGATAGTTTGTACTATATGGCTAGTATTGAGGCTTGCTACTTTTGGGACCCTTCCACATTGGGTGATCTTGGGAAACAACATAGAAAAATGCCTGTTTTCTTATGTCGGGGGACTGTAGCTACTTAGAAGATCCCAGCAAGCTGTGCTTTCTGTTGGAAAAAGGTGGGCAGCTCTTTGAAGTTAGCAAATAGAATGATGAGAAATGAAACCACTTCTACATACTGATACCTAACTTCACAAATGTTTGAAAATGGAGCTCTATTACTGCTGCCCAGTAGGTCTGGGGCAGTGCAGATGCAGTGCAGATAACAAAACAGGAATCGGAGGTCTGAGGTTAAGCAGTTTTTCTGGCTGTAAACCAGTTGGTCCCCCTTTTCAGAAGGTCTGTTCCACTGCTGTAGCAACTCCTTACTTGTTTTTTCCACAACTTTTGTATATGAAGAAGGGACACAATTGTATGAAGTGACTTCAGTTTCCGTTGTTTTTGGTTAAAAATAAATAAATAAATAAAATCATTGCGCTATATTATTGCCATTTTTAAATTCTTTTAATTTTTGTATCGCCACTAGTTTTTCTTGTGGTATGGGCAGGATAACAGAGGGGAAAGGGAAAAATTGACTAACCTTTGATTGTTGCAATACTGATGGGTTTTTATGTGTTTTGTGTTTTATAGTAAGGATGGATCTTAGAAACAAACAAAAAAAAGATTGTGCCCTTTTTGGATGCATTTTTATCACATTGCTTTATGGGTTCATGTGCCTGTGCAGCAGTGATTTCAGCCTGTTGGCTCTTTATATTAGCATCGGAAATACCTATTCCTTTGTGTTATTGTTACAATACTAGGTCTCCAGAAATTTATTTGACAAGTGGGAAAATGTCTACCCATTGTAATCATGTAACTTTATTTCCAGATCTTCAGTTCATTAGCCAACTTGGCTAAAACCTATCAAATGTACCAATTCTGTTCACTTTGAAGTTTTAGTAGCATTTTCTGTTGTTGTTGGCAAAGTTTCCACTGTTAGTATTGCGCTCCCCTGAGAGATTATCGAGCTTGCAAGAAATCTTACTGGTATGCAGACAGTAATACCCCAGGCTTTATATTATGCTGTGTTGTGCCATAATATTTTTATGTTTATTTCCATTTGATATCTAAATCAGTAACTTATTGGAATCGCTTTTTTCCTTTCTAAAACCCTCAGGATTTTTCAGACTTCATAAATAATAGATCCTGCATGCTGCACATGGAAAAAAATATATTTCATTGCAGAGATGAATTTGAGTATTAAAATTACTTTAGCTGTCTCATGAAGGTGATTCCTGCTGCTCTTCTATCCATGAGATTTTCTTGCTTTTAAAAAGAAAAACGTGTTGTGGATGGGGGGAAGGTGTGATGACAGTAATACTTCCTCCATCTTTTAGGAAACTGATGTGTGTCGAACAGGCTTCCACTGTCTTAGAAGGCAAAGAAGGCAAGATAGTTGTTCATTCATCACTTGCAGGAAGAATATAGCCCATATATCGTCTGTTGGACTACTGTATCTCTTTGGCTTTACAAGTTTTCCTTCAAGAACTTTTAATTACACTATACCCAATTCATTGTCAGCTCTTATCCTTTATTTAAAAAAAGGGGGGGAAGGGGGGGTGATGTATAGCTCTAAAGAACCGAGTTCTAATGTGGTAGAAGATCAGTCATGAAATATAAATTGCTACTGAGCAAAAGGTGCTGTGTTGTCACTGGGATGAGTGTGGTATCTGTTCACCTCCTTTCAGTTCTTTTAAAACTGTTTTGTCATCAGTATGACTTTTGTTGCAAATCCCAACAGAGTATATTCATTCGCATGTTAAAGCAGACTTAGGTCAGAGCGTCAGAATAATCTTGCAATAAAATGAAAAATTTTCTTGCCATTTCGGTATGAGAAGAGGCATTTGGGGGCTCTGATAAGGTTTGGGAGCCAGCGTGTGGATCTGGATCACTAGTTTCTTACCAGTTCTTCCCTTTGTTGCAGTTCGTGGGCAAATTCACAGGAATTACCTCACTGCTACTTGTGAAGATCTGCAGGGCATCTTTTCTTCCCACCTATAATCTGTTTTCTTTGTTGATTTACATAAGGCAGCTGTTAGTACGGATTCTTTTATCTTTTAGGTCCTGGGCAGAGGGTAGAAACACCATGTTGCAGATATGAGTGACTGTATTTCATCATTCTGTTGCTAATACTTGAGTCTTTAGGTTTAGATGCAAATGTTGCAGGGAAGAAAGTGGATCATGTTTGGAAGGACTGAACAAATAAGGGCTGTACACAAGGCATAGCTAGTTTCTGGAATATTAGAGAACCCAGTAAAAGAAACTGAACATCCTGAAAGAAAACTAGACAGCATTTATTTGTTTTCTTACACTTACTTTTCTTTGTATTTCCTGCTTCTTGAATTTGTTACCTGGGTGCCTGACCTTCCATTGCAGTGGAAACAAAATGAGATGATCAAAATCAGAGCTAAAATAAATCTGAAGCTAGAAACCTGCAGTAAAAGTCACATTAGTCAGAGAGGATTAAAAATGCTGGTGAATTCTGCTTTAAAAGTGAAATAACGGTGAAAGTATGCACAACCATACCGTGTAAAGGATTCATACCTTTTGAATCAATTCATTAGAAAAGTTTGGAAACTTTTGTGGAACGTTTCTATTTCCTTACCTTCAATAAAATTCTGGGTACACTTCATAATTTTGTCAGATAAAACCAGGATACGTTGTTCTTCAGTCTAACCTTTTCCCTTTTATTTCGTTCCCCCCCCCACCTCCACATATTCGCGGTATTCTCTAAACCTTTCTTTTTCAGAAGGTGGAATTTTTTCTGTTTCATGAAGCAAGAACATGTTTTCTGCAGCTGGGAAGAAAGTTGCTTTTCTTCCAAAATACTTGAAAGCAGCTGTCAAACATCAGATTCTGTTTAACATAGCTTTTTGTTTAGGCTTTGCATTAGGAGGTGGGAGCCCAGCTTGTTCGCTTAGCAAATTTTCTTACTCAGCAACTGCTTTTAGAACTGCTTCATGTGGTAAGGGTTGGTAACATTAATTACATAAAGAAGTAATTAATTTTAGACCATCTGTTATTTGTCTAGGTTTTTATCCCGTTTCTTGATAAAGATGGCAGCCAACAATGCGGTGCTGAACAGACTGGAGCAGAAGGGTGCAGAGGCCGATCAAGTTATTGAATACCTCAAGCAGCAAGTTGCTCTGCTCAAGGAGAAAGCTAGTAAGGAATTCTCTGTCTTATGATAAGCTTGTTAGCCAGGTGGTTAACATTAAATGCTCATCAGAAAAAATGAGAACATGGACAACTTCATTCGTGCTGTCAGCATTTCAAGTGTGTTTCGGGTTCTCAAAGACCAAGCTTGTAATAGTAGCACCTTTTCACTGTCTCGTGGTTTGCGGGTTTGTTGAAGCTGCTTATTCTGAAATAAAAAAGCATGAATGAAGGGAAGACCAATGACACAAAGAGATTATGAAAATGCAATATATGACACTTCTCCTTTAGAGGGGGAGAAAGGCACTTGGGAAGGGTATAAGACTATCAGTTTGCATGAATGTGTTACTGCTTTTTCACCACTATGGGATTCTCTAAAGAATATCATCAACTTTGATATTTTACACAGATCAGTATCAGTGAATGAAGGTGTTCCATATTACAAACATGTTTAAGCTGCTTTTTTAGTAGGTTTCTTGGAATTTCCTCTTGTGAGTCAACTAAGGAGACTGAAAAACTACTATATTAAGATGCAACTTGAGTAAATAAATATTATGTTCCAAAAAAAAAAAAGGGGAAAATGCCAATTTTAACAGCAACAACAAAAATTCTAAAAATATCTGTAGTAATAAATTTCTTGAAAGTTGCCAGTTTTTTGGTATTTGGCTCGCTACATTTCATTTCTCTCTTAAAAACAAAACCTTTTGCCAAGTAATGAATGCTAATTATTGAAGCCTATTGTTTTTAATATAGTGTCAACTTTAGTCTTGCAGGCATCGCTCCGAGAAGAGAAGAAGCTTCGTGTGGAAAATGCTAAACTGAAGAAAGAAATCGAAGGGCTGAAACAAGAGCTGATTCAGGCAGAAATTCGAAATGGAGGTGGGGAAAGAAGTCCTATCTTGACACAAATTAGATCTAGTTTTTGGTCATGTTTTGTGCTATCTTACTACCTCTTTATCTTTTTGTGACTGTGGCATCTCTCATAAACTCTGGATTTTCCTAGATTCCATGCCTATGAGAAGTTGCCTACTTCCAACTTTCTAGTAAGCTGCAAGTGTAACAGGTATATGTGCCAAATCTTTATCAGACATGGAACTGGTTCTTTGTATGTTTTTGTAGTGGTGTCTTTTATAATGAGCCCCAAACTTGAATGATGTCTATGAGCACTCACAATACCTTGAAAATGGCTGAAACTTTGACACTTTTTGATAGTGTTGTGTAATTTTATCTACTGAAATCCCTATGGAAAATTGAGCCATTGTTCAATGTACAGATAGTGATTTATTAGAAAATCTGTGGCAGTATAAAACTAGAAACAGTGTCTTGAATTTTGATGTCATGCTTTGGTAAGAACAACCTTTCATTGCATTATTTTTCCTTCTTTGCACTCTTCTGTGTAGCTCTGCTGAGCTCACACCATCATTATATAATTCCGTAGTAAAACAGAAGGAAGATTGAAACTGAATTGTTTCAGATGTGGCATGCTTTCCTTAAAATTATTTCCAAAGAAAACCTTTTCTACCTTCAACAATTATTACTATGTTTACACAAGCTGTCAGTATGGTAAGATAGTACCCAGTGTATCTAGATGCTAGCATTCAACCATACTGACTGTTTACTGGTAAAACAACGCGTTCAGTCTTCAAAAAGACTAACATTTTATAAATACAGATTTGTTTTTCCTCCTTTTGGTATGAATAAAGCCCTTTCATGTACTAAACCAAACCATTAGTTTATATTTCTCCATCATATGTTAGTCCACAGTAATTCTTGACAGAGACAAGATATTTTGCAAAATTTCTACTATGTCTGAGAGCAAAGTCTTAGGGTACATAGATTTTTCCAAGATGGGTTTATAGAACATAAAAAAGGAAAGATACGTATCAAGCAAAATATTAATTTCCTTACTCTTTTTATCTTTTTTATCTAAAAGATAGTAGAAATTCAGATCTTTTATTTTGCAGTAAATTAGTGTGTTTTGGCTGTGACAATATTAAGCGATTGAGCACAGAAATCTGATGAACATAGAACATAGTCAAGTGATTTATTCCAGATTTTTTTTAATAATGTCTTTCTATAACTAATAAGCAAAACAGCAAGCATTTTTTGTATAAATCTGATTGAAGTGATTGAAAAAAGTAACTTGTGCAAGTTTTTTTGTGTTGGAGAGCAGGTATCAATAAACTCGGTGCAATTCTTCAGAAAACTTCATGTCTAAGGTGTAAAAAAAAGCATGTGTGCAGAATGTGGAACAGTATAATAGTGATACCAGAAAGATTAACCAACTTGTCATTAATAATGGTTACTCAGTAGAATGATTTGTTAAATGGTGTTCATAGAAGGCATATGGTTAATAGAATGATATCCTTTGAAGAGTAGAAAGTAGAACGAAGGTGATTCTTAAGTTGTCATCTGGTGAGATATATAAATCTGGAAATCATCTTACTATCAGCAATTTAAAAAGAAATATAAACGAAGCATGGAGAATTTAAGAAGGTGTGGTATCAACAGATAATTGCGAGGCTGCAGATACTTTCTTAGAATGATTTTTTTTCAGGCTCATTTTCTTTAGTTAATCAGAAGAAAGAGTTGGAGTGATCTGACTACCCTATTAAATTTAATTTTATTGGGAGAAAATTATCGTGTAGTCTTACATATAATGAGCTAATAGCTAAAAGCTAAATGAGGCAAACACAAAAACAAAACTGACCCAAGGGAACAGCAGGAAGCTGGGACAGGGGAAGGTCAGGCTGGGTGTTAGGAAAAGGTTCTTCACTGAGAGGGTGGTTGGACACTGGGACAGGCTCCCCAGGGAAGTGGTCATGGCACCGAGCCTGACTGAGTTCAAGAAGTGTTTGGAGAATGCTCTCAGACACATGATCCGGTTTTTGGGTGGTCCTGTGTGGAGCCAGGAGTTGGGCTTGATGATCCTTGTGAGTCCCTTCCAACTCAGGATATGCTATGATTCTATGAAACCCAAATGAAGAATAAGGAGTTAGTAGTGAAGATAACTAGATGTTGAAGTAGGCTACAAAAAGACTTTGTAGTCTTTTTTGTAGTCTTGTATTTTCTTGTATTTAGCATTTTTTCACAGTTTAAAAAGTATGTCGTTGAAGACATTGTTCTTAACGTCATAGCAAGTGATCAGAGTAGTCATATATAAATTGAGTTCTGATATCTGCTCTGTAACGTTGTGCTTTACTACTCAGCAGTTATGATTGTTTAGGCATTTTAAGCAAAATTTTCAGTCTCTACTTTTTCATTTACATTGGGAACTTAAAATATTGCATTGTTCCAAGTTTTAGTACCCTTTCTAACTTGGGTAATTTTAATTTTTAGTAAAACAGATCGCAGTTCCTCCTGGTACAGCTGTTTCTACAGCTTCGCTTGCAGATGGTGATCCACAACCCACAGCAGTTACATCATCTCCTGGCCCAAAAGATCACGTTAAAGGTGAAGATGAAGAAAAGAAAAAGAAGGAAAAAGTAGAAAAAAAAGGTATTTTAATTTTTCTTAACTGTGATAGACATGAGCCATTTAATTTATGGAAGTACTTTTAAATCATTCTGGGGACTGAAAAAAACAGTTCATGTAGACATGGTAGGAAGAGTCATGTGCTAACTCTTAAAATCTTGGAAGTACTTGAATCTAAGGCCATCAAGCTGAAAAATCTTAGGTGGGTTACGTGCCAATTTTTTTTTAATATTACTGAACTCCTTTATTTAAAAAACAAATATAAGCACATACCACCATTACCACCAAGAAAAAAAACACAACCCCAAAAACCAAAGGGAGAACAAGGACACGAAGTTCAGAGCACTTTTTGGCAGACTGGATAGCTTCCTTATACGAGGCTTTTAGTTTTTCAGCTGTCTGTATTGACTTCTCTTTAACAAACTCTATTAAGAGAGAAAAAGGCATAAGAATATGTTACATTTGCACAAAAGTGTAGGTACGTATCTTATTAAACATGTCTAAAAGTCATTATATTATGCAAATTATTATTAATTTGCTGTGAACTTATTTGTATATCCTTTCAGAGCTTGTATATTATGGTGGTAGGGCACTGTATGTGTTTGATTTATTTACCTGTTTTTCCTGATGAGTTGTGTGCAGGCTTATAAACTACTTCATATTTTTTGGTGTACTTCAGCATATGACACGTCAATATTTTATGTAGCTGTAAAATGAAAGCTGAGCAGAGATCACATGTTAATCAGGCAATTAACTGTTCTTTGCTACTAATCGCTGTCTACAGAACAAGTATTGGCTTGGAAAGGAGAAAGAAATCTTTCCTGTATTGAATTTCCCCTTATCCTGTGTAAACAGCTTAAATTTAGAAAGTAATCTATTTGACTTCTCTTTTTCCAATACTGAATTTGGAAAAAGTTGAAGTATAGCATAAATGTTAAATAGAAGCCCTGAACAGGATAATTCTGTGGAATTCAACATCTTATTGTAGACATGGTAATTAACTAGCAAAGTAGCTAACATGTAAAATTTGGTTTTTAGTCTTGGAAAATGACAAAATTACAGAATATCTCAACCCCTTTTTGTTTTCTGTCACCTGCCTCACTTGTTTCCTCTCTGGTAATTTCCATGTTCTTCCTTGCACTTCTTACAACCTTCATCTGTGATGCTTCTCTGGATTGATTCTGGGCTGACTCTGTCACTGGCCAGAGAACAGCTCTCTCCTTAGCCACAGCATTGGAATGGGTTTGTTGTGTGCATCTGTGTGTGTGCTGGGTACAGACATGTTTCCCTGTGATCTCTTTTTTTATTTGGTGACAGGTTCCATTTTCCCTAAAGAGAAATAGGGTGCTAGAAGGTAATTGTTTGGCTCCTGACTATTGCAGAGGAATGCTATTAAGTGGAGAACAATTAGAAATGACATAAAGGATAAAGATAATGGGTCTTTAAAATGATCTCATGCATTAAGTGTCAACTATATTGATGACGTTTTTTTCAGCTTCTCTTTAACATAGGGATACACAATAATTACACTTAAATTAATAAAGCTCAGTCATTAGTACTTTTAATTCGTCATATATGCACTGAAATATTTTTGAAGAGCTATTAAGTTTAAAAAAAAAAAAAGCTGCTTTTCTATCTTTGAGCACAGGAATGAATTTTATACTTACACTGGAGCAATGATCGTGAACCACATTGGTTGCTGTGTCCACTTTTGCTTTTTGTTCCCTAGAAAAGGGAGTTTAGTTCACGCTGATGAAGGGAATTCGGTTTGTGGTAATACATACATTTCGCTGGATGAAAGAATATGCTTATTTTAAGTAAGCACTTTTTACATGTTTCTTTATCCCCTACAGATTATTGTTCATTAAGCAAGTCATGAACGTCTTTCAAGCAGGGCAGCCTTACATACAAACTGGAAGTAGCTTGATTATCTCAAGGAATGTCTAAATAGGAAGCAATGTATGGGGAATATTGCTTAACTCCTGTTTTACGGTATACAGTATATATATAGGTGATAACAAACCCTTGTGTTACAATTGGATAAGGAGTTATGACTCATCAGTGGAATTTCATAAGCTATGAGCATACTCACACACTGGTTTATCTGGGGAGTAAATAGTGTTAGCTGAGGTCATCTTGAAGGGTTGCTGATTTGCCTTGCAACTGTAACACCTCAGTTGCAGTTACTTGGCAGTGCCAGCAGTCAGGAGCTTTCGTGAAGCGCTTGTAACCTGATGGCTTATGACTGTCTAGTTTCATTTGTTGGTGAAACACCAAGGCAAGACTTTTTGTTAATTGCTAATTATTAAAGCAGTACTATTAGGCTTATCAACATGGCCTTTGGCAGAGCATGTTTGTCACTTAGATCTTAGCTACATTTAAGGTCAGGATGACTTCATTTTACAAGCAAGAAAACACCTCTGTCCTACAGTGAAAATTACATGTAGTAACAATCTAAATTGGAAGGTGTAAGATGGCTCCTTTCTGGAAACTAGCAGTAGAGGTGCTAACTCTTTACTTGTCATTTGCATTTTGCACTGGATTTATACTTGATTCTGAGACGGTAGCTCACTTTCCCCTTGCAAATAGTCGCATACATGGTTTTATACTAATTTTTGTTTCTTGAACTGAACTTCCTTCAACAGGTGAAAAGAAGGAAAAGAAACAGCAGCCTGCTGCTGGAAGTAGCGATTCAAAGCCTGTAGATGTTTCTCGTCTGGATCTTCGTGTTGGCTGCATCATTACTGCTGAAAAGCACCCGGATGCAGACTCTCTGTACGTTGAAAAGGTGGATGTTGGAGAAGCAAGTCCAAGGACTGTCGTCAGTGGTTTAGTGAAGCATGTTCCTCTGGATCAGGTATTAACAACATTATTTACTGAGAACCTATCCCTTCCTAAAGGAATTGTGATCGTTGTCTCTTTATAGGGTGTGTTTTCATTCTGCTATAAGGTTTTTAAAGTAATAAAAAAATAAAATTGTGAGAGTAGGGCTTAACAACATTAGTCAAAAAAAGGAAAAGTACTCCTCCCTCAAGTTAGTTCTTTTCTCCTTTCAGTGCTTCTGTCCTGGGATCTTATTCTGATTCCTCTGTAATGCCTTTGCTACACACTATACTTATAAATTAAGCAGATATGACTCTCCTTTTAGGTTTTCTAGTATGTAGTGGAGAATCTGTAATGAAGGTTTTGCCAACATCCAGACTGTTGAAACCTTTGCTTTCCATCTCTCATTATAGCCCATTGAAATTTTTGGCAGAGAGGAAAGCGAAGGGAAGGTAAATTTAACTTAAAAATACCTGTCAGCAAGTGGCTTAAACAACTGTGGAATACAAAACATGTTTTTTACTCCCTTGGCAGGAATAGGGTCTGCCTCTTTTTCAGTTGGTCCACTTCTGTGTTTGACAATCTGAGACTTAAGATCTCTCTTTCCTTTCACACCCTCTTCTAGAGGGTTAGCAGGAGGGAGGAGTTGACTGAAGGCGGCTTCTACATTCAAGTGCAAGCTTGGCAATTAAAGGAATGTTGTACTGAGCGACTGCAAACTGGCTGTGAAGGAATTGATGTTAGTGTGGAAATGCTACGCTTTCTCAAATGCCTTTTCATTCCCTATTCATGCCCTCTCCCCACGGTGAGGCTGCAAATGCAGGAGGCAGTTAAAGTTATATTTATGGTTTTTAGGATACAGAAATTTACTGATCAGAAAAAAATGACTGAATATGATAACTATTCTGCACTGGTCACCTAATAGTATCCAATTACTGGATTTGCAGTAGGCACAAATTCAAATTGCTCAAATTGCTTGTTTTTAGCAGCCTGCTCTCGGGAAAGCATTTGGGGAAAAAAAAACTCTTAAAAATTTTTCTAAATAAAGTTAGGGACACAAAGTGTTGAGAATGTAGCAACAGTAGCAGTCCTTTCTCTTTACTCTGCTTTCTGTATGAAATAAATAATCCAGAATACTCATTAACAGAAAACTAGGTGTCATTCTTGCACATTCATCAGGGACAGTTTCTGTCTGGTTTTTGTTTTGGCAAGTGTCTGTTAGCAGGTCTCTGTAAATTCTTTGGGACGAGCTTCCATCTTTGTGTTTTTGCAGCGTACAACATTGTAGAGTCCTGGCTTGTGACTATTGCCATATATTTAATTAAAAACGTATACATCATAGCAAGTACTAGAAACATAATTTACCAAAGATTAAGCTATTTATGATTGCTGTGTTTGATACTGTAATGCAACATTATTTGAGGCTGTATTATCTGATTTTACTTCAGGTTGGGAAGCAAAACGTGTATCTTCATTCACGTTTCAGTACGCAGTGTAAGTCACTTGTAGGCGTGAACATTTCTCGCATTTATGTACAGTACAGTGTGGTTTTTGTGCACTGCTGATGGTCAAGGCAAGTTGGAAGCTGCACCTTCTGGTATCACATGTAGAACATGTCATCAGTAATAGGGATACGGTGCAGAAACATGAAGTGGACTGTGCTAATACTGAGCTCTTTCAGCAGTAGCTGGTGAGAATTGGAGAAGATTTTCAAACATTTGCAGAAGTTGGCAGTATTTCTGCCACTGGTTTTGACTTTTTGAAGTGGATCTCCATGTGCTCCTAGCAACAAGGCCTGTTTCAGGCAATCATTCTTGAAATTCAGACAATTCTCAAGTATCTGTTTCTTTCTTTCCCTATTTATTTTCACCTCCTTAAATCCCATTTGATCTAAGAGCCTCACATCAATGATCAGAAGTGAAGGACTAAGGATGCAGGGCAAGTATCTTAAACATAACAAAAAGAGAAGAAGAAATTGACGAGAGCTTTTTGTTGCTATTGTCATTGCAACTTACTCTGTCTTAAAAGCAATCAGTGTAGTAGTTTTAATTCCCATTCATTAGCCTGTCTGTCACAGTATCTCATTTTGAGATATAGAGGGATAGTTATTTAGCAATCAATTATACAGGTAACTTCAAGGATTACTTAAAGAGCAATTTAACACTTGTACTTCCAGTATGAACTATTGTGTTTTCTGTGTAGTAAGCATCAGGAAACTTTTCCCTATTTTAGTTTGTTTGCTTCTTTTTCCCCCATGCTTTCTCCTTCATTCTACCAGGATGTTGGGAAAAAACGCACAAAGTCAAATCTAGAATTACTTATGGTTATATACTGCGTGCATTAGGAGTATGGGATTAAAGGCATACATTTTTCTGTCTCAAGGATGTTCTGGGTTTAATTTCTTTTCAGTTTGAAAGTGTGCTTTGTTTTCTAGACTAAAGTGCGACTATTCCCTCTATCAGTTTTTTTTCTCTCATTTACTGTTATAATTTTTACTAACATTCAAGGACAGAGAAGAAATCTGGTTTTATAGTTGTTTGCTCTAACAAATTGCAGTGTACGGTATGTACAACTGTTTTCAGCAGTTCAAAAAATTCAAAACATTTGGGTTAAATAAGGTAGAATATAAGACTGAAGTGAGCTAGCTAACTGTGTAAAACACCTGTATGTTTCCAGGGCACTAAGAATTTCTTATCTATGAGCTAGCCTAATCTGTAGAGTGTTTTTTAAATGGAGATTCTTTTATCGTACTATACTGAAAGTGGACTGAAGTGATGATTTAGATTGAGTAAAGATGGAATGTGGGTGAAATGCATCATATGGTTTTGGGACTTCTTTTTTTCACGTTTTATGTATCCATGATAAGTGTATCACAATTCACCCTTGATAACATCTTGGGTATTCTCAGACTAATTCTTACGTGGTTTAGATGTTATTTGGTACTAGTGTGCAACCATTTTAATCATGCATCTATTGTTTTGTGCTTCTCTTGTATTAGTTAAGGTGCCTTCATTGTAATTCTTTTGTTAGAATGAAATAATTTAAGTCATTAGGCAATTAAGTATTCAAATCCTTCTGTTTTCCTCCCTCAAGATGCAGAATCGGATGGCAATACTACTCTGTAACTTGAAGCCTGCGAAGATGAGAGGAGTCGTATCTCAAGCAATGGTGATGTGTGCCAGCTCCCCAGAAAAAGTGGAAATTCTGGCTCCCCCACCTGGGGCAGTACCTGGGGACAGAATCACTTTTGAAGGTTTTCCTGGTAAGCACTGGGTATTTGAGAAATGGGGAACTTGAAGGAACTAGGAAACAGCTGACCTTTGCAAAGGTGACATAGGTGTTGAAGCAGACAAAACAGTATTTTAAAGCCCATTACGTTCCTGGTTGAAATTTTCTGAATTAGTTATGTTAAAACCCTTTATTACAGTGCTAGGATTGTGTAAGTAAAGGATTGAAAATATTTAGCCACCTGCCAAAAGTTGGAAAATACAGAGAAATAACTGTAATTCCTACAGGTTTTATGGTACTTTTAAGAAACCGAGCAATTTTATATTAGTTTCTCAAGTGTTTCAGCATTGCAGATGTTTGAGCAAAGATAAATGCACTTTGCAAGTTGCAATTAGCAAATATAAAGCGTAGAAATATCAAGTATCTTGCCCGGTGTCTCAGTGTAGGTGATGAAGCAGTAAGTTGATGGTTCCAGGTCCTCTCCCTAGTAAAAGTCAGAACTTGAGCTAGGCTTTTGTGCGGGAGGAAGGGTGATGCCTGTGTATGAGAGAAACCTATAATATTCAAAATGGGATGGGAAGGGGGTGGATTTTTTGTTTGTTTGTGGTTTTTTGTTTGTTTGAAGAGGGGGAGAAATGATTCCTTGGGTCTCCAAAGAAAGACAGCAGATTCCTTTCCACTTCAAATAAATAATCAATATCTAGCACACACAAATAGTAGAAATAATTTTGCATTGTTTAAATGGTGGGAACTCCAAGTTAGTACATCATCAAAATACGTTTCTAATTCACAAGCAAACCCTCTGTATAGAAGATTCCCCCTTTTGGTCATTCGAGCTATTGTAGGATTTTCATACAATGAGAAACAGCTCTGTTCAGTTTTTCAACTATCAAACAAAGGAAGTTCACATGCCAACTTGGTGCTGTGCTTTTTTTTTTGATAAAAGCAAGGATATCCAGGAGATGTAATTGCTGGTAGCAAGTAGGAGCTGCCTGCCGGCCCGTCTGTTAAAATTATCTGGCCAAGTTTATACCGTGGCCAAGGAATTTATGCAGCACAGCATAGGTCGGGGCCTGCTCAGGATCACTATGTGACATTATTCTAAGAAAAAGTGGTCTGTAGCTCCCAGGTTTTCCTATCTTGGGGGACTTTTGTGTGTGTATGCATTTATCAATGAAGTGTTTATATCCTTTTTAGAATGAATTTGTTACTAAGAAGTTTTCTTTCACATGTAAGAAAAACATACACCTTTTAGTTTTGTACAGATCCTATCAAACTTTTTAAACTATTGTGTCTGACAATTTCTAGATGCAGAGCAGTATTTTTATTTATAAGCCTCTTGGCAAGCTCTATGCTTCTTAAACACATCTGCATAAATACCTTTCATAAATACATGTGTGCATACGTGTATGTGTGCATATATTTACACACTTCTCAGGATTGAAAATGTTGCTTGTATATACATACATATTTTTGGTTGGCATGTGATTAAGGAAGCAATGGTCTATTCAGGTGTTTTGGAAATGGGGAAGAAAGCTCAGATTTCTGTGATTTAATGTTGTGATTGAAAATACTTGATAAGAATACTGCTTTTAAAAGGCTATCAGTCTTGTAGCATTTCTCATTTTCAGTTTTCTGTTTTAAAAATGCACCAAGCTTGCTAGCTGAGATGCGGTATTGGTAAGCCGGATGTATGCAGTGCATACTGAAATCTGAAAGGCTTCAGCAATTGCACTGGCTAAGCTGAAGGAATATTTGTGACCTCTAATTTTTCATCACATATTTGTGAGTAAAGTTAGATCAAATGGTAAGTGTGTGTCCTCTATTACATGCAAGGATCCACTCATACTACTCTGTTGTTGTGGAAATGGGCATGCAAGAAACAACATCAAGCTGCAGAGTAAACCCTGCTAGTAGCTTAGACCTGCAAAATAATGGAAAAGGCAGCCTGGGTGTGTGTGTTTTGAGGGATGGAGGGTGACTCTTTTTTTCTTTGTCTAAGACATATCCTTACTCTAAATTTATGTCTCAAGTAACTTCATATAGCTGGCATTTGAAAATCATGAAAGACCTGCTAGTGGTGCTATTCTGCTATCCAGCATATCTATTGTTGCACATCAGGACTAATGAGGTAGATTTTATCAAAATAATAAAACTGACTCTGTTGATCGAGCTGCAAAAAGCTTTTCCAAGAAAAATACAATTATAGGAACATTTGTTTTACAATCATTGCCAGATGTATAAGATACACTGATATTCTGTTGACATTTTGATTCTTAAAAAGATGTAGAGTATGCTAAAGGTGGTGTAAAAGTTGTACTTTAGTTCTAAAGTTATAACCTGTAGCCTGTGGTTATAAGGTTTTGTACACTTCACAGCCATTTCCTTCTGACAGGGAGCCAAAGACACGGAGCTTTGGTAAGTGCCAAATGAAGGCTTTTACAACCTATCTGAAAAGCATATGTATCCAAGGCTACGGATTGTAGTCTGAAATATGGCAGCTGTTTCCTAATTAATAAATAGTTGCTCACAAACATTAGCACGTATGAGCTGGAAGGGAGTCATGGACTTTGAAACCATACCTCATGCTTAACAGTACAGAGTAAAGTGATGTATCGCCTAGAATTCCTGTAGCAAATGGGAGGAAAAGCTAGAGTAAATCACTGAGAAAAAATGTAAAGCACTATCTTTTAAAGAAAATGCTTTCGTCCTCAACTGTTGGTCTTTAGCAGACATGACTTCTAATGAGGTAACTGGCGCATAGTGGCATACAACATGGATGGGATCTTGCGTGCATTTATAATCTAACAGCAATAGAGCAGGGCAAACTTAAGTATGAATTTACATGCAAGAGCTCAACAGGGTACAAATTAAAACAGTGATGCAATTTTAGGATTTTTACAGGTTTTTTTTTTTTTTTTTTTTAAGAAACTGGAAACTTGTTAGTAATGTCTGTTAACCAAGCAGGGAAAGCACTCCTACGTGGTAGGAGTGCCATACAAAATATTCATCAAATATAAGCTAATTTTCCATGTTGATTTTTAGCTAAGCAAACAGTATCTTGCTTCAGCCTCATTAAAACTAGTTGATCGTTTTTCTGAAGAAACTTGAGAGTTTTCTTAGAACAATTTTCAGTATTTTAGGTGAAGAAAGATTTGCTAAAGAATGCGTCTGTCTGGAGGACCACCTGTTCACTTAATGTGGTTGCATTTTAAGGGAACTTTAACACCGTTTCATACTCTATATCTTGAAGATTCATATATTATTGGGCTTTTTTTTGTATTAAGAACTTTATCAAATTTATATCCAACTTCCATGGGAAAGATCTGATTCATAAGCCATAGTAAAATTATTCCTTCACATGTCTGTAAATATACCCTCCCACACAGTAATTGCTGTGAGACAGCTATTAACTGGAGTTTTCACAGCTAACTGAGAAATCTTCTTTCTAGTAGCAGTCTAATTGATGCCATGACAAAATTCTGAAATGCAAAAATGCCACAGGAACCACAAGTCTAGTATGTAAATTATTTGATTTAATACTAGTTCTGGTTTAAGAATTTTTGACGTTTTGGTCAATACCTAGCTCTTCAAAGAAAAAAAGTGCTAAGACTGCACTTCAGTGGTTGGTCTGTATTTAACAGATTTCTTTAATCAAAGCTTTGGTGTATGGGTGCTTTCCTTCAGTTGCGTAGTTATATTCCATGGTGGGCATTGTGGTATTAACTTTTCATAAAGTCATTAAATAGTTAATGAGCTGTTCCAGAGTGGAAAGGTTTCTTGCTTATTATGAGAATTTCTTCTGTAATACTTAAACTGTTAGACCAAATTACATATTTAACAAAAATTGGGACCTTTTATTTGTTTCTTTTTATGTAGAGTGGGAAGCTCGTTAAACCACTACAAGTTTGAATTCATTTTTAAAAGTCCTTCTAAAGAATATTTTCTGAGGGGAAAAATGTAATGAGGGGAAAGCTTAGGAAAATACACAGCTTAAAACTCTGGTAGTGTTTTAAATTGGTGCCTATGCTAATCTGAGTTCACCACAGATCCCAAGAGAGTTGAAATGGGATTGAAAAGAAACTTATTAGCATCCAAAATGTGTTTTTTATTATAAAAGTCAGGTTTTGTTATTACTGGGAAAAAAAATAATCACTTGCTTTTTATGTTTGAGGAGGGGGGAAGAAATGCACAATGGATCATTTAACATTCTGTTTAATGATTTTATTAATTCGTATGCATTCACTTGGTCTAAATCCAAGTCTGTCTCTGTGAACTTAAGTATTGAGTAGGATTTCAGTTTCTTTGAAAATGCACAATTGGCTCCAAGTGATTAGGTTATTAATGGTATTGCTGTTTTTCTTTTAAATATTAAGTACACTGCAGTTGTGAAATAACTTGACTGCGTTACTGAATCCTGCTCTGGCAACCCTAGCCTGCTTAACACAGAAGTCTGGCCTGGTACGCTTCTCTTGCACAGTTGCAGATGTAGAAGCTACAGAAGTTAGACCTGTCTACAGGCTGAAATAACTTAATATTGCAAGAACTGAGAATGTGAGTAGACTGAATTACTGAAAACATTTAAAGAAGAAAATAAGGCAGGTTGGAATGAGAGTAGTTTACTTACTCATGCTGGTCAGTCAGTCAAGAATACACCAAGCAGTAATAACTCATCCAACTACTAGAAACATAACTTGTGCTATAAACCTACAGGGTTTTTTTCTTCCTGAGCTTTTGGGGACATTGAGTAGTGGAAGATGCGAGTACTTTACATTCTGCTCACATAGAGAACTTTTCATTTTGCGTTTAGGAACTTCTTGCTCCCCTGAGAGGATCTCAGGGAAGATGTTTTCCAGGATTTGTTGTTTGAGTCTTGTTTTCTTTAGAGGTTTCAATTATCTGGGCTGAATGATACCAGCATTGCACACCTATCTTTTAGCAAGTAAAAATACATGCACAGTATCAACAGGTTATAGATAGTATGCCACCCCCTTCAGCATTTAAATGTGTTCCAATTATATTTGAAACAAGTCTTGGGGTTTTCCTTTGTCCTGCTTGTGTATTACACACAAGAGGTTAAGAGTACCCAACAGCATTATGATTAAATAACTTTTTTAAATGAAATCATGTTTTTGTGTAAAAGGATCTGTATTGTATTAAAATTCAGAAATGAAATTTGCTTGACCTTTGATTGGAAAATAAATGGTACAGTGAATTGGTTGTCTTGCTTAATCTAGATTATATTGGCAGGCAGCAGCTTTTTCAGTATAAATATTTACCACAGGGGATCTTATTTACTGTAGTTGTTTCATTCCTATATTTTGGATTTTATGCCCATTTATTAAAAAACAGGAAGAAATATTTGACGCTGGAATACTTCACTTTTCTGAGTAATGAGTTTGTGTTTTAAAATATTACTAAAAGAACCTTTTTCTGTAGTCATTAGAAATTTTTAAATAGATTTCCTAATGTAGTTAGGCTGTCCCCCTATAGGGGATCAATAGTTTACCATGGTATACACGTGGAAATAGAGGTGATTTACAGAGACTGAGGCCAAAATTGCTGAGATACAAGTTGGCCCTTAATGTTACTGTTATTTTATGCACCAGAGCTGATCCCTAAATGGTACAAAAAGTAACAGAAAAACGTTGAAACTTGGGGCTAAAATTATACGTCAGTATCCTAGTTTTGGACTATTCTTGTCTATGTTCCATATTTCTCACGTATAAAGGCAAAATAAAATTCTAAAAATTCAGTAATTCTTAAACTTAAGATACTTAAGGTGTGTCTTTGTGAGTAATATATTGCTCTATCGTATCCTATGGTCCACATCTACTTAATTCTTAGAAATCCTTTTGCTTTTAGGTAATGTTTGTAAACTAACAACCAGCAATAGTTTGATTTCTTCGTTTTTGATAATAGTAGTAGTCTGTTACTTATGCTTTTTTCCCTGAAAGCCCAGCATTTTCAGAGAGGATCTGGAGACATTTCCTAGACAGTCCCTAATTAAGATTAAAGTTTCCATTTTGGGACTCGCAGGTAATTTTTTTTTCCCTTAAAAGTTTGTACAAAGATACTATGTGAGCTTTCACAAATGCATATTTATGCACATGTGCATAAATAGAACTCTTGCTCTGTCTTCTGTATTGGGTGCTATTAGTTTTATTTGTTGTTTTCAAACAGGAGATCCTGAGAAGGAACTTAATCCCAAGAAGAAGATGTGGGAGCAAATCCAACCTGATCTTCATACCAATGACCAGTGTGTTGCTACCTACAAAGGAGTTCCATTTGAAGTGAAAGGCAAAGGTGTCTGCAGGGCAGAGACCATGGCAAACAGCGGAATTAAATAAGTGGTTATTAGCCTGTTCAGATGTTGAAATGGAAAGTAACGAGAGCACAATAAAAACATCAATATATAACCCCTCTGAAATGCATGGCTAATATGTTTTTTTTGTTTGATTCCTCTACCAGAGATACAGAATGTTCTGCCTGTAATACTGTAACAATTCACTCATTCTCCATATTTACTGTCCTTGAGGTTGTGTTCTCAGCAGTCAGTAACCACACAATGTTCAAGACTTAATTGCCAAAGCTTGTTCATGTTAGAACTGAAGGCTGGCAAGCATCTTTTCTAGACAGCTGAAAGTTTTAGAGGATCCATGAAGCACGAGCATCTCAATAAGGAATACTTTCTGTCATGTTCCTTGTGTGGTAAGCTCAATTCAAGAGGTACAGCATGAGCAGTTGGTCAGTGAAGACCATAATTAGTTTCATTCTTCCTGTCTTTCAGAGGTTTCACTCCTCTCAAGAATTTTTCAGATATGTTATAAACTTCTGCAAATTTTGGTTTTGGATATGTCATCTGAGCTGTCTGTGGGCAGTTGTAATGGGAATATAAAACTCTGTCCCTTTATGCCCTAATACAAACATGTTGACATACATCAAATATGTTGTTTTACTGTATTAGGTAATTTCATCTTTTCTAACTGGATAGTTCCAAATGACAGATAATACTACAAAAGAATGAATAGCTAATAGATGGCCAAAAAATGTTAGACAAATACCCTCTCCCCCCTCCAAAAAAAAAAAGTTTCCAATGCCTGAAATGCATATAAAATTAATTTATTTCTTGCTTTAATGTATCTTTGAGTAATATTTTATACAGAATATGCTTTGGTTTTAATAGGAATGGCTTCTTCAGGTTTTACCATTTGAATTACTCCATAATACATAACGAGCAGTCAGAACTGCTATGGGAAAATCCTCAAATTACTCCTTTTAATTCTTGCCTTTCAATACTCTGAAGTAACCATTTTAGATCAATTCACAATTAAACCTTTTAAGCAACTATTTAGAGGTAATTACATGTTTGAGCATATACTATTTAATTAACTGTCTACAGCCTAACTACTCAAAGAGCACTCTTCTAACCACCGAAAATAAAAAAAACAAAAAAACAAAAAAACTTACCCAACCTGAATTTCACAGGCTTTGAACTTCATCCCATAAGCTGGGAGACGAAAACAAAATGATGATGATACAAAATTGAAAGGAGCAGGCACAAAAGAAAAGATGAACAGGTTTCTTTTTTGGATGCGTTTTGTATGTGCCTATACACTTAACTGTGCTAATTTTCTATGCATCTAGGAATAAGCGGTAGTAATTAGCACATTTTAAATGTGCTGAATAGCATTAGGCATATGGGAACTATTTTAACTGCTTTGTAAACTACATATCTGATACTATCCTATTAAACAATATTCTTGAAGCTGAAAATCTCAGTTCTAATTATTCTTGAATCAAGGTAAGGAAATAACTTTGCAGTAGATAAATCTTAATTTTTAATATTGAAAAATTTTTACAAACACCGGATTTCAGAGGAGCTTCTGAAAGCTCCAAAAATTGAGCAGAGAAGTTTCTTTATTCCTTACAGCCTGAACTCATGCATTTTTGCTTTCTCTTTTTCTCCAGATCTGTTTTATATGAACTGCAATATACAATCAGATGTAGCATAAAATCTTACTCCTCACTGTGTGCACATTAGGTATTAGCACTATTAGTATATTAGCTACATTTACATACGTAACATATTAGCACTAGTTTGGTCTGATTGTGTGGTTGAAGCTAGGATTCTGGATGCAGTAGTGTGAAGTACTCTATGAAAGGCATGTAGTTTGGGAATCTAAAGAGATATTTCCAACCGTATGTTCAAAGATATTTGGTATGGAATGGTATTGGATGTGAAATGTTCCAATTGCTGGCTTTTCTACTGTTTTATTTCCATTAAATGTTATAAACTATAGAGAATAGGCACGAGTACCCGAAAGCTAATTTTATTCTTTGCTGTGTTTAAATAGAAGCACTTGATAATTATTCTGTCTTATAAAATTCAAGAGCTTTCTTAATACAATAGTTCTTTCTTCTTTAATTATGCTCTTCTGGCTGTCTAGAAAAACATATTTGTGCTGCACTGAGCTCAGTAGGGCCAACAGGGTACTTGAGGCACTGCGCAGATATGCTTCCTCACTGAATCCAGCTTCTTTTGCCTTGTCTGCATGAGTGAGTAAAACCGCAGTGAAATCCTTCCATGTGGGACCCAGAAGTTCCTGTAATGAAAAACGAATCTCAAATAGATATATTTTCTTGTTCACTTTACCCAATCCCACCTCATATACTTATGTATTAACAGACCAGAATATGTTCTTTTCCTGGCAATAATCCAGTTCATGCTATTTGAGTTGCTGAAATTTCATGGGGTTTTGACCATTGAAGAAAATGATGTCCCCTTCTAGTGGAAATACGTGGTCATGCAGTGCTAGCAGTTCTTTGTTCTCCTGCTACAGGTGTTAATAGAGTTAAAAAGTGCATATATGTAAATAAGGAAAATGGTGGTTTAACTACAGCACACATCAGCATAAATAACACGTAAAATTCAAGTAGTTTATAGCAGTTTCTACGTATCTATATTTCTGATACTATTTGTAGAAGCTCTTTGGAAAATTTTTTATAAATCACCTTGCATTGAAGAAATAAATGACTCATTTTTATATAACACTAATTTCAGTAACAGCTTTATCCCCTAAAACTGAGCTGTTCTCAACAATTCAGAAAAAAACACAAATCAAATGCATCAACTGAAATGACAGCTGGAGAGTTTGTCTTTAACTATGGTGGTTCATCTGATGGAGGGGAATGGAAAAAACGTTTTTTTGTTAATGTGAAATAAAGTAATATGAATAAGAGATTGGGCTTTACTTTACAAATTAAATAAAATTACAATTTTAGAGCACTCATGCTAACTCCTGTGTGTGTGAAAAGAAGCTTACTTCAGTAACAGAGGTCACTTTGCATTGATCTCAACAACTCTGTAGCCTAGGTGTCTAAGTGTATACAGGTACTTTAAAGGACACCATTGCATTCCTAAGATAAACAGGGAATTGGGGTGGAGGAGGAACAACACAAGGTATATTGATAGTCATTAATCTATTTTAGATATTAGGAATGAAAAAAAATTAAACTCTTGCAAAATAGATGCTTACTGTATTTTGGTGTAAGTTTTCTTAGGAAGGGTTGAGGTATAGGTTTTAGGGAGAGAGGATAGTGCCTTGATTTTCTGTGTACTCAGATGAACTGGTGCTAACATTAATTCTCAAATCATTATCTACCACTTTCCTAATTCGTTAGACTATCAAAATAGAAATCTAAAGAGATTTAAATTCTAATAGTCTTCTATATGAGTTACTGATATACCATCCTTAATATGTGAAGGATTATTGTGAGAACTGAATGCTAAAGGTAGTCCTTATGGTAATTTATTCTTGCAGTGACATACAAAATACAACGATTATTGTTTGTATTCCCAGCACTCAGACAGCTGCCCTGCCCTATTTGTTAGTGGCTGATGAAATCATAGCACCTGGTGTTTTAAGGGGTTAATAGCTAAAATAAGCTGACAGTCACTTACAATCACAAAGCAGAATTAAGTGTTGCTTTCTCACTGTTTTATAACATGCTTTATTTCATTTCCAGTGGGGGGTTTTGTAGCTTCATTAAAGGAGAAGGGTATCCTGGCATCTCTTAAACTTTTAATGCCCACATGGACTTGATCCAAAACAATCTCAAGATGATTTTTCATTAGCTTAGAGTAAAAATATTAGAGAAAAATACTGAGTCATCTTAAGTATCGTGAAGTACAGAGGAATGGGAGAACTGAATAAAGAAAAAGGGTAATGCTGAGAACAAATATATATGTAATCTGGCAATGAGTAAAAGTGCTGTGAAAATTTAACAACTAACTCTCAAACTACTAGGAAAGCGAGTAGTAGTCTAGCAGTACAGAGTAATCAGGAGGAAAGTGAGAACAACTTGAACTTGTGTGTGTATATATTTTAAGCAATGTTGTTACTGCAAGTGATAATGCTTGATGCACAAGGAAGTCCCTTTCAGTCTTAAAGATTTTTAGAAAGTTAATTTGTGTAAGATAGATGGGAAGTGTAATACACAGACTTTGACAATAATTGAAAGCCTTGGTTTTTTGTAACTCGTGTAAACAAACCTCATTGATCTGATCAGGTAGATAAACTGAGCAATATCCCTTTGGTCTCCTTTTCAATGAAGTATATGCATGGTAATTAAAACGTTTCCACAGAAAAGAAAGCCATTCCATTTCGGTGTCTCTTCCTCCCACTTACCTTACCTACTTCCAAAAATTTTCTCCCCCAGAGGAGAAATTCAAAATACTTGCTTCAAGCCAGTTATGCTAGAAATTTTCCTTACCTAGAGTAAATTTAGGGTAACTGTCTGGTTATTTTCTCTTGGAACAGACACAGCAGTAATAACAGTGCAGGACAGAGCTGAGCATCCTTGTCCTAGGTCAGTCAGATTTCCTGCGTGATTTTGGACCTGTCATTTTCTGCTTCGGGCTGTGTTCTGTCCTATACCGAGTGCAGAAGAGTAAGGTAACCAGATCTTTGCTTCGTATGTTTCTTTTTAACAAGCTAGATCTGTCATAGTAAACCTTTAACTCATTTCTGAGAGAGAAGCTTGCTTTGATAGGTAAGTTTAATTTCTAAATCCTGTTGTGCTGAGTCCAAGTACAGCAGACAGCAGTTCTTACCTCTCTTCTCGGGTTTAGTGTGTTAAGCGTAGCTATGGTTTACAGTGTTGAATTGGGAATGGTGTATATTTCAAATAGGGGATTGGAAAATGTTCCTGTTCTCAGCTGCACTTCTCTAACTTCTGCAGTGAACTCTTCCATAGCTATTTTCAGCCACAGACAGAGTCTGCATTGTGGGCAGAGGCTTCTACCTATTTACTTATTTGTTACCTGGATGAACTGAATTGTGTGATCGTTTTCATCCGGACACAGAGGCAGGTCAGCCCTCAGGACCAAAAGAGCTAGATGCAGGCCTTCCTCCCTGAAGTGGTGAGCCAGGGCTGATCGCACCGTCTCTCTCACCCGCTCCTTGCTCAGGCTGCTGTGGGGGTAGCCTGGAGTGTCAAGTACTCGAACATGGAGAGCGAGCTCGCAGCCGTTCCGTCGTGTAATCCCCGAAATGCGGCAGCTGTGGCGCAGGCTGCAGCATGTAGTCACAGAGCTGGGGGAGAGCTGGCTTTCAAAGTCATCACTGCCTAGCAGTCTGTTCCCAGCAGCACTTTTGCCAGTCTGAGTTCTTCCAAGGACAACAAGGTTGATTGTCATCTCGTTGCTGTCTGCCATTGTTTATGCTTTTAGCCACAAACCTGTCATTAAGTGAAGAACGAATAACATGAGCTGTTTCAGACGACAACTTTAAAAACAGTCCAGCAAAAATGGCAAAATTTGGTGTCTTTTGAGTGTCCTTCACTGCCTGAAATATCTAAATGAGTACTGTTGATAGACATTCAATACACCACACGCATACCTCTGATCTAAGGACACATCTTTGTACTTCTCCAGTTTGCTGCTCGGAAAGAATGAGACCCCGTGGTAGTTCCCACAGCTAGCAGCACAGCCTGATGGGCTGTCCTCCTACGCTGGTGGAGACTGAGGAACTGGGAAAGAGTCACATCTGAGGAGATTTAGGAACAAATAAAGCAGATAAATTTAAGGAGAGGAAACAAACAAGGGAGGGAGAGCAGGAGCTGAGAAACGACCGTGGAAAACAGTGTTGTGGGAGAATATATTATGAAAAGGAGGAAAATTAGGGGAGGAAGAAGTGACAAATGTGTGCAGCTGATACTAGGTGACTGTTTCAAGAAGTAAATCTTCACACACTTTTAAGAGGGGAAAAAAAAAGGGTGATATGGAAAAAGTAGCTTTAAAAGGAGCACTTTCTCCACACCAGAGAGCAGCTTAGAATATGTGTTTCATCAGCTGATACTAAAGCTGTAAGAGACAATAATTCAAAAGAGCTTTCTGATACAAGTAAATAAATATAGGAAGTATGTCTTAGTGAAGAAAGAAGGGCTGAAATAGCTAATGCTGCAGATTCTAACTCCAGTCAAATTGAAACTTAGGAAATCTATACAGTCTTTACAGCACAGTGGGAAAGAAAAGTGTAAGCTAGTGGATAGAGAGAAGAGATGAGTAAGTATTGTTTCCAGTTAATATAACTGTTCATAAATAAGCCATCTCATTTTCTTCTTTTCTGTAATCCAGTGTCCAAAGGGGTTTGATGCACATTAATTGTCTCAGAGGAATATTGGTTGATTAAGTTCAGAGATGTTTCAGATGGAAAAGCAATTAGTAAGTAAGTAGCTGATTTCAAGCTATCAGTGACACCTGAATTTAAAGTTTTTGTATTTCTTTATTTTTATTTTTTAATGTACTGTGTTTATGTACTCAGATTGTGGGTAACTTCACAGTGGAATTGTCTGCATTTAATTTTAGATTTTTGCATATGCAGTTCAGGCTTTCTCCTTTATATCAAATCCATGCCCAAATCAGTCTTTTGAAATAAATTCAGTACAAAGCCAAACATGCAAGATCTATTATGTTAACATTACTTTTGTTACAGACAGCACTGAGTTCTGTACATGATCTTCCTTACAGAATTCACAGTGAGCTTTTTGTGAGTTTTTCCTTGATCCATTTCCTTTTTTTTTCTTAAGAATATCTACCTATTCCCTTTAAAAAAGACACCTTATGAAATGGTCGTTGTCAGTTATTCATCAATCTAGATGGGTATTGTATTCATTTTTTGTAACATAATAATATGATACGGAGGACATGAATTCATGCATTCCTTTTTTTCCCCCCAGTCATAACCAAAGGTTTTTGTTCTTTTTTTTTTTTCCTATATGCAGTCTATACTCAAATGCTTAGTTTAAATTCATGGTATGTAGCTTACCTTATATTCCCTGAAATTCTTCTTTCATTGTCTTATAATCCATGTGTGCTGAGTAAAAAAGACGTTCATACTTGAACTTTGAAACTAACAGCAGCAACGTACCATGCTGAAACTGTTACGTACACATTAATCTGGTTAATCTATTACTGATAGATCCTCATTCAATTGGATATATTTGGTCTGCGCTTGACGGTGTCTATTGAATTTTTGCAAGTTAGATGCAAATGTGGATTTTGCAATCACTTTATTGATTATATGAAGTTGGTATTTTTTCAAGTTACTTAAGTTCTACCAGCAGTATAATGTGAGTGGCAATGGAGGTACTGGATTACTTTCAGTGTTGCGTGTTCTTGAATATGTGTTCATGTATGCATGTCGTGATGCGTGTTCTTGAATATGTGTTCATGTATGCATGTCGTGATTATATGCAATTTCTTTTATTCTTATAATTAATTGATAACCACAATATTTTCGAAGCACCATGTAAACCTCATGCAGATATAAGGCTGTTTGCCTAACAAAGATGGATTAAGATAATCCCCAAATGGATAAAACTACAGAAATCATGTATGAATCAGGAAGAAATCTGAATGCTTGCACCAGTGCCAGTAATGTGCATTCACTGTTAGCTAGATAGCTTTGATCGTGTGCTATGCTTGATAAGTTTGTCTTGCAAGCATCATTCTTTGCCATACTGTAATAGTATTAAAACCAAAGGTAAAATCATCTTACAGAAAAGTCCTATCACTTGCTTATTTTTGCCACAAGTGGGTAAGCGACTAACTTGAACTTGTGTGCCATAGTAGGAAGTAAATCTACACGCGTGCTTTAATGTCTGGATTCTGGTAACAGAACAAAAAGGTGAAGTAAGTCTGCTTGTCCATTCACAAGGAAAGGTTTAGCTATACCTCCCCTGTGACCATAAATCCCAGGTGGGTGGAGGCATATGTTTACTCCAATAATCTGGAAATCCAAGAACGAGAGTGGTACATAGGCTGCCTGTGGTGGGTGGAAAAGAGGAGGGTGCTTTCTAGAGCCCAGTCCTGCTAGGTACATCGTCATCCAAAATGTAGCTCTATTTGGGTGCTCAGATGTATTGGTTTACCCCAATACCAGGCTGCTCCTGCCTGCAGCGCTGGGGTGAAGACTTCAGTTCCTCCAGAAGCCTCTTGTGTCCCAGTGTGATGCCACAAGTACAGCCAGTGCTTTGGCAGAAGGTAGGAACTAATGGTGCCTTCACAGCCTCCTTGTGTAAATTCACATTATTCTTCATTCACGAGTTCATCCTTTGTGTTGCTTGGCTCTCAACAGCTGTGCAGCAATTTTGTTGCTGTATTTTTTTAAGAGCACGTAGCAAATCAGTTACCTTTAGATAGCTCCCTGCTCTTGAGCCTGCCTGTTCTGGTGGGAGGTGAGATATTCAATCTTTTCTTGTGTTGTATACGTAGCTGAGGCACGTACTGTTAGTTTCTACCATGAAAAGCCTTGAAGGTCAACACCATGCAGATTGTGTACAACTCGAGTCCTGTGCAGGCCTTATCTCTTCATCTGTTTATATATATAAGGTGTACAGCAAGGCTTCTTTATCAGCTAGTGGATAGGGGTGACACTTGAAAAGCAAAACAGTAGGTCAGTAAGACTGGATATTGTGAAGATAAAATCCAGATGCTTCACTTTAATTTGCCTTGAAGTCTTGCCTTTGGTTAAATCGTCACAGTCCAGCTCTGCACCTTTTGTTGGACTGTTCCTATGCATAGTAATGCCTCTCGTTAGATCTGAGGCAGTATGTGTCCTAGCAGTTGCATCCAGCTGAACCTGTAGCCTGCCAGGGAAAGGGTTTAAGCTGTGCATAGACAGGGATTCAAAATATCAAGAAAGCTAGAATCACAGAAGCAGTGGAGTGGTGTATGCAAAATACAGCTTGTCCAGCTGTAGGCAGAACAGGGCTCTTACACGGGCAAAATGGCTATAAAATTTAGAGCACTGTAAAAAAGGCAATGTTTAAATGCTATTTAAAACTTAGCTAAGCACTCTTCCCAACAACAACAACAAAAAACACATTTTTTCCAATATTGTTAATATTGTTATGAGTGTAGCATAGTCTGAGTTGGGACACATGTGGACAGTCTTATGTCAGCATGGGCAGGGGATTTTAAGAAGTCATCTTCAGGGGAGGATAGCATGGAAAAAATCAAACTGATTTATATGACACTTGCTTAGGCTCCTTGAAGTACATGGAAGGAATCCTCCCCAAGGTGGCAGTATCAGCCTGCTCCACAGGTACTGTAAAACTCAGCTGGGGTCCCCTTGCTCTGAAGTCCAATGCTGAAATGAAATACCAGGTTAGAAATGGGCTAAATCATTAGAAGATACAGAATAATTGCAGGGGCCTTCAAACATCTGGTAAAATAACAAAGATGTAAGAAGCATTTTTCTCTCCTTTGTCACAAAAAAAAAACCACACCTTTATATTTGTGTAATAAGAATATTTATATTTTTCTATATACGTGTATATAGAAAAAAAATACAGCACAAGATCTTAATGAGTTTGAACAGCAGTAACGCAAGGTAGCAGTTAAGAAATTAGAAGTTTTGTTTGCTGTCCCTTACATGATTCTTTTTCTAATACAGAACTTTGTTTTCCCTAGCTTTTGAGTTTAGTTGGTGACATTTGTCATGGGGCTTTGAATATGAGATCTTAGAGTCTCCTGTCAGAATATGAATTTGCAAAGAGCGAGTACGGAGTGTAATATAATCGCACTTGATGCTTTTTAGCACTACTCACTGCCTGTGGGTAAGCTATTGCTTGGTTTCTTTTGTGTTTTTAAGACTTAGTTTTTCTCTTTGCCATTTTAAAAATAAAACTGAGTCTATTATGGATTGGCAGGCAAGAAGGCTTCCTGTAATTGATAAATGAGTCTCGTACTGCTCCCACAGAAATGCCAAGCAAGTCTAGTAAGGGATTGCCAAGAATTGAAGGAATTAAGGACCCTAATCCGATTGAAAATAACTGGAGTTTGGGTGTGCAACTTCTCCAGTTTTTGAAAAAAACAATGATAAAATAATTAGCAAGTGGCTATTGGATTTATTTATATTTACAGAGTTAACTAGAGTTGCAATGCATCTTAATCACATTACCCTGTCAGCTGCTGTTGTATTCCTGTGATCACCCAGTTGGTCTGCAAGCACCCCGAGCAAGCTTCCACCCTGCCTTTTAGTGTGTTCCAAGCAGGCTCCATCTTCTAAACTGAAATGCCATAGCTTCTCTTTAGGCACATGACATCCCTCACCATGTGTCTCCCTTCAGTTCCCACGCCTTCCCATCCCTTACAGCTTCTTTTCCTATGTGGGCTCTTATTTGGGCCCAAGATGATGCCATAATAAGTAATTTAAGATGTGCTTTGATGAAGTTCTCTTAGAGAAAACCCAGTGAGGCCATTTGATGGATTGCCACACACAGAGGCAGGCTTTTAGCCTTCCCAAACAACATTAGAAATCCAGGAAGGTATGCAGTCCATGTAGTTGGGGATTTCAGTTCCGGTAGACACGTAATTTCAAAGGAAAGCCGCACAAGTCACTGCTGAGACAAAGATAGGACAGACTAATGGTTCTGTACTCCTTTTGGAATGCATTCACGATGACATCTGTACTGATCCTAAATGAATGCACTTGGAATATACACTGTTACCTTAACACAGTCTTTTTTTTTTTCCCTTTGCTTAATCCTATCCTTATTCTCGGTATTTTGCAGTAAGCAATCAGCAGCAACCTACAAGATCATGTTTCTCTTTGCAGTATAGGCGGTGTGTAGTTTATGTGCAAGTGGATTGATCTTGCCAGGAAGAAACGAGATGGGCTATAGCTGCAGACTAACTACACCTGTACAATTGCAAAACTAGCTCCTCAGGTTCCCACTGTACTCCTTACAGTGGAATATGGGGTCATGGCAAATACAGTTGGCAGAAAGGCAGATCAAGGGCCTGCCTTGCGTTTAGGAGGAGATTGAGCTGAACTGTCTGTCAGCACAGTGAAAGCATCTGCCAGAAGTTGTTTTTCTGCTTTCCCACTGGATCACCAGGATCCACAGGATAACCCTTTCATTCATCCCCTGCAAAAACCTTCGTACTAGAAGCCGGTGTTTTTGACATGCTGATCTGGTGTCTCTGCTGTGGAAGTATTGTCTCTGCTTAGTTGGCAGGAATGATGTTCTTCGAAGCACTTGGCTTCAGAGTGCTGCTCTGTAACAAGGCACAGGACCATGTTCTCTTCTTGTTTCCTCTTAGCATGGTTTGGTATGACATGGCTTTTCGAAAGGCAGGGGGATGTGTTGTACAATGGGGCATGTCACACTGCAACAGGCCTCCAATTTCAAATGCTCTTACTTATTCCCACCTTCTCTGGTTTAACTAACAACTTCCTCCATGGCACCATATAATTTTTTTTAATATAGAAAGAATGTTTTTAATATACCTTACTGTGCTATATTGTCTCTTAAGCAGATTACTTAGAGATATTAAAGCTGTCTTGTTTTCACCCATGTTTCCAGGATACATTTTCTATAGTATGAAGGCTGGATGTAAGTTGCTAGTGCACAGGATTGGCCATAGGACTGTGCAGCAAGGCTGACATGTTTGTCTCTGTTCACTGCTTCACATGAAATAGACAAATTGGCCAAAGCAAGTAAGAGGTGATGCTACAATTAAGACTACACTTGTATAAATAACAGTAAATGAAATCTGATTAAATCATTAGCTGTTGATTTTAAAGGCAGATACTTGAGAAAGAAGCAATATCCAGAAAGCATGAAAATACAGACTTAAGAATCCTGTTTCCCTGACACACACTTATCTGGATGAAGTCTGTGACTGGCTGCATACATCATCTTCTGTATTGACAACCCAAGTCAGAGCACCATACTCATTCACTTTCATGTGATTAGTCTCAAATTCATCCTCATAAATAAAAGTATTTTGCCCCTCTGTTGTATGTCCTGTGAATGGAGAAAATTCATGGAAGCTCAGGAAACCTGGATCTGGCTACCGGTTTTGTAGCTCTCACTCCATTATTCGGAGAAGCTGCACAATTTCTCAGTTTCCTCATCTAAATAGCAGAGGGAGTATTCACTTCTTTTGACAGTACATAGTGGGATTGATTTACCTGAAGGCAACAGATTTCTGTAGGGCAATAACAGCATTGATCACAATAATAATAATAAAAAAAAGTATTATCGTTATTGCAAAGTGTTCACTAGGGACACAGATAACTTGAGACTTACTTGCCAAAAATATTCCCACAATGCTGGAAAGGTTATAACCGATGTAACCCCAATAACCACAGAAGCTGCACCTATACACAGAGATGGCTTGGTCCCACTGCTACTCATATGCACTCTAATCCTTAAGTGGTTTTTCATAGGATGTAAGGCATACAGAGCATATAAAGTTACTACTTAAGAATGTAAAAATGATACTTTTCTACTCAATAACATATCCGTGTGTATTCAGGACAGCTTTAGTTACTTCATTTCTTATTTTCTAGGCTTTTTAGGGTATAAAGATACAACACATGTTGAGGACTTCTCTTAAAATACCTAATACCGAACAACATAATATTTTTTTATACTCTGATTATGGTTCTTTCTTGTCTTCTGTCTATATACATGCGCTTTAGGGGCAAACTGCTCAGTTGCAAGGGTTGTTTCTTAAAAGTACAAGTTTAAGAAACTGGAATACCAACTAAAAGTACTACTACCCTTTCTTATTTCTGATAATCATGATGGCTTTTAAACATCAAGCCTGAACAGATGCTTTTTATATTCTAAAAAATTCAAAACAAGCCGAGTCTGAGGGTATCTTCCAATATATTTCATGATGTCAAAGCACTGAATGCGTAACGTCAGTATTATGCTGTAAAAGTTGTTCTACAAGCCATTGGGGCTTGCTCTAGCAATGCAGTTGTTTAGGAAAGTGTAATTGCTGTTTCTGGTTTATGAAAGCTCTGAATAGTTTGTAGGGGGGTGCAAGGTATGTGGTTATAAAGCTGGTGTGTGGATTAGGACTGTGAGCCCCAGACTCTTTAACTCATTTTTAGGACTTGAAGTGTGATAGACTTGTAGATATAGATTTGTAGATTAAGATAGATCTTATTCGGTGGCTGGAAATCTGCCTGTTTAATATAAAATACAGAACTGCATCAGTGCTTGCTCTCCTGAAAGTGGCTTTGTAGATATAGAGAAGAAAAATAAAACTGTATGGAAACATTACCAACCTGAAACTCAGACTCAGTAAGCACTGAAGCCTTCTGCAGAGCATCTACAGATGTAAGGAGTCAACACTGGCACATGGAGAATGTGAACCTGGTTCCTTGTTGTGTCTTACCTCGTTAAGACACCAAAATTTAATGACTGGCAATCATAAAGGGTGTTAATGACATGTGAAGAAACAAATAGGAACTAGAATAAAGTTTTCAGAAGTCAGTTTACATTGTTTGTTGCTGACTTTGAGGTTTGGAAATAGCCACTGCAAATTCAGGGAACACACTCTGCTCCTTAAGGACTTTGAGACCTTGTCCTCTCTCGTCTACTCTGCCTCTATACTTCAGCTGTTTTCCTCTCCATGTCTTTCCAGCCAGGAGGAGCTGGGTACAGCTTCCATCCATTCAGTTCCTTAGCTGACAGCAGCCTCTGTGCCCCAAAGATTGCTTGTTTGCTCCTGTATCCGATATCTGGCATCCTGGAAAAAGCTGTTTCTTGCCAGCACTTCCAGTTCTGATGCAAGCCTGGCCCCCCTCTAAAAAGGAGGGTGACTGGGGGTTGAAGAGCAGGCTGATGATTGTGGCCTTACTCACACTCTGTCAGGCTCATGGACTGATGATGTAATTTAGAATAAAAGCATTTTCTCTTGGTTTTTATCCAAGTTCTAAGTCCCCAGTGTATTTTATTATATGATGCACTAGACTGTGTGACGAGTTTAAAACGTTGTGTCGTGCTGTGGCTAACTTCTGTGGGAGAAATGAGACTTTTCCATTTCTAGCCCAACGCAAATGAAACATGGCCAGTGGAAGTCTAGCTAAAATTTATTGTCATGCAATGTTTAATATGCCTTTTATCAGAACAGAGGCGTGCAGGACCCAGCAGTACATAAACAACAGCCATGTAGCAGAGACTAAATGCTGACTCCCAGTACGGCAACAAAAGTTTCTGCCTGGCAGTTAAGTGAACCAACAACAAGAAATTGGAGTTTCAAGTGCAGTTTATTTTTTCCAGTTAAAAACTAATGCAGTGAGCTGATGTTTTCACATCAGATTGCTCATAGTTCAAACTCTGCTTGCCCATTATCATCAGTTAATATTTTATGAAACCTTTTTCAGTCAGCACAATATCATTTATGGGCTCTGAAGAGCAAACGAGCACTAACTCCTACTCTACACCCACAGCTCTTTTTTAGAAATCATATTTGTCTCAAATGAGAGAACAGCTTTACTTAAAAACAACACTAAAAACTAATGTGGGAATGAGAACTTACAGCTGTCAGCATTTACGTAACCTCACAAGACCCGATTTGTCTTAATTTATAATCTTGCTGTACGGAGAAACACATTTTTGTTTTTCTGTTTCAAATTTGAATAACTGGATGCTTGTATATACACTGCACTTGGGCAGGAGGTGTGCTGCCTTTAACATGTTTTAACATGATCCGCATCTCCAGTTCCTTCCTGTTACCTTCTTTTGGGTGTTATTTTGTGACAAGTGTGGGACTTTAAACTGTTTTTGACAGTTCTTACTCTAGCAAAAGGATAAATCCATCCTGATTCAGGGAAGTACTCTCTTTAGCATATATACAACTTGGATTCAGTCGCTAAATTATCAGTTTCCTTAGAAAAGACCAGCTCCTGACAGTCTGATCCTGTGCTTCTTGAGGGGTCACTGAAAGCCTGTAGTCATGTCCTGTGAAATGCATGCTAACTGCATGCTTCAGTCATTCAGTAAGGGCTCTAAGCACAGCAATATTTTAGTATTTTGTGGTAGGAATAGATAAAATACGCACTTTTTTTTTTTTTTTTCCAAAATGGTGAGAAATAGCTTCTTAAAACTGCAGCTCTTAACTTGCCATAAGCACCGAAGTTCAACTGGTGGCATGTGGGGCTGACAGGCTTTGTAAGTGGATGTACCAAGAAGGGCAGACATCCACCCCTGCATGCTGAGAAAGCATGGAAAATAATAGAGAAGAAGCTTTTATTAAAAAAAAAAAGGGGGGGGGGGGGTTGGGGGGGGTCTGTTTAGTAGATGGCAGGTTCAGTAGCTGCATGAAATATGAACTCTATATCATGGAGCAGTACTGTATGTTTTTTTACTCAGTCCACAACATTTGGCATGAGATCTTATTACACGTGATAATCACTGTTATGGAAGACTCAGCTTATGGACCCTGGCAGCTGAAGAGAGGAGTTATGCAGATGACTTCACACTGTTTAGAATTTCTGCATTTGGGGAATATTACAGAATTGCTAACAAATTAGTCCTTTTTAATTGTAGTGGCATGTATTTGATTTCCTGTCCCAGCATGCCCATGCTTATTCATAGCACACCAAAAGAATTGCAGTTTTTTTTTCTTTTGAATGCAAACAGCATGAAGAAAGATGGTTTTCTAGACATCAAAGATAATGAAGTCAAAATGACCAGCAAACAACAGAAATCTGAATATTGGCCTGTTTCATACCTTTAATGATAACAAGACCAGCTGTTACAGAAAACAGAGGAAAAAAGGGAGAGGGGGCCTTGCCCACAGTTTGTATTTATAAAGGACAACAAGTTGGCTGAAAAATTGTAATCGGGACTACAAAGTGGTGAAATTAGTATTTTTGGATCTCAGTACAAGGATGATGTGGTAATTTAGACAATAGTTTGGATAAGATGTTGGGTACTTCAGTCTGTTCTTGCACAGAGTGACTTCCGTAGTGTTTCACCTCTCAGATCTCTCTCCGTAACCTTACTGAAACACAAATTTAGACATGGGAGTCACTTAGCTGCAGCGGTGCCTCCATTGAAGCACAGCAAACCAGCATTTTAGAGTAGGAAGTTAAATATATCACAGGAAACTGAGGGACTGTAAAGGCAGAGGGTAATGTCTTATGTGGGATGGGAATGGGGCATACCAGCTGTCTGTTAGCTAAAATGTTGTTTCAGCCTGCTTTTGTTGTGCCCTCTTGATAAATACTGGGTTTAACCAGTATGGGGAGAAAAAAAAAGTTGATGAGGGGGAACATGCCCAATCTGAAAGGGAAGACTACTGACGCTTGTACAGGCCCAGGAGAAAAGGACAAAGCCTTGCACTAGTGCAGAAAAGGCACCACAAAGTAGGACAGAAACTGTGAACTAAAAGTTGAGGTTGGATTGGGTGATGCAGGAGAATGACTGGTTGGTTGGTTTATTGTTTGGAGGAGTCTAAGCTGAGTCTAAAGAACATATCATAGTGATGAAATAGACTTGGTGAAACAAATAGTAAGATTGTACAGCTTTGCCAAGGTTCCTGTGCAAGTTAAAATTAACACGTTTGGGGTTTTTTTGGAAACCTTATAAAACCCTTGCGTCTATATGCATCTGGTGCATCAGGAATGTAAATCCAGACTATATGCAAGATTGGGAAAGGGGATTGTGCAGCTGCTGATGGGTCTCTCTGAAAACGAACATTGGTCTTGGGACAAAAAGCATCTGGATCTTCTGAGGCTTAGGACAAGAGTATCACAGAGGGATACTTCAAGCAGGCTGCTCCTTTGTTGCCTTGCCCCCTAGATGACAGCTCTAATTTCCAGAAGTGTTCAGCATCCAAGAATTCTCATTTGAATCAGTAGGAAAGGGCAAGTGTTGCAGTTTTGAGTTAGGATTATAAATTTAAGTGCTTAAACATGGATGTAACAAGCTTTCCAAGTCCTTAAAAAAAATTTGTCAATTTTATACTGGTCACAGATAGCACAGGCACAGTCTCTGGGCTTTGGATAACGGCTGCAGCTCCAGCAAATCCTGCGTCGTCACTTTTGGAAGGCTTTGCAGGACTGTTTCAAAGAGGAGGCTTGATCTAAGAGTGAAAGTCTGTATGTTTACAGGAACCCTGATCCAGCTTCCACTGGCATCGATGGGAATTTTAGCACCGAATTTGTTGGTTTCTCATCCAAATCGTGCAGTTTTTATCCTTTTCTTGTGCGTTCATTTTTTCTTTTCTTTGGCAAGGTCCCAGATATAAACATATAATGGCGACCAAACTGTCTCTTTCCACCTCTTTCCCGGATCTGTCTGTCTCTTTTATCTTGAACATTGTAGACTCTGTAGTTTGCAGCTTTTCAGATTCACTGACTGAAAAGAGTGTAGAAAGAGTTTCAAGCACAAAACATAATTGTGAAAGCAGCTTAAGAATACTGAGCAGGCTTTAATATGTGGAGGTATTAACGAGAACAAAAACAGGATGGAGGACTTGTGTGTAGGCACTGTTAAGCTTAACCTAGAAAAAAGCGAATATATTGCTCACGCATTGAGCCACTAGAACATGACAATGGTAAAATGCCATTAGGACTAGTTAGATTTACATGAATAACAGTAACTCATGACTCATGCAAATGCAGCAGATCAGATTTCTCTCTGCTGTACCCCAGGACAACTCTGTTGGCTTCGTTCATTCAAACTACAACAGTGCTCTTTTGGTTGGGTGTGCTTATAAATCATTTGAGTTACTCTGGTTAAAACTGAAATAACATTGATGTAAGCGGGACCTTTCACTTCAAATTGAGATGGCAAAATATGTTCAGCCTCTTGAGAGGAAATGACAATGAGCTATGGCATACTAAAGGAAAGCTGAGCATTGTAACTCTTGGGATCCCATTGAGAAGCTCTTTGTAAGGCCGTAGCCTCTCACTTCATATTTTCCAGTGTCCAGACTGACTTTAATTCTGTTCAAAAGAAGGACACTCAGACTTTTATTTTTCCTGCAAGTTTGCATTCTCCTTTCTCTCACTTTCACAAAGAATGTTACCTCAGAAACATTAAATGGGAAACATGTGCTTCAGGGTTAATGGTATTGCTGCTTTGTAAGGTCAGCTCCGAAGTCTCAACATAAAGGCTTTGTTAATCTAAAGTGAAATAAAAGCAGCTGTCATAAAGCATGTGATATATAAACTCTCATTTAAAGTTGTATTATATTTCTCTTATTATTTTTAATAGTCGGAATTGAGAGAGAGAAAAATATTTATTGAAAGGATAAAAAGCAACACTTCTCTAAATGGCCCTCTTCAAGAAAGGGGAGACAAGCATTTTGTCACTCGTAGAAAGACGCAATTGTTAGGTGCCTTTTTGCCCCTGGTACTCATTTCTCCCAGGTCATGCATTTTGTGTACGAAAGAACAAGGAGTGACGATGTTCTGTGAGTGAGCATAGCAGGTAAGATATAGCAATTTCACAGCTTTTTCAAGAAAGAACATTTTTCTCCTCTTTCATTAAGTTCTTGTTCTGTCCCTTCCAGTCAGGGATTTAATTTTGGTTGGTGGTGCCAAGGAAAGGCATTCTTCCACGCCCCTGCTTTATTTGAGAGTTGCAGTTGAGGTTACACAAAATCAAGTGGTGCTGTTTGTGTCCTGAGGTTTCTATATGTCGATGGGTACTGGTTTTCTCAGCAAATTTAAGTTGCCTTTGTCTTCTAGAGACTCCTCCGATGCCTACCTTGTATCTCGTTAAGACTAATGCAATTGACGACATTGAATCCTTGCTAAAAATGATCATTCGCTGTGTTGGAACAACTTCAGATGTTTCACCTTGAGGCCCAAAGGATATGGTTTGCATCGCAGAAGTTTCATTTTGGATATGCGATGGGGGAAAGGCAGTGGCCTTTCTGGGTTGCTTGACAGACAGCTGCAGCTGTGAAATCCCGAGATTCCTACCTGCCAGAACAGGGAGCCAGTAGTTGCTAGATCTGAACGCTCATCCTGATGTTTTTCATTTGGGGATTGTACAACTTGTAAGATACACGATGTTCCGGTTATGCATAGATATCAAGGGAAAAGTTGCTTCTTTTTTAGAACTGCGGGTCAGTGTGTGTGTCTGATTCTTCTCACTGAAAATCCTTTTGGAAAGGTGTGTATTAAAAGCAGGATCCTCAGACATAACTTGAAGGCCAAACTACTTCGGAAAGAAACTGAAGGTTCTTGACAAAGGTAAACTGTGAAACTTAAAACACAAACTGTGTATGAAAGCGTTGGTTATGCACTTTTTCTGAGACGCTGATGATCATTTGGCCACATCAAATGTCATTATGGAAGAGCATACAAATGTGGGAGATGTTTCTAAGATGTTGGTTTGGCAACGTGCCTTTTAGTGTGTCTCAATAGGAAAAGAAATATCTGAGGAAAACTTAAGCTATATTTTGTTTGCTGCCTTGCTAGTCCTCACTGAGGCTGTTACCTTCACAGTTAAAAAACTTCTTAGTGCACAATGGATAAGTTAGTTGTGATACAGCAATATAGTCTTTGGATAGTTTAGTCATCAATTAAAAAAATAAAATTTTGGCACTCTACATAGAAAAATAAGGACAACAACGGTATTAGTAGAAAACTAACAGTTCTATGACTTGTAAGCAACACGGTGCTTTTCCTCTTAGTTTCACCTGTCTTTCCATTTTCCTAAATTTAAAATTATATCTTGGCTGTATTCTATTTAATATATTCTATATTTTCCCTCACCTGCAGAAAAAACTTTCAGGATTCATAGTAGATCTCGTTAGCCACGTGTAATGCTATGGTAGTATAGAAAAAAATCATTTTCAATGTTCAATTATATCTGCTCTTTGGAGAACCTGTGTCCATCTTATAACATATGTCTTATGCTACTTGTTTTGGTGGACTTTAACTGGAATATCCTCAAATCTCTTTTATAACTCTTTTGGATCTCTCTCTCTCTCTTTTTTTTTTTTTTTCAATTTACTTCATTTTTTTTCTTTTTTTTTTTTAAATCACAGTTTCTCTTTTTACAGTTGTTCAAGAAATCAGAAACCTTATTAAAAATTGACAAAATGGAAAAAACATGTTCTGTGAAGCCAGAATATCTGTCTTAAGTGTTTTTATGGTCCATTCTTCCTTTTACACTAGATCAAAGCATCAAGGGACAAGAAAATAGGGTGAGAAAAGTCAATTCAAGCTTGCAGAAATTGTGCTCAGGCCAAATATTTATCCTGTGATTCATCAAAAATGTTGCAAAATATAGTACTGGACTTTTAATGATCTAAGGTTTCACTGCCAGTTCTTGTAGGACATCCTGTTCTGGTGCAGTGCTTAAAGAAAAAAAAAAAAAAAAAAGTCAAGTAAATTAGGTTGAAGTGTAGTTTGGAGAGACCTGGAAGCACCTAGTGGATGGGCATACGCCATCATGAAACAGTGGTTTATAAAAGAATGTAAATATTTATATTCATGGTGGTAAAAGGCTCACATTTAAATTGATATTAGAGAATTTTCTCATAATGGAATGAGTTCCTGTTTCTGCTCTGAAAATAAAAGGAATTCTTCAAGAGTGAGGCAATTCTGAAAAGTCGCCGCACAGGGATGACGAGTCACATCTCACACTTCAATTCTGCTGAAAGAAAATAGGAGACTTCAGAATTTTAAATGACAAGATGGTGAGCAACTGATCACTTGTTAAAGGACGCTGAATGTGTGGGACAGAAGGATGCACCGGGGAAGCAAGCAGATCCAGAGCTCAAGCAAGACACAGTGATACTAGAAACAGTAAAGAAAACAAGGTAAGACAAAGGTGCAACAGTCAATATATCAAAGAATTTGAAGGACAGAATAATTTAGAATTCCAGTCAAGGTCTGTATAGCCGATTATGAAGTACAATTGAAAGATGTTTGCATGAAATCTACCATTTTGCTGAACTATCACATGTATGAACCATTAATAGAGAAGGGTCTGCTCCAACATTTTTTTCCTATCGTGAATTGCTGTATTCTAGCTGCACCCTTGTTCCTTCTGAAGGTGGCTACCTTTCAGGAATAGACCTGTGTTTTTTTATATATATAAGGAGTAACACTACAAGAGGAGCTCAGTCTGTGGAGAAGAAAAGGGGCCTTGCAGGTCTTCAGCTCCTGAGGCAAAGTGCTCTGAATGAAAAAGCTGAAGCCAGCCCAAACCCCGTTGTTTCTCAGCCTTACACACAGGTACTTCCATCATCTTTCCTACTAGACCATGTATCAAAAACTTAATTTAAAAACGAAAAAGTAGAGTATATGCTCAACCATATAACTTATATGTTAATGAGATTAGCATATAGACAGAAAAAAGGTAGATGTGAAGAGCTAAATTCAGAAACTTTCTGTTGCTGTTTAAAGGAGAACCTTTAGCAAAGAAAAGTTTTGCTAACAAAGCATAGGATGCCTCTTATTTGAACTGTGTATCATGTGTCTGTGTCCACAGCTCAGCATACAATTTTAAAACTGATCCGTAACCTTTTTTTCATGAGATGGTCTTAAATGTGAGAATACACAGTTGGCTATAATGGACTGTACTGTACAACCACAAAAAACCACAAAGGTTATATACTAATGAAGGTATAAAATACAGAATGAACTTGGAATGAAATGCATGGGAACATTTTGGCTCTCACAATACATGGAAAAGGGCAAGCAGAATTGTCTCTTGTGAAACATGAAGGAAATTATGTAACTGAAATTTTAAACATACAAGTTTCTTGGCTTCTCGTCCTTCCAGGATTACTGAGGTAATGAAGACGGGATTCTACTCGTACTTTTCAAAATGCTATTAATGTCATTCCTGATCTCTGATGGAAATAACTCTACTGACTCTTGATAGACTATTCATTTCTTTTGGAGCTGTAAAACACTGACTGTTTGCAATCATCTTAAAAATTTCCTTTCTCACTCACTCCAGGAGAGAATTTCCAAAAAAAAAAAAAAATCAAGCCCAGCACAGTGTATGCTTGCTTATGACATCTAAGCAAGGAGAAACATCCACTCTCTGTAATGTGACTAGAACTGCAGAGAAAAGGGGAAATGCTGCTCTGTGGCGCTCAGCGTCCTCTTTAGTGCTGCTTTTGCAGCATTTCCCACTCCAACAAATGTTAATGTCATCTTCACCTTGTTGTTTAAAAGCATCAATGCCAACAAAACATGCACTTTAAGAGAATCTGAAATTCTTACTTCACCGTAATTTTCCACATCAGAAAGCATAGAAACCTGCAAGCAGTGGGGCTCAGGCCAAATAAGCTGGAGAGGAATTTGAATGCAGGAAGGAGAGGGGCAGTTAGCTTTGTTCTTTTGAGATAATCCTTAAGGTCAAATAGTGGAGAGATGGTAGAAGAAAGGATTTGACAGAGAAGGGAACTTGGTTCTCACATGGAAAACTATAGCCTTATTTTATTTTTTCTTTAGGTCACGCATCAAGACAATTCAAGTAAAGGTTGAATAGTTCTAGAGCTCTGAGAGGAAAAGCCCCTCTCTTCACTTTTGAACGAAACAGCATTTTTAGTACTCCTGCAAATAAAACAGTAGAAAGAAAAAGTTTTGAGATGCATGGAGATGTAACAGCTGTAAAGCGTTGTTGATATGATGCTGTTATCTTTCTGAACTGGCAAAACCTGGTGGTGAGTGGTGATTTAGGCTTTGATTTGTAGCACCTGTGCTATGCAGGTGATGGCATCCAAGCAGGGGGAACACCTGTGAGCTGCTTGCATGCCATAGGAAGGTTTTGCTCCCTCATTTGAGAATGTGTGGGGGTAAGCATAGGTCTGCTCTGTGTGAGTTTTCTTCAAAGCAGCATGCTAGTTCTTGGTTTTGTGGTTATTTTAGTTTTCCTACACTGCAAAGCTAAGAGAGAAGCTGACCTCTGATGAGCAGCAGCATGCGGTTTCCTGTGCTGTGTAATGGAGGTGAGTGACTGGCTGCCAAAGGGAAGCGAGGGGTGTTAATTAATTAAGTTACAGCAAGGCGATTTCCAAATGGTGGATGGGGAAAAGAGGAGGTAGATTAGAATAGTGGAAAAAGGGTAGCGTGTGGTAGGCTAAGCGGATGAAATGCTGTTCCTTATTTATAGGTATGCAGAAAGGTTTGGGCAGCTCTGTAGCAGTCTTAGTATTTCTTGCTACCGCTTACTTGTGGAAGAGGCATTTGTACCTGCTTATGTCAATGTCTGTGTCCTTTTGCTGCTCCGATGGATGTGTTGAAATTTATAGAGCTTGCTGCTGTTTTCAGGGCAGTCTAAATCTGATTAGCAAAGCTAGTTCTTATTAAGGTTTGGGAGCATATTAATGAAACATTTCTAGAAAACTACTGCTGTTTCTGCTCATGCTTAAGAAATTGAGCTACTCTCTCCTACCAGATACCTTCAGTCTCTAGAGGTTTGTCCTGGGTTGGGCTTTGTGGTCACAGGTATACACACCTCTGTAGTGTTTTGTATCTGCTGGTGTGTAGGGAAGAAAAGGTTGGAGATGCTGTGTCCAAATCGTTTAAATGAAAGCAGTTAGTGTTTGCCACTGTAGTCCTCTTTGGTCACAGTCCATCTTGGCCATCAGGAGAGATGGAGGTGCTGGAGAAGAGGTCAAAACCAAGAACAAAATCACACTGGTGCATGTAGACGTTAGAGCTTTTCCAGAGGTTCCTCTTCTTTGTTCATGTTGATCTTAAAATGCCATATATGATGGGAACTGGTTGAAGTGCTGTGTTTTTTCATTCCTATATTCTGTTCGCTTTGAGTTTATGCAAGTATGTCGGCCCCACAAGTGTTTTTTTTTTTTTTCCTCATTCTCATGAGGAAGAAAGAATTTCACCAACTCAAAAAAAAGTTGGTATGGGTAATTTTAAGTCGAAGTGAACTAGTCTAACCATTGAAACAGCCCTTACTCAGGATAAAATTGCACTAACTGGAAGGCCAGTGCTGGATACTGGCATAAGGCAGGTGTGGTGGCGATTAGAGTCTGAAAGTGAAGCGTGGCTCCGTTGCATCAGTGGATCATCCTAACTGCAGGAGGCAGAGCATCAGCTGGTCCCAGTTAGCATGGGGATGTGTGCCTCCAGCTGGCTTGCTGCCTGGCACACGCCTGTGCCGTAACAAGAGACAGGCAGGACTTAGGAGCACATTAGAAGACAACTTGACACAGAGCTGTGCAGGCAGCGCAGAAGATGAAACAGGGAGCTTTAGAGATAGGCGTAGAGTAAATTACCAAAGCATTTCTCTTTTCCATGTGTTTAATTTGAGGTCTGAGTTCATAATAAGTGATACCATGTGGGGCTTCCTTAAAGTAATACTTACCTATTGTAATCCCTTAAACACTCCGAGATGCCTGGAGCATGAAGTCATTTTAATCTATTACCTGGAATGTACTAATCACACTCAACAAATTTTTGAACTGCTATTAAATACTTGAGTGTTGTTCTCCCCACTCCAACCAGTGCAGGGCTGGAGATATTGCTGTTTCTGCAGCAACCCTGGCACGGACACAGTTATATCACGTACATCCCCGTTCTTGAGGGATGTTGGGTGCATAGATTGCTTTAAGCACATCTGTATGTTTGGACAATATAAATTAATAGTCCACATGGTTAATGCACTGTGTAGCTTTCTCCTTGGTTCAGCTGGTAGTTTTCAGAGAGCTGTTCTACTGGGGGGGACCTTTTTTTTTTTTTTTTTTTTTTTTTTTCCTTCTTCCGTGCAATACACGGTAAACATAGTGACTGTTGCTTTTTACCAGATAACTTGTTTGGCCCTGCCTCGACTCTCAATAAATGTCCTAAAGATCTCACTGAGGTGGTTGTCTCACATTACCAACCTAAGCACAAAAGAAACAACGTTCTGTGTTCCTAGGTCTCTTTATAATGAATAGCCCTGAGAATCTGAGGAATGCAAGAGTTTTCCAATAAAAGCATCATAGTAATTGTATTAAATGAGTGAATCATACATGTCATCTTTCAAATATGCTGGCGTGGATTTTGTTAAGACTGACTGACTTGGCTAGCGTGGTAGGTATGTTTCTGAAGAATGGAGCTTAATGATAATATAGAGATCTGATCTCAAAGCTAGGTAGGGCTAGATCTTGAACATGCAAACCTTCTGGGGCATAACAGTGTGTAGAACCAGATGCTTTTTATTTCAGGAGATGCTGCAATGGCAGAAGTGGTTTCTGTAAAAAATAAAAAATAAAATAAAAAGTTTCCACTGTGATCCTGACAGCCTGATGGCACTAAAAAAATTCAGTGAGATTGGAAGGAGCTGAATTCAGAGCCAGTCTAATGTTTTTCAATTAAGGGAGCATAATCTATCTGCAGTGGAGCTACTACTAGCTGCTCGGTCAATTTCCACCCTATAACATTTCAGATCCTGCACAGCTCTTTCCTTGAAAGAACAGGGCTAGGCTGCATGAGAGACAGAAGTCCTGCTCTTATTCCTTGAGAGATTGCAAAATCTGTGAGTTGTGTTAATAGACTGTCATCTTTTCCTATTCTAATTAGTTATATGGGCTTGCTGCTACCTACTGATTTAAAGTGGCCCTGTTCCACCACCAAAAGGTTTGCTTTTTGTGTTAGAAGGGATGGTTATATAGCCTAGACCTGAAGAAGTGTTAAGAAAATACAGATAATCTTGGGGAACGCTTTGAGGCTTTCTAAATGAAGGCCACTTCAGAAAAGTGATGCATAGGTGCACGAGCCCATTGGCAAGTGTCCAGTACCACTTTCAGTAGTGACAAGGTTTTTCTTGTACAACTCATGATCAGGAGAAGCCCCATTTAAGTAATATCACACAGCAAGGTGTTTGAACTTATTTAGGAGCTTTTTACCCTACTGCTTGGTTTTATGCTTCTGTTTTACTATTATTTTCCTAAGATACAGAGAATCCCATACTGATGTGTCTTAAATAATGCAGCTCAAATTTTCATCTGAATTCAGCATCACTCGTTAAAATTGGTCATTAAAGGAGATGTGCTCATAGTAGTAATAAATAAATGATTGATTAATCTGAACACAAACATGGACTCTGAATACAGGTTAATAGTTAAATACTCATTATAATGAACTTTGTATTGCTACAGTGTGCAGCACCTGATCCCCACCCAATGCCCTTAGAACCCAGATAATAATTTCTTCATTTACTTTGTGCCTCCAGTGATGTTGTAATTGTGGGAATCATTTTTGTTTTGATTTTTTCCACTTAATTTTTAATTTAAATTGTACAAAAACTCTGCTTTTTTCTGTTTCTGTGCCTTTCAGGGATATTTTTAGTGTAAATTCTAACACGCATTCATTGCTCAATTAGCTCCTGATGCTGAGGGGAGAGGTGTAAGCTAATTGCCCAGTGTTATTAATTTAATGAAATGTGGGAATTAATTTCTGGAAACACATCAGAAAAATATTTAATTTCATCTTCATCTGTTCTTTCAAACAACAAATGAACAGTAATAATAAACAAGCCAGTACTGGTCTTGGAAAAAAATGTGAAGAATGAGAAACTACAGACCTCCCTAATAAAAAAGTCATTAACTATTTGATTTCTACAGATCAGAATTGAAACAAACTTAATACATATTTTTATTCCTGGCCTAGCATTGTTTATCCATTAAGATCCCTATGAATAATAATGTACATGTTGTAGGAAATGCAGCCTCAAGAACCAGGAGACCTCCTGGCCTTTTTTTTTTTTTTTTTTTTGCATGACTGCAGAGAAAGAAATCCAAGAAATGCAAGAAGTAACTGAGAACAAACTTGCTGGTTAGTCCCAGGCTCCTTGGGCAGTTTTTGTTTGTATTTTTCCTGGAGCCCTTGTCCATCCACATGGAACACCATAAGGCTCTTTTGGAAGTGTTTGGAAGATTGGTTTAAGCAATAGTCATTTTATAAGGATAGTTCTTCCGTTGTTTCACCTACCTGTTACGATCAGTATCGATGTGACTGTTGGATCTCTGCCCTGTGTTTCCTTGTTTACCAGATGCCCTCTGAATTCAGAACTAAAACGCTTGCTGGGTGCCACCTGTGCCTGATACACAGGGTGCTCTGCTTCCTTCTGCTCCATCCCCACACCTCATGGGTAGCTCAACCCTTCTCACAAGCAATTTAAAAAAACATTTTTTTTTAGTGCTCTACTTTTTCCATTCTCTTTTTGAATTGAGTGCATGATTTCCACATGCCTGGGACTGGCCTTACTCGTGGTACAAGTTTTGAGGTGTCAGCCTGTAAGTGGGGTTGCCATTTCTGAAGCCTGCAGCAGTGAGTGATTTGGGCATTCTTCTCCCCAAACAGTCTTTTTAAAGTATTTATATTTTGCCATATTCTTGGGACTTTAATCTGTAGTTTATTCCATACAAAAGCATGTTTAAAATTGTTGTGTTTAAAAACTGTTGTGGGGTTTTGTCCTAAGTAGGAGCCACTTGTGATGCTCTATTTCTGTAGAAATAACTTCCAGAAAACTAGGCATCCTAAGACACTTCATGGCAGAAGAGGAATTCAAAGCAGAGCTACTGAGTCATTTTGGCAAGGGCCTCTAACCAAAACAATTCTTGATGTTAACTGTCTTATTAATGGAAGCTTAAGTGTTTCTGAATTTCAAGTTCACTGTAGTACCGTTTGTTTTTTATGCAAGCTTTTCCATGAGATTACAGACTTTTTATGTCACTTTCAGCCTTGTTTTGTTACGGATTTTTTTTTTTTCCTTGCACACTTCATTTCAGTTGTGGACTGAGAGATTGCAAGCAAGTAGCCTTAGGACTTGAGGTGGTAGGGGAGTTCATGTTTGTGTACAGGAACCTTCTGCCTGTGAATTGGTGTCTGTATTCAATTTATCTGAAATGAGAATCAAAGTTACAAAGACACGTTTGTTTCTATTGGGCATTTCCTTTTTTTTGTAGCATTAGAAACCTCTTACAAGCCTTGTCCCTCTGAAACAGTGCCTCTTCCAGGTCTTGAACTTGTTTCGGGGTAATTTCATCTGCTGTAGAAAATGTCTCCAATAACAGACTTGATGCATCTGCAAAATTGACACCTTCAAGGACTTTTGAAAAGCAAAAAATGTCATGAAATTGTCTCCTTTCAATGCTCAGAGAATCCGCAGGTGTGATTAAAATCATAGGCTTTTAATAAATACTAGAGAATCGTGAAATTACAAGAGTATTTATCAAAGGTGATTCTTGACTGAGGGTCCTCTCTGCATATGGATCTAGTACTAACTTCTGAAAACTCTTCTTTAAATTGTGCTCTAGAGGCTTTTGACTTAGCCAGGCACGTCAAACAATCCTGCAACTGGCACTTGGGGAAGAGGGGACAGCTTAGCTCAGCAGTTAAACACTTACCAATAAAAAGGCAAGGTGGTAATTTTGCTGTTCTTGAAGCCTCCTTTAGTAAAACCAAAAGTGTATTCTGATCTTTTTCTGAAAGAGACAGCTACCCTGTACTGCATGACTAGGTCCCAAGCATACCTTTATCAGTAGAGAACAAATGCCTTCCCTATCTCCATGATGAAAATGCTGTGAGATCACTGCTTTGGCTGCGTTTGTCCTTTCCCTTACAAAGTAAAGTTTTGTGCACGTTGAAACACATTGAACAGGAGCAGTTATTGTTTTCGGTCATTGCTTATAAATTGGGATTTAGGGTCACTTACGGCCTTTTGAAAATGGTAGAGAACAGATGTCTGCTTGCACCTGTTGAGTACTAACTGCTTTGCGTGACAGGGTACTTGCAGGAAATGGTTGCCACTGTTACTAGGGTGGGTGTGCAGGAAAAGAGGAGCTCGGAAATGGGAGGCAGGTGCCTGTGAGCTATCTGCTAATACTTGGTTCATGCAATTGCTCATTTGTGCTTGCTTGGTTATAAGCAGGTTAGTATTTAGAGAGGAATAAGAATGGACAAAGTTAACATCACTTTAGTATGCAGAAAAACTGGAGTTAAACATTTGTCCCAATTCTGCAAAGAATCTTCCTGTGTTCCTGTGGGTTTTGCAGTAGCATTTTTTGTATTTTTTTAAAGTATTTTTTTTCCACTGAAATATGAATCTGCTTGCCAGCCCATAGCATAACTACAGATAGCAGCTTAGTATTGTAATGTCTCTTTCATCTGAAAACCTTGAAAAAGCAAATGGATGAAGACTTCCAGTATCATTGCCTTGTGTGGCAGCGTTATGAGGTACAGTGGAATATTGAGTTACTGCTGGATCCATCTAAAAGCCTGAGGAGAGCTGCACTGCTATATGGCAGTAGTCATTCCTGTAGTTCCACTAAATTCGTGGTGGTTGTCGCTAGCAAATTCTTCATGTCCATTACAGAATGTGAGCTGGAGAAAATCTTGCTTGTAACAAGTGAGATCAAAACTGGAGTATCCAGAACTCCAGTACTGATCAGCCCTGTTAATCTGCATACTGTGTCCTCGCCACAAGCCTGCTTTCTTGGCATTGTTTTTAATGTGGTTCTGCTGTTGATGCACTCAACAAAAATATTTCTTTTGATAAGTTTATGTATGCATGGGAATTGACCCACTCCATTAGAAAGGGGGGGAAAAAAAAAGAAATGCCACAGATTTTGCATTACCCAAGCTGCCTCTAGAAGGGAAGGATAGCAGCCCGTGAGGTATTTGGAGTTACTGTAGAAATAGAGACCATGAACAACTCTATTTCAGCAAATTGATAGGAGCATGTAGACAAACTCTACTCTAAACGCCTACATCTCAGAGACCGCTCATTCTCCTCTGATGCTAAGAGAAGGGGATTAGTTAGGAACTTGACATCAAATTAAATGTTAACTACTGAAGAAAAAATGATGATATTGGGAATAATGTTTTTCTTTCCGCTGGTAACAAGACAGATTTAAAAAAAATAATACAAATCTTAGCAGAACAGTTCTAACCATGGCTTTTGTGTGAGCTGGTCAGTGGCATGATCTAAAGATCTTCTTTAGCAGCATATGAGCTGTAAGTGAGAAAGATTGAAATAGTAACTGAAAAACCTATGTGAGAAAAATTCTGAAGCTTACTCTTAGCTGTCTTGGCATTATCTACGTACATGTGAGTTTCATGAGAAATGTATACCCCAAGTAGTATTGGGCAAAGTAGGTGTAGCCACTTGGAGTTACATCTGCCTTGTAAAAATAAAAAACAAAACAAAACCAAAAAAAACCACTAACCCTGCATTTTAATTTCCAAAACAAAAAAATACTTCATATTCTATTCCTTGGGAGAAGGAAAGGCAAGATACCATCTGATTCCTAAAAGACTGTCACAAAGACATGAGGTTTACTGGGTGTTTTCAGCAATGCCTTTGAGGCTCACCCACTAAGGGTACTTCTGAAAAAGCGTAAAGTCTGCATCTTATTCTTTTGATGGATTACCAGAATCTCAGGCTCATGCCTGAATTTAGTGCAGCACAAACTGTAGCTAAGGCAGAAAAGAAGGAAATGAGATGAGAATGCCTGAAGAAACTTTGAATGTCCTTGCTTTGATGTATTTCACAATCTTAGCATGAGTTCATAACTAGCAGTATACAATATATACAGGACTCGGAGAGCCAACACAGCATGACAACCAGAAAAAGCAGTATGTGTTATATATCAGGAGAAAAGTGAGCTGAAGTTATCAGATGTAACAGCAGAGTTCAAGCAAAGTTGTTAAGAAGGTACCAATTGTGGCCTCGTAGTCATGAATTGACCTGTATTTTATTTCTGAAGAGCGTATTAAGTCCTGATCATCTCTAGAAATAATTAAGGTGTCTTCACCCCCAGATTAGAGCAAAGAATAAATAAGTTATGTTACTGTTCTGCGTGGCATGCATACCTCCAGGGATGGTCTGGCACTTTCTGAGAGAAAACATTTTACTCATTGTCAGACTCTGGAAACCTATTGCTTTCATGAGTAAACCACTGCATGCAACTTGTAATGAGGTGCAAGACTAATTGGATATCTCATTAGGAAAACATGCTATGAAGAGAATGTTGGACACCCTGCATATTCAGAGAAGAGGAGCCAGCTGTAATATATCTCGCTGTACAAAAACGTGAAGATCGACAGGACACAAATGCTAAACAAATACTTCACTACTGTTTTAAGGGCTTTAATGAGACCTCTTTTGCTGTGATTGGTGCCTCAGCAGTGTTTTGCTAACAAGGATAACGTCGTTGGCCCGTAGTAATGAACTGTGAGTTGATTACAGAGCCACCTGATCTCAGGATGACTGTGGACACTTGTGCATAGGAGACAGCTTGCCATCTCCGGCAAATATGAGGTAGCCAGGAAAAATGCTTAGAAGGATTTCTTCACAGCTTGCCTGAAGGGGGAAGCAAAGACAAATGTGTTACTGTACCTGTCCCACCTCAAGTTTAGTAGATCTTTGAGAAATTCTAAAATTCAAGTGTTTTAATAGCAATTCTGGTACGTCATGGAGGTTTTGCTGTCCATCTGTACTCAGATCTGACTGCCGCAATGACAAAAATGATGGTGCTTTTATGACTTTTAAAAAATGTTTTCAGACATTAGAGGACTGAGATTGCAAAGACAGGTGAGAAGCAGCTTCTAGCCTGTTTATGAGTGGTAACTGCTACAACGTCTGCCCACTCACTTCTGTGCAGCAGGATAAACTCTTAGAACAACCATGGAGATGGAATCACAACAAAGGCAATAATTTGACTAGCAGAATGCTTTTTTGGCATATAAGCCAGGCTGACTTTTTTTTTTTTTTTTTTGTTTATGAGCTCACTTTGACTTGTCTGGTGGAAACCAGGACTTAATCTGGCCACCTAACAAAACTGATCTGGGATTCCTCTAACTTCTTATTCACTTTTCTAAATGCGTGTGCTCAAATGGGTGTTTGCAACCTAACTGCCAAGTAGTGTGTAGCCTTTTCATTGCAGAGGAAAAGTAAGGTCTTTTCTGATGACTTACAGAGTTGCGTCTATTATCCTGAAAGACAAAGGACCAACTTCCCTGCTGATTTTACTTTACAGGCTGTAGTTTGGTTTCATCTGTAGACAACTTGGCTTTAGGTGGGAATGCTGTGTCCTGAAACAGTACAAAATACTAACCAGCACAAAGGATGAGACGTGCTCTGAGAGGCAGATCCTGTACTGCGCTGTAAAGATAGAATATTCTTTTGTTGAAAGATTAAGATGCTGTCTGTTACCTCTTAAAGCAGTACTCAAAGTTTGATTTCTAGCTTCTCAGCCAAGTGTCTGTTGTCAAAAGCATTTACCGCTAAGAGAGGTAAAAGAATGAAAGACGTTGCCAAACAAATAGTAAAAAAATAAAAAATCAACATTCATTGTTGTTCCAGATGAGGAGTATATTAAAGATGTGTTAAGGTAGCATGGTTGAACTTAGCTTTGGTATTTCCTGACTTTTATTTTTTTTAACCTACATTGTATTGGTGTTTTTAATGCTAGTTTGATTAGCAGGTCACTCTGTGTTCATCACTTAAGAAACGGTGTATGATAATTTGAGACAGGTGTGTATAACATCTTGGATCTAGCCTCCCTTCCCCTTACTTCAAGGTACTTTAATTCATGAGTAACCAGAATATTATAATGATATTTGGAGAGGTACTGAGAGATGCAAAAACATTGCTCACCAGATAAGTAGTGTTATCCATTTTATGCATGCTTCTAAACTTATATCAAAGATTAATTAGAATAGCATTGCATTAGGGTAAAAAGATAGGGAGCTGTATCAAAGCTGAAGCCCAGTGCATGAGCACAAACAGAGGCTGTCTCTCTAAAGAGGAATTTCTCTTTTTCACAGATGGAGGAAGCCTTTTGCCTCAAAGACTTGTTCTACTCTAATAAAAATCATAAGGCAGGCATTAATTCTGTAGTTTAAGAATACTGACTTGGCACTTAAATTCAGCTTTGTGCACTGTGGCAAATGCAGTAAGTGAGCATATTTTGTGTGTCCTTTCCCCAGTTACTTTGTCAAGCAGGCAATCTTAACATCCATGGGCAATACAGAATTCTGTCCCAGTGTATTTCACAACTTCAGTGAAAAAAATTACAGTGATAAAAGTTTGTGGTTGCAAGTAACATGACAACTTGTCATCCAAAGCAAACTTTGGTGGAACAGAGACGTGTTGTCTTCCTTTCCATTTTTGCCCAAGAGCGTACTTCTTTAGGACTTAAAATACAATTATTTTGATAATAGCAACTGCTTGGCAGCTAATATCTGAGAAGAAAGTAAAGGAGTTAGTGGGTTTTACATGGAATTAAAATACATCTAAAACTGGGTCCAGCAACCTAATTTTCAATATAGAATGTCTGGATTAATTCCTTATCTTTATAACTTTCATTCTTACAAATAATCTTGTCATAAATTACCATAAATCTCATCCTAAAATATTAAGTTAAAATAAAATGATACAAAACAACGGGGGCTAACTTGTTCTAACATTTTGCATGTGAAATATGATTACAGCATTTCCAGACTGACTCAGTATCCTTTGACAAACACAGTGAGAAGCAAATGAAAACAACTAGCCCTCCATTTGCACATCTGTTAACTCATTGACTCTGACGTGAAACCCTTCACTGACCCGTTCAATACGAGCAAACAGAACGTGCTCAAGTGAGAAGAAATAATTTTGGAGAAGAGTCCACAAGTAACTCATAAGAAAGTGTTGAATTATCTGACATGCAGATATGTGATGGCTGTAAAATAATGACAGGAGGAGAGATTAATGAAGCAGACGGCTGTGTCAGGAATTAATCGAATGTCAGGATACAGTCTGGAGCAGTGGGGAGGATGGTTTGCATGTACTCAGAAAATGGTACCAAATGTAGCTCAGAAATGTCTCAATCACTTGGTCTGTATGGAGAGCAAAGGGCTGAGCTGACTTCCGAGCGCCTTGCTGGCTGCGTTGCAAGCAGTGTGTGTTAGATCCGGAGAGGCTGCTGGGTGCACGGCATCGGTGCGAGCTGCTGCACTGCTTTCAGAGCAGTTGTGGTTGTTGGTGGCCTGCTGGCCAAGAGGGTGTGCAGGGACATCTACCAGAGGAGGCAGAGATGTGAAAAGTCAGTCTGTAAAGAACGGGTGTTTGAACTGCTCTGAGAAGTTTGCTGTAATGCTCTGAGTTAAAGTACTCTGCACACCTGGGTCCCTGTACCACTGCTAGGTTCCTGACCATCACTGTAACTAGAGCATCTTGTGTATCCAAAACTTCTTGTATAGTTTCTTCACATGGCTGCTTAGTATATGTGCCCTCAGTTCCACTGTGCCGCTGAAGGAGCAACCTTGGGTTGTTTTTTCTTTTTTTTTCCAAGCACCGTGCTGTTTGTCTTAATCCTGTGCTTTTTATTTATCAAAACATAAAACCTCTGGTGGCAGAAAACACCAAAAATTTGAATGGGACGTTGTCTCACCCCACGTGCAGTATGTGGCAGTCTCAAAGTTGAGCTTTCAGAGCATCAGAGCTGCTTTCCAACCTGCTTGCTGTCAAAGGATCTCCCACGGGCCCTGTGAAAACCGACAGTAAGACCAGAGTAGGAGCAATAAACTTCCGTCTTCCACGGTTATAGACATCCCAAAGCCTACTCAAAGGTGAGCTTAAACTGTACCCAAAATCATTGCTTTTCACTTGAAGTTGTAGAAGTGGAAAAAAAAATTCTCTTGATATTGATGACAGATCACTTTTGAGGAAATCTCCAGTGCGGTGATTTATTTGGTTTTAGTGTTTTTCTTGTGCTGGAGTAATACTGATTAGGGCTAAGACCCTTTTTCAGTGCATTCCTTTAAAGAACTTTTTGGGAGACCTCAGATATAGGGCCCCCTGTTCTTGTCTTTGTACTTGAAAAATTATCAGTGGAGTCACCCTGTAGTAATTTCACACCAGAGGAGTGTTACGATCGGGCCTGCGGAAAAGTAGGACTCTTGCAACATATTGAAAATATAAAGCAAACCATTTTTTTCTTCTGAAGAACTTGTAAAGTTCATTCTGAGCCCTGAGAAACCCACACAAAAGTTCCTCTTTTTTTATGGGGCTAGTTTTAAAGTTGTTTTCTTTAAATAAATAAAGAAAACTAATAAAAAGGGATCTCTTTCTTTACAAGTGGTTTAATCCCACTGCTAGAAAGGATATAATCCAGATGACTCTCTCAGGGGATAAGAAAGACTTGTGCCAATGTTCCCGTATTGCTGAAAGATTCACCAGGCAACTTTCCTAGCTGAGAGAAAATGAATTACTGCATCACTATTTAGCTTTACCTCCCCGCTTTGACCATCACTCACTTTTCTTAAATCTTTTGAGAAACAAAAAGGCAGCAAAGCTTCAAGTGAAAACCTTAAAAGGAATTTCTAATTGCTTTTAAAATGTAGCCTTGCAAACTCTTGATACAGCAGTTAACTGAAATTTGACATTATGCAGCTTATTTTCATTTAGTTATGTAATGATGTAAGAGAGTATTGTTAAAGATACTTTATTAAAATTACAAGAACTCCTAAAATTCTGATTTGAAGAAATCCAAGTCATCTGAAGGTAACATTTAATAGTAAAAGTTTTGAATAGCTGAACTCATCTCTTTGTGTGGTGCTACTTTCTTCTTCAACAAATATTTGCCCCAGCTTTATATTTTTATTTGTTCTACACATTGTACTAGTGGATGGGGGGAGGACGGGTGTGGATTCCAAAAATTATACCAGATGTTGCGTCTTTCAAAAATTCACTTTTTCTGTATCCCTTTTGTGGCTGCATGAGCTGTTTAGAACATCGTTATTAGCATCATACCTACTCACTTTAACTTGGAGTTTGCTCTCAAGACTTTTCTTTGCTTATATTTTATTTCTTTATCCTGCAGCATAGCCAAATGTTAGTGACACTATGGAAATGTACCCTTGATAAAGCTGTGCTCACACAAACGTCTTTGAAACACAGCCACTAGATTAGCTATTTGAGTAACGTGAATTAAGGAAGTCGACCAGAACTAGTTATTCATAACCCCTTGCTTCAGAACATCTTCATAGTTTAAAACGTATGTAAAGCAAAACCAAGCTTCTGTTACAATTCAGCTAAAAGGGCGTAACTTTGTTTTGTTTCCTATGGGGGTGCCCAGCTGAAAGGATTGTCCTGTTGACCCACCATCAGAACAGTAGGATCTGATCCGGTATGAATAGTGTCTTTTCTCTAAGATTTGGTCTTTCTATGTTTTTTTCTCTGCAACTGCGGATAATGTGCTTTAAACCATTAGCTTTTATTTCATTCATCTTCATTGCAGAGTGTATTTACTTTCTCATGTTATGAAGCACTCTTTCCCGTGAACTAATCTGTTGATTGGTGATGCATAAAGATAGTGTTCAAATGAATGAACCCTCATAATCTGGTCCTCCCCTCTTACCTCTGAATTCTCAGCACAGATGCATGCACCAAGCCTATCTCTGAACAGCCAGCTATTATAGAAAGCGTAGTAAACAAATAGAGTTTTTGGGGTCCCAGGTATTACATGAAGCATAATAGATAGAGCTTTGGGGGTCCTTCTCAGCAGAGAGCTGATCGAGTAGTTGGAAGAGGACAGAGAGATCTCATCTCATTCTGTCACTGACTTGCAAGAGCTCATGGATTATTTTAGGAACCCTCTTTGTATTTTTGGGGCTGAGTTTCAAGTAGTGCTGCAAAGCAACGAGTCCAATTGGCAGGCAGAAAAACTCCCCAAAATTCAAAGTGAAATTAGACTAGCATAAGCAGCATTTCAAAAATAGGATGAATCAGGTAAGGGAATAATTTGTGGGAAAGGATCCTTAACACACCAATGCCAGAGACGTTCCCTTCTGGACTGCACGTAGTGTAGACAATGCTTCACTGAAAAGGAAGGAATGGGAAGGTCCATTCTTTCTCACAACCGTAACACAAAGCACTGCTGCCTTTGTGCTCGTACATTCTTTTTCACTTAGCAGCAAGCTTCTTGGTGAAGATCAGAAAACTGTTTAAATAACCACTTCCTGGCATGTCCTTGAGCTGCTGATAGCTCAAAGGAGATTTTTTTAAGTGAGAGTATTCTGTTCTTGATCATGGCTTGTGTGGGACTGTTTGTGGCTAATTAGTATGTATAAAGTGTAAGTAAAAATTTTAATGATTTGTGTATGTACAAAAGTATGACCAAATGCTTTTTTCTGCTGTAGAAAACTGTCACACAGAAGCACTTTGAAATGGCCACCTGACTTAGAAATAGACCTGGGATCTCCGTAGTCTGATATTTTGTCTGCATTCATGAATAATACCAGACTAAGAGTAAAATGAAAAAAAAATTCTATTGCATGTTAAAGTAGGGCATGAATGCCTTCATCTTGCCATGGCCTTCATCTCCGTTGTGCTCTGAAGCAGGGTACTACTAACTAATTTTAAGTCTCTTTTGTAGTTTAGGTGCTATTTTGAAAACTTTATTGTATTTCTTCTTCCTCTTCCCTTTCAACATAAACTTTCAACCTTTCTTCAATCTGAGTTTACGGAGGAGTTGCCTATCCCTGTAATAGCTGTAAGTGCCTTTCTCAAAATCTATTCTAAGTATATAACATTATTCTGAGATGTATTTTGCACTAGGATGTGTCACTATTATATAAAGAAAAATTAACTTGTCTTAAGACATAAAACTGCATAGATGAAAACAGTGGGAACTGAATGTTAAAGGTGAACTGCTGGCAGCACTTCAATTGAAATGTCAAAGCATCCAGTCAATCATTTTATCAGCTCATAACTATATTTTTTTCACCTGTGGATGAACAGCGAGGATGAACTTTACTTATATCATCTGTAGCCCTTCTGAGTGTGGCTCGTTATGGTTGCACAGGTTCTTTGTTGATGAAATTATTCCTCTACAGTGCTAAATCTTTATCTAAACTGCAGGCAGGCCTTTGGAGTGCCTTCGAATTACCATACAGTAGCATGTTTTTGACTGGTTTCATGTCAATTCAGGGTAGAACGAGATGTGGTGCCATCGCTGCTCACTCCTTTCCATCCAAAGGAGTCCAGGCACATGGACCAGACTTTAGGTGTGCAAAGTGTGTCTGGATTTACTCTTAAGTGAGCAAAACCAAAATCAGTATCCTTTCTGTCCTTTCCATGCAAATGGTATTAGTGTCATCAATAACTAACCTAAAAAAAAAAAAAAGTCAGTTGCATTGGAGTTTCAGTGACTCAGAAATAAATGCCAGTCTTTAATTGGCATTTCTGTTACTAGCTCCTCAGAGTCCTCCACTACTACTGCACATCCACATTCAGGCCTTCAAAATTAGCCTAGCGAGATTTCCTTTTGTGGTTGTCAGATAGCAGGGGAGATTGGAAAGGGTCATTCCACATAAAGAAAAAGCTGCTGGTTAACAGCTTTCCTACAGAGGCTTCAATGCTGGCAGTAATGAAGGGAGTCCTTAGATAATGATAGAAATTGAAGATAAATCTTATTTTCATTATAGGTCTTCATCTTCTTGTTTATTTGTATTTTTACTTTAACTGTAAAACTGGAACAGGGTAGCAATAGAGGTTTATGTTCTCTGTGAACTGCAGTTAAAGCCTCACAAGATCTGAAGGGCAGAAAAGCAAACCGAATCAAACCAGGAGCTCGTTCGTTCCCCTAACACAGTGGGTCACAGGACACCCCCAACAGTACAGATGAGGAGAAAATGGAAAACCAGGACTGTGTTCAGCAGACTAGGGATGGGATGGGAAGAAAGCTACAGGTGAAATTGCATTTGATTGTTTTATACTAAATTTGTACGTTGGCTGGGATCCCTGATACGAATTCTTCACACTAGAAAAATGTTTCTCAGGGGAATCTCTTATTACTTTTTTTTCCATTTTGATGAAAAAAAGTAATGATATAAAGTGGAAAATGTCAAGTAAAATTAATCTAAATATTGGCCCTATGTAACACAATAGAAAACACATTTCACTGTGTGGTGGTGTTATTCACTAAAGACCTTAAGTACAGGTGTGCCAAACTGTCAGGACATTTTCATGTAATGGGTAGGTTTTCCTTTGCTAGAAAAAGCTGCAGTCCCTGGGGCTTGTTCTGCCCATGGTCTGTGACCTAGAAAAGCTCTTAAATGCTTGCTGTACAAGGCCTTTTAGTACCTCTAGACGGCCCCAAATGGGGGTTATTTTTGATCTGTGTAGCGTGGCCCTCTTACCAAAGGGGCTACTAAGCATCTCACCTGGACTGCTCTTGCTTTCTCAAAGAGAGCAGTGTGAAAGCAAGGGACACGCAGGAGAGCTGATGTGGCAATTGCAGTCCAAGTATGCATACAGTTTGCTTTTGTTGCATGTCAGTAGCAAGTCAGTTCTGTATGTGTGCGTCCTGTCCCCAGAGCATGCAACTGGAGCGCTGTTCACAGTGGGTAACGGGGACTGCAGCTGGAGTCTGCTGCCCAGCCTCCAGACAGGGAGTCCCTCCGGGATTCGCCATCGAAGCTTGCTGCAAGAGCGCCGTTCATCACTAGTAAGGCTGAGATGCTGCGGTCGTACTCTAGAACAGAGAGCTGCTTTTTTCATTAATTGGAAGGTAGAAAACACAGATGCTGATGGGCTTAGATGCTTCCAAGTTAAGCAGCCGCTCTTTGAAAATTTGATGCTAAATTTGTTACCAAGTTTGATTTTTTTGACGTTTTTGGAATCCCTTTGGTAATATAATCCAAGATACACTGGAAACCCTTGTGAAAGCAAGAAATCAAACCCATATTTGAAAATCTTGGCCGGTTTTTGAAATATTAGAATGTCCTATCTCTCTGAGTCTACATTTCTAAAACGGAGCGCTCCTGATTATGTGCTGTTTGGATGACAGCTTGAGAAATTTGTAAGATGAGTGAAAGATGACCTACTTGCATATCAGGGTTTATTTTTTTCATTAATAGTGATGTTCTAGTTTATTCATTGATTTTTATTTGATCACACATTGTCTGAATGCTCTTTATTCCACACGTAGCTCTCTTCTGAGTAGAAATCCAGTGCCTCTTTAAGTAGAGTGTTTACATCAAAATAAGTGACTGACATTTCCAGCACTACTAAGTTACTGCCGTTTGTGGATGCATTATTTTGAAGAGCCATATTAGCTCAGTTCACCCTCAGTTGCCACTTAAGAATCTTTTGGGCTTTGGCTCTGAGGGATACTTGTCTTCCTTCTTAAATTTTAAACCTAATCACATCTGTACAAACACATAACTAGGGGCAGTGTTGAAGATGGAGAATTAAAAATAGCACTGCGGCCACAGGGTTTGCTTCTTTCAGGGTGAGAAGGACAGTTAGTATCTGTCAGCAACCTTCGCAGAGATATCTTTGTGTCAAGGTTGATGCATTTGCTCCTAAATAAACATCTCCATGCATATTTATTTATGTCTGTAGACACTGATGGTCTCCCACTGGTGAGAATACCTTCAATACACAACAAGCAGTCAATTTAAATACAATTCAAATTTGCTTCTGTTTCTCTTAGCTAATGAGTAGCAAGTCATTTGACAGCCCTAATTGTGGCGTTAATGTGTTTCCAACAGGCACAGAGAGAATAAATGCCACTAAATTGTAGAGTGGCTTAAAGCAGTTTGGTGTAACTTAGGGTTTAAACAAAGCAAAATACAGCCTCTTTGTTACATGCAGTCAGTGGTGGCAGCTGAGGCTTATTTTGTATGACAAAAAGCAGGCAAACAAAATGTCAGATTAGAACTGTCCTGCAGAAATCCAAATAACTTGTTTATTTTATTTTTTTCAGTTATTTTTACAAACTTCAGAAATGCATTTGTCAGCTCTCTGACGGCGTGTGATGTTTGAGGTAGTGCAGTCAACCAAGGGCTGTACAGAAGGTAGAACCAAAAAACTGAGGTTCTTTGTTGCAAAGATAAGTACAGATCTTTTGGGTTTTTGCTTTGTTGGGATTTTTGTTTTATAATGCCCTGATGTGAAATTACACCAACTGCCAATCCCATCACCTGCAACTTGGTTACGTGGCCTTTGAAAAATAGCCTGTGTAAGCCTAGCAAATCCTTTCAGAGGGTACAGCTGGTTTGAAATGAGCTGTTAGAGAGGATTGTTGTATGGGCTGTTGCATACAAAAATCTCTTCTCCTCTTTTTATCTCTCCTTTTATTGAAAACGTATTATAAGCACTGATGTTGAGCTTTCCTTGAAAGCTTTAAAAAACCTTATGTTCGTACAGAGCATCTTATGTTTTCCTTATGTAGCTCCTGGTGCCAGAGGAATTTATAAAGTGCTTTTAGCGACTTAAAAGCCTGCAAAGTGTAGGATAATCCCTCCCTCTATTTAACTCAGTCCAGTATCCCTTCATCAGCTGTCCAAGTGGGATGGCTCTTTATTGTAATAATGTCTTCTCTACAGTGGATGCGGTCAGGCTTGTAGATAGGTTGAGACTTATTCTGCTGAACGTACCTTATTTGTCATTTCTCTTCCCTCTAGAAGGCTGAAATAATAAGAATGTGTAGGATCCTTCTGAGGCTTACCTGGTAGTATCAGTGTGATAAACTTGAGCATACGCTCTTGTACGTGAATTCCCCTCAAACCTCTTGATTTTGTTCTACCAGTTTACAGGTTTTTCAGAAGCATGATCTGCTGACCAGTACTGCACAGAAGTACCAAGTGCAGTACTGGTAAAGTACTTCTTTGAGCCAAGAAGCAGAGGCTCCCCCAGCCCCATCTTGTACCAGATGATTTTTGCTGCTGGCTCAGATGTCATTTGGGTTTACCGTTTGGTTCTCTCTGTCCTCCTCATAACAGTTCAGCGATCCCTAGAAAGTCTCAGTGATTCAGAGTGAATGGCCAAAAAAAAAAAAAAAAAAGCTGGTAGAACCAAACTTGAAGTTCAGTCCCTATCAGCTTAAAAAGAAACTAAGGTCAGAGTTGCACAGAAGGTATTTAGGAACCTCACTTTAAACACCTAAAAGGTATTTTGGGAAATCCTATGCCTGATCTTACAGGAGTTTGTTTTGCCCTCTTGTTACGTGTTTCTGTCCAGATTTCATAGTCTGGAAATAAAGCAGGAAAGTTAAAATCCTGGGCCAGCAAGCCACGTAATATGATGTGCTTTTCGGGTCACAGTGCGAACCCATAACTACTCTGAAAGTTTGGTAGTTAACTACTTTTGGGGGACCAACATGAGACCAACTTGTCTGAAAATGTGTTTCTAGACCACCGGGGTCAGAAGTTGGGAGAATCTGGTTCTCTCTTGTCTATCAACGGTAAATGATAACATCACTTCCCTCACTTAAACTGAATGGTTGTTGGTGTGTTTTTCAGTCCATATGGAAAACCCATTTCACGCTTTGTCTTACCTTGTATTCCAGACAATGGCTGGGGAAAGGCTGTAGAGTGGAAAATGCAGGGAAAATTGGACTCTGATACCGATCTGAACTGAAACAGCCAGGAAATACCATATTCTAAGCTTAGTGGGCGCTGACATTTTTTTTAAGAGACCCTTAGTCCTTAATATGACCCATATTAAAAAAATAGCCTGTTAAATTCATCAGCTGTTCCCCACATGGTCTTAAAACACTTTCTGAAAAGGTATCTATGAAAGTAACTTTTTTTTTTGTTTGAATAGATTATTTAGTGTTTTCTTACTTCTACATGTTTCAAAGTTGGATGTTTATCTGGAAAGCAAAGTCTTTAATAGCAGGTGGTATTCCCAGGTTCAAATAACATCTCTTGATTTGAAATGTTATTCAGTGCTTGTAAAATATAAGAATATTTACTGGCATCAGATTTAGTGAATGGAAAGTTTTCCCTTATTTAATCTTTCAAATTTTAAATTTAAGCCGTAAGGTTACATTTTGCACAAGTGAAATATCTGTGACTGTTTGGGAGTAGTGTTCTCCTTTTGTCATGTTCAGTACAGAAAATTCCAGTCTCTGAAAGTAAAATCCAGTTTTGTTATAGTAAAGGATTGCGTTTCTCTTCCAACCACAGAAAATCTTCAGGCAACACATACGTTTTAGTGAAGTCACCTCCAGTTCATGAACAAAGTACTGAGTCATGGCCAAACAGGTTATGTGACAGCTTTTCATACAGCTGCCAGAGGCTCAGAACGAGATAAAGCACAAATCTCCTGACACCTGTGTGGCACTAAACCACCTTACCTGCTATGTTATACCTAGCATCTTCTCTAGGACCTTCCTTTTTGCTGAGCAGTGACATTAACCTTTACCTGCTACTGTGTTTGGGTGGTCTTTCTCCATATGGCAGAGATATAAACAATTGGAAAGTTTAGCTGGTTCAAGGAACTATATTATATTACAATGCTTGGGTTAGTTTAAGTTTGGCACATGATCGGATACGAGGGGTAATTATATTCTGGGGTTATTCAATATTTGAACAGCTCGGAGAGAACAGCCTTCAGGGAGATGGAGGGCTTGGCTTGATTATAGAATTGCCTTATTTGTGCCTTGTAGGGCTACGTTGTTTGCTGGCTCCTCTCTGTTTGACTCAAGGTGCAAAAGGAATAAAATACTGTCATAAAGATTTGAGTTAGGGTAGCCAAACGTCGATAAGAGTGGTTTTTTGAGCAAAAGATTTGATGGGTAGCATTTAGTCAAGTAAAGAGCAGAAGGCATGGTCTCACCATCCCACACTGCACAGCTTCCTTGTGAACATTTGTAAGAGGAGTGATAGACTAAAAGCTAGATTTATACTGGAAAAATCAAATAAGCCTTCATTCAGGGTGTATTGCTCACCTTCCTCGGTTAGCTTGCCATTTGAGTTCCCAGAGCCTTCTTATGGCAATAGTTTGCTGCAGGTCTTAGCTTTCTGTATGGCCTTTGAGCCATCAGTAGGAATTTCTGGGCAACATTTGAGCTGCCCAGCAGTTCAGAAATTAACTGGTATCTAAATCATCCAGGCAGCTCTGAAATTCTCATTCTTAATGTTTCTGTACTATTCATTATCTTAGTTGAGAAAAGATGCCATAGTGATGAGTGCCTGAGGGCCCAAGACAGATATCTGTCATTATTTGTGTTTTATTTTGCCTACATAAGGTATGTAAGTCTGTTTCTGGAACTGTGTTTAATATGTAGTAATGTTCACTCCCCTTTCCCAAGTTCTCTGAGGCAGCGCTATAAAACAACACGTTTTTCCGTGAAGAGGCCAAAGCAGATGACTGTTTGAGGGACATCTGAACCACATGATCTGTCCTGCAATGAACATCTGTTTGGAGGTTCACAGAATGCTGGGAATGATTAATGAGTGTCTTTAAATGTATTTCGTTTTATGAGCAGCATGTGACTGGCACTAAATGGCAGTCTCCTTTCACTTAAAACATCTCGCAGCGTTTACTCATGAGCTCTGAAGTATTTGTTTTCCTGTCTACCTTCTAGCAGCATAGTAATCTGAAAACATAAATGCATAGTATGCAGCTTTGTTTTTCCCTTTGGGACTTCTGAACACAGACTTTCTGTGGATGCGTAGGCTTGCAAGGTATCATTAAGTATGGAAGGTGACTTTCCAAAAGTTAATTAGGAATCAGGAGAAAAATAGCTGAGCATGTTTTGTCCAGAGATCTAAGTTCCTGGGAAAATGGAGAGGTTTCCTGGCTTGATTGCAGGTAAATGGGGAATTTCCCAGCACCTAAGCAAGTCAACAGTATGTAGCTGTTGAATGCTTTTGACGTGAGTGTCTCCTTGGGGGTGGGCTTTCATGGTGCTTTTGTGTAATCTGAAGGGCCACAGATGAGGTGAGTGAGATGGAAGGTGCAGGTAAATGTTAATTTTAGGTACTGGCTAAAACCTCTGTGGCTAATTCTGAAATCACACCTGTCCTCATCACAGAAGGTTTTGGACAGCAGCCATGAGTAGAATCCCCTATATGGGGGGAGCTGCTCTGAAGGGTAGGAGTCTGTGAGAGGGCCTTGAAGAAGAGGGGAGGACCTTAAAGGAAGAAAGAATCGGCTTCTTTATCGTTGTTGTTATTCTCATAGTACTGGGTAAGATCCACCTGGTTTTGTGCAACATGCCTGTTGTGTAGACATCGGTGAAACGTGGGAATGCAGAATGGAAAAAACACAAGAGGTTGTTCAGCACCTCACTGAAACCATTTGCAACTTAACTGGCAGGCAGACAAGGCGTTTAAGATCATTGATCATTCTCACCAGCTGGACATTCAGACAATGGCTTTTCTCGTCCTGTTCTGAGGACTTATGACGGGGAAAAAGCTGTAGTTCTGTCCTGACTGTAACTTGGCTATCCAAGAGGCTAACCTGTCTGCTCCAGTTTGTAACTCTTCTGCAGATTTATGATTTTTAGGAGGAAGATATAGCTCTTCAACCTTTCAGGTGGAATCCATGTTCCTGCAGTTCTCAAACCCAACTTTGCTGTAACGCTGGTGCGTGTGTATAAGTGGCCTTAGGCTGCTTGAAATGGAAATGTGTAAGGCCAGTTGATATGGCTGACTATGTTCTTCCAATTGCAGAGGATTAGCCACGTGGGACTGAGCCATAGATGGACCCCTTTACTAAATTCAAGGTCCATGTCCCGTGCTCGACACGGTGAGGACAGCCCCTTTCCTCCCAGGTAATCGTGCACTTTACACAGTGGACCTTTTTCCAGTGCAAGAGGCCTTTCTGTGCTGTATGAACAGTGTCAAGACTAAGCCATCAAAATCAGCTTAAAGCCCTTAAGCACAAGATGTCACATCTGCTTTACAGAAATTACAACAGGAAAACAACATGATTTAAAAAAAATAAAAATCATTTCAAAATAAACATTGTAAAAACTTAGTGGAAAAACATCTGCAGTTTTCGGACCATTACAGCACTTTGTCAGGAAGGTCATGGAGAATTTTTGCATTTTTCTCCTTGAATTTATTATTGTTGCCTTCTATTTCTAAATAGCGTAATTTCCCACCAAGAAAGATGTAATTTATGCTGATGTCAGCAACAGCATGTGGCTCTTAGGCAAGGTATATAGAGCGTGTTTGAAAGACTGGGAAGAATGTTTGTGATAATTAGAACAGCACAATGAATACGAAAGGCAACATTTACAAGGGTTTGTTCTTTTACTTTGTCTTAGAAGGTGGAGATGTCTGTGGAGGAAAAAAAGAACTTTCCGAACTTCTTAGAACAGTTAGTGGAAGAAGAAATGGCACTTCTTTTTTACATGCAATAAAAAACGGCAAGCGTAGCTACATTTCTGGACCAGAAAAAGACTTGTTACGAGTATGGTTGCCCTAGAAGGGATGGCTTAATATAAGGTGGTAATGCGCTGGTATGGAGTTGCACAGGTATTGGAGCTGATGTAGCTGAAGCTGCCTGGGATGGGAAGGTTAGCTCTGTGAGCTAATTATGCCAAGAAGTAGAGCTGATTTGATCACGCTGGATTTTGCTGGAAATGCTCTCCCTAAATTACTTGTGAACTAGCTCACAAAAGCTGGCAAAGTTGTCTTTGCCAAAATTGCATTGCTCTGGAGAAACAGAGGTGGCAACAGCAATGCTAACATGGATCACCCAAGTGCTATCACGAGAGCAGTCATGCTGTTAAGTATTAGCATGGTCACTGGCAGGACTCTGGTCCTGCAGACCTTCCAAGATGCTTTATTTCTATTTGAACTGTTTGCCAGCTCTGCAGATGTGATCAAATGGCTATTAACGTTGCCATTTTAACAGAAATATTTGCTGTCTTCTTTCACAGATGCACAAAAGGAAATATTTAGGAAAGTCATGGTTTCCAGAGAAACCTTAAACAGAATAGCAAAAATTTAAGTCACTTTTGGTAAATTCTTCTGTACGTTCAAAACACGCTTTCTAGTCTTTAGCACTTGAATAGAAGTGCTGTTACTGCAGGACTTGAGTCAAACGTTAAGAAGCAGTGTTGTAGTGACTGGCTTAAATCAACTCTTTAAACTTCTGGTGTAACTGAATGTAACCCTGTCCCTGATTAACATTAAGCAAACCTGTCTTTTTGTGATGTCCTGAAGTACTTGGTGTAGCTTCTTATGAAAACACAAAACTTGTCTGCTTTCCGGTGCCCAATGTCACATATGGCTTTCTGTTGCTGACAGAAGGCAGACACTGTTGTACTTTGACTACAAAACTAAACAAGGATTGATTGCAGTGTGAAGAATCAGCATAAGTTTTGCTTAGGGCTAGGTTACGGGAGTGCTCTTTGGGACTAGCTCAAGGCTCTTCCTCGGACCTCACATGGCAAGCAGGAGGCCTGTAACAAATCTGGTAGGATGAGCTTTGGTTATTTTACAGCTGCAAAAGAAGAGCTGAACCATCAAACGAGCAAGATGTGTGATGCTAGTGTTGTACTGTATTACCCTGTAACCAGCCTGCACTTACTGATACAAAGCTCCGAGTAACTCAGCATCTGCAGAACTGCACCTCACTCAGCGTGCATCTCAGAAGTCCACTTAAATTCAATTTATTAGGTTTGCCCAGACTTGCTCAGGTAATGCAAACGGACTGCTGCAAACTTTTTGCAGAGTCAGCTTCCATACCAAATACTAGAAATTAATGGGAAAAGATGATCTTGATGACGCTTCACAGACACGAATAAGTTTCTCAAATACTTGTAATATGGTCAAATCCAAGCAGTTTCTACCAGCCATTTCTTGATTGAGGTGCTGAGTTTCTCCAAGTGTGTGTATGGTTTGGGAGGGAATCTGTGCTCCAGGAATTTAAAATAGGTATTTAAAATCAATTTAAATTATAATATCTGTGTGTGTGTGTCTGCATAGAGATACTTTTGGTGGACAGGGAATAATTCATACAGTCCACTTTTCAGGGAAATGCCATAACCATTTTCCCCTCTAATTTAATATACTGAACTTGTTGTTAAGCTGAGATAAGGTAGGAAACCTCTGATCCACGTTCAAAATAGTGAATTAGAAAGGCTTTCAGCCCTGTTTAATGCATGAACACTTGTTTCCTTTTATCTGTGGCTAACACACGAAGCAGCCCCTCGCTGTATGGTGAAGAAGGTGGCCTCTGCCACCTGTGAGTGCAGCCCCATTGGGCTAGGGACAGAAAGGCTGCGCCACTGTGGGACAGGATTTGAAAAGAATTTCCAGTACTTCTTGGTGTTAATGGCAGCCTCCAGAGCATCTCACCTAAGGTGCCAAACAGCCTTCAGACGGGAACAAATGACATGCTGAGAACCTGGGCAGGGTCAGCTAGGTTTCACATCCCAGCGGTGGTCTCCAGAGAAATGTACAACTCCACCTATAGCATCCCTGATTTCTGAGGCAACGAGGGTGAGAGATGATGATGCAGGTGCACAAATGTATGAGTGAATCGTATATAAGCTGATCATGGAGGCTCTGTGTATAGGGTCAGATGGAGAGCTGGCTCATTCAGAGTAAGACAGGAAGGTTGGGAACCCAGGTTTGTTCTTTCTGGAGTCAGGAGAAAGTAGTCATTTAGAGAGGTTTGAAAGGGGAAACAGGGAGTAAGAGGACATGAGAATGGAGACATACTCAGAAGCACATATTTGCGTACCTTCAATTGCTGAAAACATTATTGCTTCTGCTTGCTTGAACCAGCATTTATTAGCTTACAGTGAAACATTTAAGTGTCAGTCCCTCAGACATCAAACACATCACTGCGGTATGCAAAATGGTATAAGCCAGCTAAGGTTGCTACTACGATGACAAAGAACTAATGGCCAAATTCACCCAAGGATATGATATGTGAGCGAAATCAGCAATGCAACTACTTTCTTGAAGTAATCATGTAAAGAAAGCCCAGAACTTATAATGAGTTGGTCTAGTGGTAAAGAAATATAAACACAAAAATCTTATTGTCTTGTTTATTTTGATGCTAATAATCACACCCCTGCTAAAACTAGGACAATATTGTTTCTATATGGAAGAAACTTAGCAGCAGCCTCAAATGGAACAGAATACCAGTTTTGTGGTGAGTCAGAATATGTTGATGAGAATGTGGTTGATCTAATTTACAACTGAGTCTTCTGGTTTAGGTAAAAGGCTTTTCCTCCTCATACCATAAATGCCGTGTTCATTCTTCCCAGATCTACTCTCATGCTCTTTTTCTGTATTTTATATCTGGAGTTTAGATTGTGTAGAAACTGGGAAGGTCCCTGTACCAAGTTCTCTTCTTTTTCTTTTTATCCTCTTTGTCTCTCTTCCTCTCTCCATCCCAGACTGACAGTGCAATCTATAGTCAGCACTAGCTTGTAATGTTTTCCTTTACTGTGGTTTGGAAGCTCCCATCTAAGGGTTGTTCTGGAAAAACCACAGTCAAGGAAGAACCTGGAAGGAGTACTTAAGCAGTGTATGCTCATGGGAATAGCAGACATAGCTAGCTATAGTGCAGGTGACCTTTGCATCTAGTGTTCCATCTGAAGTAGGGTGGGACCCCTGGTCTCTTTGGGGAGAGCCAAATGTGCCCTCAGAGAGAGAAATCACAGGAACACTCCACAAGTCAAAACTGGTGGAGTTTCCAACCTGCTGTCCATGAGTTATTCCAAATGGAATGCAAACTCATTTAAGATTGCAGTTGTTCAGATATTTTTTTTTGCATACAGTTCTTCCAGGTCCTTCATAGTACACATGAAGCTGAGCCATCTGAGAATATCTGCTCAAAGAGGGGCGATTCATGAATTTGACAAAAATATTAGAAACTTATACATCTGCTCAGTATTTCCACAGTTTTGCTGCTTATATATATATATATAAATAAAATAATAAAAAGATCTGATACCTAATTTATAGTATAGGAGGGAATAGAACTGGAATTGCATGGGAAGGCTACCCTTTATTCAAAACTGTCTGGGATTCTGCGTTATATTTTAGGGAAAATGAGTTTCCTGTACTCAGGTGTAGGGAAATACTAATATCAAGGTGTGTTTGTGAGAAGCATGAATCTTTAATGACATTTGCTATTCAAGGCCTAACAATTGGATCTACGCTGCAGGAGGTGCTCAGAAAATGTCAGTGGGTCCTGTTGAACTGGTGAGTTCTTGAGATAGAGGTTATTGAAACCATAAATAACACGCTAGCAATAAAGTCTACCGTTAGGGAGTTGTGATAGTCTGGTTGGGTCTCAGTGCACAAGCAGGTCAGCAGAAACAAGCTCAAATCCTTTCTTGCCTTGTGAGTCTCGTTGTTTGTCTCTGGCTGTAGTTTCCACATCTGCATTTCTGCAACGCGTTGTGCCAAGTCCTGTGCACTCTGCTCGTGTGAGTCATCACACTGACCTCAGCTGGATGGCTCCTGTGAGTAAAATGAACGCAATTTGGCCCACTGCCAGCACGAAAAGTAATAGCTAGTTGCCGTATCTGAACTTCAGTTTTGTTGAGCTTTCAAGGTACCTTACTCTGGCTGCCAAAGGCAGAGCATCTGAAACCCATGTATGTTGTAGCTTGAAGGCCAACAACTAGGCAGTCCTGAAGACGGCTGTACCGTGATGGTTATTCCAGAAAATGTTCCATGTTATGCAAAGGCCACTGATTCTCTGACTTCTGTTGTGGGCTATCTTTCAAAATATGTTTTTTATTTCACGAAGTCTATGTTTCCTAAGAAAGCTTTTAGTGACATGTTTATTCATGTTGGTCAAATGAAAGTCATGTGGCACACCTCCCTTTTTGGTGCGGCAAGCCACACAGTGCTTGATATAATCCTACTATCTTGTGTGGAAAAAAACAGCTGAATATCAGATGTGTCTGGCTTGCATGTCAGTGAAACAGAAGGCATGTTACACAAGTCACCACACTCTGCAAACTATTTTTATTTTGGAAGAACCCTCCCTTCAACTTTTTCCACTCACTTCTCTTAGGTGTAGGGTGAATCCAGGGCTTTCCTTTGAGGTATCTATATAAAAAGAAGACATAAGCACCAGGAAAGATGCTTAAATAGGTGCTTAGGCGCATGAATGCTCTCACTTTTTATGCAGTTTCCAATGGTCCTGTGATTAGCTGTACTGATGGGTTAGCTGATTTTATGCTCTGTGGATGTATGAGTGATACCTGTAAAGGGCTGTTCAACTGCTGGAGTTCTCTCACGTGTAAAAGACAGAGCTCAAGTGAAATAAGGAAATGCCAAACCTCCAAATAAATATTTGGGAAAAAAATAGCAGTATATTTATTTGCCTTCAAAAGTAAGTATAAGACATCCTGAAACTATCCACACTCTTAGAAAATTTGCAAAGCTTCATGTTAGCACAGGTAATAATTTTCTAGCTTCCAGCTTTGCTTCTTCACTTGCTCCTGGAATAGGCATCTAATAGGTGTGTCTAATACACTAGTGAAGACAAGCAATGGGACAAGATGAATTGCTGAGCAGACACCATGTTTATCAGCTTAATCTGTTGTTGCCTGTTAATTTTTTCATATGCGTTTTTAATCAATTTAGCTAATTCTCACCAAATATGGATATTCAGATGTCCCATTCATGGTGGGGACACCATAGGTGAGGAGAGCTTGAGAGCAGCCAAGCATCACCAACATGAAAATAAGCAGGGCTAATATTGGCTTCGTAAAACTAAGCAGGGAAAGTGAAACAAGAATGTCCCAAAACAACGGGTAATGCAGATGACTAAAATCTAGAATGCAAGAGCTGCTTATGAGAGTAGAAGAAACGTATGTCAGGAGAGTGAAGCATAAGGTTAGAGAAGTCCACATGTGCAGAGAGCACTGATGCATATGCTGAAGAGGCAGAGAACACTTAGCCCCTGCCAGCAGGGTTGCCCCACTGGTGATTGTATAGGAGGAATGGTAGAGAGAGGCAAGACATATTTGGGGCTCTACTGACCAAAGTGTGCACTCTCAGAAGGGTTGGTCAGGCAGGAAATGATATTTGTTTTCATGGTAGTTCTGGTCTCCCTATAAATCGACATCTTTCTCTTAGTTATTTCAGAACAGTTTGTATCACGTCTCAAGCTCTGTGCATGTACAGGTGAGCCTGTTTAGGCTTGAGAAATTATACAATGTGTATTTCAGTGCAGAATTTGTTCCACAAGGTTTATCTCCAAAATACGCAGTTTGGATTTGACCTTTAAGATATTTTTCTTGCCTTGGTTGCAATGGACATCCAACTCTGAAGCCAGCAGCTAGAAGTGCTTTGCAACTTTGAGTAGAGGAAAACTGCATTTTTTTCAACCCGTGTAACGATGATTTTGTTAGCAAAGAAGAGAAAGCCGTGCCGTCCCGCTGCTGAAAAACCAGATGCAAACAAAGAAATGGGAGAAGGACAACGGAGCCAAATCATGGGAACACTGAGGTCCTGGTTCTGAATCAAGTTATTTTTTTCCTTATTCAGACCATGCCTGAAACTCACAAGTTTTCATGAGAACAAAGAAATTAAGCGAACTTAAATACAGCTGGTTATCCCTCTAGGTACCGTTGGATACATTTCACTGTAATTTATTACTGAAAAGTGAAGGATGTTTTGTTTGATAGAAAACAGGCAAAAAGAGGGAATTAACATCAGAAGTGAAAGAAATGTGCTCCCTCTTAGCCCATGGTATTGGGCTACTGTGCTTTGGACGTGACTGTGTTGCAGCATATGATGTTCCCTGCCGCCTGGTTCTGAGCATGCCCTGGGCAAAGAGCACAGAAAAGGACTGCCTTGCAAATGCCACTTCTGATGAGCAGAGAGCTGGAATCCGCTATTTTGTACTTGCTTGAAGAGAGCTGGCCTAGAGCTGACCTCTGAGCCTGGTGTTTTCATGAGAAGTGCTGCCTCCCTGACAGAGGAATCGGTATGAAGAAGTGGTCAGGTGACTACTGCTATTTAAACATGTTTTGTCACCTGCATTATTACACCTGCATAAACCAGAAATCTTAGCTGTTTAAATAAAGCAATTTGAAATCACTTTTTTTTTTCTTTGCTTTGCTGTCCTACAATCAGTCTGTGCAAGCCATGGTAATTTTAGTAGTTAGTACCAGTGCAGCACAGAGTTTTCTTCCTCTATGAGGAGCAGGTGCTGGCACCCTTATGACAACTTTGCTGTTAGTTTGTAACTGAGTAACCATGAGCTTGTGTTTCTAGGACTGTTCTTTTTCTTTCCTCTCCTCTTCTCCTTTTTCCTTTCCCCTCCTTTCTCTTCTGTATTTTTCCTTTGGACTTGGAGGGAGGGACACAATGCTGTTCTTAGCAATACTAAGCTACAGGCTGCCTTTTTATTCTGTTGAGCTCAATAGAAGTAGACTGAGCTGAGATGGACTAGCTGCGCTATCTAAAGTACAGTACTGAACAGAAAGTTAATTCTAGGTCTAAACAATTTGCTATTAACTTGTCACAAAGTCAGGACAACTCCTAGTGGTCTTGTGGCCCTAATGCAGCAATGTGCAATTACTAAACTGTAAGTGAGCTGTGCTCATAAGAAGTAAGTTATCCAAGTAAGAGGAGCTTTACCATCTTTCAGACTGGAAAGCTGTGCTGGTCCAAAGTCAAGTTGAGAAGTTGTTTTTATAGTTGGAAGCATAGCCAGAGCTGGCTGATCCAGCAGCTCCAGGAAGGCAGAGCTGCTGGTCTGGTCTGGTTAATTCCGGAATTTCTTTTCTCTCTCCCCACCTCCCCACACACTTAATCAATTTCTAATATGAAAACCAACCCATTTCCTTATTTTCATCATCTAAGTTGGAAGTGGATGGGACTTTTCTCTGTGTCCTCAGAATGATGAGGGCAGAAAGCTCATTTATCAAAGCTCTGTGATGAACAAAGCCAGAGCAGAGCAGCACAGGCATAATTAACAAGGAAAAAATGGAGTTTGTGGCTTGATGTTGATGGATACAGAATGTGCCACAAAAGAAACAAAGCTTTGAGAATGCTTTGAACATAAAACCAGTCTCACGGGATCAACAATCTCATGCCAGAGAGTAAATTCCGGATAAGAAGGATAAGATCCACCTATCGTGACAACCAGCAGCTATACTGCCATAGAAGTGGAGGCTCTAGGTGGTTCCTGGACATGTTTCGGCATTGCATGGGGAAAGTTCAGGGTGGGATAAGCCTATTGCTCATTTTCCCTTGCAGTGTTCCAGTTGGCTTGGGTATTATTGCTACTGATAGTTTTAGAATGGCAAAATGCATCCCTAGTTAAATGACATGTATTTGTCTGAGCTGTCACAAGCTTCTCTCTGTGGAAGGCCCAAAGACAAGACGCATGTATGGCTAGACAGGCTCTGTTTGCATACATGATCACAAGCCTACTGTAGCTAATCATGCAGCTGAGCTCAGTGTTACGGGCTGCACATCTTCTCATCTCACCCTAGCACTCTGTAGGAAAAGGAAAAATAAAATCAAATTCCTTTTGACCACTTTTATCAAAAACCTTTCTTTTATGAAGGTTCCAGGGAAACAAGCTTTTAAAACTAAGTACCTTTTTACCAGGAAAGAGTTTCTTTTGCCATAGTTACATTTCTGTTTTTTCATTAACTTAGAAGTCTCCCAAACTCAGCTCCTGTAAAGATGTGCTTGCGTATTCCTAACCCTGCAGTCAAGTGTTAGGCTAGCCAGTCACAGAGTCTCAGCACACAGAGTTGAAATTATCTTCGACGAGAGCAGGCAAAACTTCTCTCCTGAATAGTAAGACTGAAATGCAAACGTGCAGAACAGAGCTAGGATTGCCAGCCCTGTTCAGTGGTGGTCCTAGCAAGATCATTGAGGACTTCTGAGACTTGTACTTTTAAAAGATCAGTGGCAAGATTTAAAGCAACTAAAGGGAAAGGGAATAGATATCAGTACTGTCTGTCCAATCAAAATGGTTTAAATATAGTGCCTGTTTCTTAGATGTTGTGAAGGATGAAGAATTCGATTACCTTACACTACCTTATCATTCGTGTCTTGTTTTATATGACCTGCCTTAGTCAAGTCAGCAAAATGAATATATTTAATGAATCTGTTCACATCCTTAAGGATAAAACTATTTCAGTATGATTGAAGAACATATACAGATAGTCAGAAGTGATTGTATTTCTTTGTGAATTACTGCTACTCAGCAGATTTTTGGACTGTGGATGTACTCTTAGGCTAGTGCAAAAATAAAACAATATTAATGGATTCATATTCATAGTATCTTAGGCCAACCTATTTAATTCTGCAGCTTCATTGAACTAAAAAGGGCAATTTATAAGCAGGAACATGGTAAATCGTGGAGGTTTTCCTGCTTCTGAATACTTATGAAATGGCATAAATTTTAAAGACATACTACTTGTCATTTGGAAGATCGTTTGCTCACAGTGTTGAGGAAAAAAGTCAGATTCTTTTAACATTCCAAGCATTACAATGTTTGTATGTTACATTTGTTGTTTTATATGTACATTTAAATATAGTAGAACTCATCTACATTAATACCAAACTTGAATTCTGATTGAATCGCTGAAAGGGGCCTTAGCAGGGTTTGCTAATTCATTAAAGTCCAGAAATTTTCATGGTGGCCTTAATGATGTAACTGTGCTGTCTTCCTGCTTTTTTCTTAAATGCCTTTAGGCTTTTCATCTACTGTAAATATTTGTGAAACATAAGCTTGTTTTTAGAAGTATCTATTCTCAGCTAGCTTGCAATTGCAAGTCTGGCAGTCTGCTTTCTTTTGTCATGTCTCTTCTTTTCCAATTCCCACCAACAATTTCTTAAAAATTTCATAATGATTTTCCTAATGTTTATTTATGGTTTTTGAGAATCAACGCAAACCATATGTTTCAGTGAGGTTATGTGACAGTATTCTCTTCCTTCATACAAAACCACACAATTTTCAATTTCAGCACATTTCCACAACTAATGCTTTGCTTAAATCTGCGTTTTTTCCCCTCTGTATTTTAATAGTTCTATTCTGAAGAATATTTGGAAAATCTAAGTCAGAAAGGGAAGGGGAAAAAAAGAAAAAGCAAAACAGATATTGTCTGTCTAGTCACAGCTGTGGTGCAGGCAATGAAACGTGAACTCTTCCATTTTGTCTTTGCCTACCTCTGACCTGGGAAGATGACCACCTCTTGGGGAAGGAGATAATTTCCATTCATGTCAACTTTCATTTCTATGCAGAGAGGCAGCAGATACATTTCAGATTCTGTGGAATCAGGTGTTTTGCTTTGGTGATGTAACATCTCTCTGCCATGGGGACTGATGGTAGACCACCAGGTTTCCTTTTCCTTCAGAACCTTGGGTGAACATGAAACCAGGCTATGTAACTAAAAAGAAAATATTGTACCCAGTAAACTGTGTACCTACTTTTTTTTTTTTTTTTAATTTTTGTTACAGTTTTTACTTTGATTCTTTCGTGAATAAAATGGTATAACAAAAGACCACAGGAAGGATGAGGACTATAGGAAAAGCAAGCAGGATAGAAAAGGAATGAGAGTCACAGGTTGGCTTTTCAATTTGATAGTCCCATGCGCAAAGGAAAGGGCTAAAATTGCATATCTTAAAGGCTGGTGTTCAGTAACTGGAAGCTATTCAGAAGTGTTATATTCTTGACGTGATCGTGAAAGGAACAAATTAGCTGAAAATCCTTAGGGCAATGATAATTTCATTACCATTTAAAGTTAAAAAAGAAAAAAAAATTAAAATCATTAGTTCCTGGAATTGGCAAACATTACTATATTCTAAATAATGCAGTATTCTCATCTGAATTGTTAGATTCCTAGAATGGATTTTACTCTCTTTTTAATGTTCATAGCTTCCTCTTCAGTGACTTGAATCTGTTCTGTTGGGTCTTCCTTCACTTAACAATTTTTTCCTAAATAGGATGAACTCTGAATTGAGCTTGACTGGAAGCCCCTCCCCAGCAACAGAGATGTAGTTTTCTGTTTTTTTTTTTTTTTTTTTTTTTTTTTTTTTTTTTGTGATGTGGGCATAATAGTTTTTCTAATGGCATCTCTGCAAGTAAATCCCTTTTTAGGGTAGTCCCAACATTCCCCTTGCAGGTATCGTTCAGCATTTTTCAGCTGGAGTGAAGCTTTACTTGATTTGATTAAGACTGAGAAGGAACTTGCATGTACATCAAAAAGTAACACTTCCATGCTTTTAGTGGTAACTGCTATGGAGTAAACATACTTGTTTCCTTTTATTCTCTTATAGCTTCATTTTATTTTATTTTTTTTTTCTGTTTTTCTCCATGAGTCAGATCCCTTAGTAATATTAAATATTGTCATTTGCGACGTAGTCTGTAGTTTCAGGTACTTCCCCCTTGTCCGTTCCTTGGGATCCAAGGTAAGGGCACTGCCAAGTAAACACCTAGGTGCCTCCCAAAGCTAGAGGCAGGTGGGATAATTTCTTGCCTCCCACCTAGATCCACAAACTCCAAAACTCCTTACTTCCAGAGTCCAACAGAAGCCAGCACTTCATTAGACTTTCATTGATAAATTGAAGAGACTTCCATCACCTGGAAGGGTACAAGCTGAAGTAGAAGTTCTCTACCTACTGCTACAGAGAAGCCTTAAGGGTCCTGGAAATGAAACATGAAAACAAAAATTCTGATGGATTTCAGAAGTGATATTAGGTAAGGAACTATAGATTATTTTCTTGGTGATCAGTAGTTTTCCCCCAGCTTTGCCAAGTGTGGTTTAGTGATACCAGCAGCTGCAAAGCTACAGTTCAGGAGGCAGAAAATAAGCCGGTGGATTGAGAGAAAGTAATAAAGCAAAGAACTGCAAGTTACTTAATTGCCACCATGTGCAAGGAAGGTCCCCAGAGGAAGGGCTGTTTTGTGCTTGTGACTGGGCCTTCTAGGAGACTAATGCAGAAAATACCTATGTCAAAAGGCAGCAACAGCAAAAAAGGGTACAAAACCCTGAGCACCAGCAGGACCTTGAGGATTGTTTTACTTCTCCTTACCTGCAAAGGTAGTATACAGTAGTTTGCTACTTTCAGTTGGTTATAACATTAGAAAGCTTATTTTGGCTGACAAAAATTCATTTCTGATTTGATAGTTATCTTTGTTAGTTATATTTTGTGAGGAAAAAGTAAATCCCCACTCACATTATATATTTTAAGTCTGATTCTCTGACCTGTATTTTCTTTTCCTCTAGGTTTTGAGGGAGGGAAATTGAAATCTAATTATGTTCAAGAAAACAAAAGAATCCACTTCCATCGTAGGAAGCTTGGGTCTTGAGTTTAGCATTAAAGGACTGCACCTGTCTAATGTGCAGAAATTCACCCCTTACAGGACAGCAAGGAAGCAATGTGGTGTTGAATTAGGGTGATGTGAGGATCAAGTTGTACAGCACCTGAGTACAAGTACAGGTATCTCTTTGCACTCGGCTGGTAAAATCCTTTAACTTCTCTAATGTAACAGATTTTGGGGAAAGCTTTCCCCCATGTTTCAGTGTCTTAGTCCTAAGTGTATGTGCTAACTCTCAGTTGCTTTGGCCTGTGCTGTAACAGGGCATTTGAAAATGCAGGGAGGGCAGGACTTGCAGATTTTCCTAGCCCCGAAACATGCAAATCAGTCTTATATCCAGAAACGCTGCTTTCTGTCCTCAGCGAGAGAGCTGTTCCTCATCAGGCAGCTCACGTTCACTTGACTACTGTGTGCTTCACTACAAGCAAACTGTTCTGAATACATGAAGAAAACATCCTGCTCTTCGGTCAATAAACAAGACAGTTATCCTTGTGCTAACCCCCAAATTAATTCCTTACTCCAGCTATGGAGTTTGCTGGGGAAAGGAGGAGGAGGAACCCAGACCAGAAACAGCAAACATCCATTCTTTATTGCCTCCCTGCTCCCCTGGCAAGCCTGGCGCCCACGCGTGACTTAGCCTGTGTTTAGGTGAAGAAGCTGTGTGCTCACCTGCTGCCTTGCAGGTGAGGCTCTGGTGGGGGAGACAGGTTTGACATCCTATAACATCAGACATGGCCATATGTTCAACATGTTGCAGGTGAGCTCCGGGTGGATGTGGAAATGAAGATATGCTCATGGTCTTCCAGAATTGCTCTGAAATGTCTGCTTTGTGTTTTCTTCCAACTTAAGACCTCCTGTTGGCTTGCAAGAAGTATGGGCAGCTTTTGAATTAAAGGCAATTGTCACAAGGTGATAAGTGCCTGAATATCAACACTGACAGATGTGACAGCTCAGTTTGGCATAGCTTTTTGTCTTAACCATTTGGTGAACAGACACTTCTTCAGAAACATGTTTATGTCTTGCAATAGGGTCCTCTTTTACATTTATTCAAGTAAAAGACTAATACATCAACCCCTGGTGGTTATTCCAACTTTTCCTTTCAGGAGGCACGTTTGGCATTCAAGTCAGTGAAGTGTCAGCATTGTGAGCAGGTGAATGCATGAGAACAATCCTCCTTACCCAGTGAAGGTTCCCTGGATGTAATCTGCAGGTACCTTTGTGCCAGTGGGACTCTAATGCTCAGGAGCAGTGGAGCACTAGTGAGCGTATTGATGTTGTTTTGTGTGTCTGAAAATGCTGAACTGGGCCACTTGGAACAACAGCCAAGCTCCAGCAGTGGGCATAAATGGGACTGCTTTACTGTCTCAGCTTTCCATGGCTTCTACCTAAAGAGGCTTTTATTTTTGCAGAAATTGTGTAAGGTGACCAAATCACCATCAGTGCACAGCTTTGTACTGGGTGTGGGTCTCAGCCTTCCTGAGCGTGAGCTAATCCTATGTAGCCTTAATGCTATGTTGACAGTAGGGGACTCAGCGGAGCATCTGTGGGAGTTGGTTTTTTTTTGTTTTGTTTTGTTTTGCTTTCCCACTCCCTCTGTAATTTCCTGGGAGTGTCTTTTGTGGTAAATTTCTTAACGGAATTCAGAAAAGATGTGTATAGACTAGCTTATTAAAATGCTGCTGGAGACCTATAACTGTGCCCCCAGGCACACTGCAAAGATGCAGATGTATTAGCGATCAGCCAGGAAGCAATAACTTGCTAGGTTTGGAATGCACAAATATGCTGAGATCAGGTGTTCAAAGCCTCGGCTGTTGTACACCACTCCAATTTCTGGCTGTACCTGAACAAGCTTGCTCTGTGGGATCCTGTTTTGAAGCCTCACAAGTAACTGCGGAACTGGGACTTCTTATACATATTCACACCGAAGCTTGTGCTGTAAATCACTGTGGATGTAGTGTTGTTCTGTTGTTCAGGACAGAGGGGTTTATCAGAAAACTCTTCTTTGTTCTGGGGAGAAGCTTCTCTCAAAGCTCTTGTAACTTATTCTGGATTTTTGTAGCCTTTCATTTAATGACTCCAGCAAAGGTAAGCCAGTATCACACAACATTTCCCCTCTACAGGCAGAGGACTCATAAAAGGTGACTTAAGTTTTCTTTGTATAACATACAGTCAAGTCATAAAATCCCATGAAGTTTTGCTTTTGGATTTGCCACGTAGCTTGATAGGGATACAAGTAAGTGTAAGGAGAATGTTTTCTTGGCCTGTAGTCCCCCGCCAGAATAACTGATTCATAAATTAATTAGGGCTGACAATACTGAAATCAGTGGCATGATGTTTCTTTGATTACACAGTGGTATAGTCAAAAGATCAGATGTTTCAGTAGCTCGCAGGAATGTAGAAAGAGGATGTATGGGTGACGTTTTTGTTACTAAGTACTTACTGAAGTTAGGTTTGATCTGTTCTGATACCACTGTAATCGAGAACAGGAATTGGACTTGTTTTATAATTAAATTTGTTTATTGGCCTGACAGCTTTATATTCATAAGTGCTTGGACAGAACTCTGTTCTGGTGAAAAGAGAGAGAGAGATGCTCTCCAGGTATTGTATTAGATTTAACAGTGTGCAGAGACCTTTTAGTTTCACTGACATTTTGTGTTGTTTTTCCTAAAAATATAAGTACTCTCTAATCCTAGAAAACATATATATTTTTTTAATTGGATATCCTTTTGTGATTTATTATATAATAAAATATGTGGAAGTCACAGCAAGAAGAGTTTTAGATAAAATGATCTAGCCTGGCAAAAATATTACACGTGGGACACTTCTGTTGGTCATTTGGTCATCTTACCTTAAATTATTGAGGTTCTGGACCCACTGCAACAAGGTGGGAATTCCCTCTTTCCCCTCTCCCCCACTCCTGCCAAAAAAAGGACATCTTGCTGAAATACCACTCACAGCAGGAGGTCAGAAGTACTGTGTGTGTGTAAATCCTTCATATTCATCTATGTATTGGGAAATGCGAGGCTGAAGCATAAAATTTTTTAGTTCTGGCCAAGCACGCACAACACCATTGAAGATTACATATTCAGGTGTGGAATCTGCAATAAAGGGGGAAACAAACGCACAAGTGAAACCACATGAGACCGGGCTGTCTGTGCTCCAAGGCTGGCAGAAACATAACTGCGTCAACCAGGGAAGATGCCTTTTAAGTAGTGGGCTGCCATCCAGTTAAAGACGTAACCCTGTTCTACATCAATGGCGATGTCATACTTTTATGGGATAGAAAATTGTAAGTTGATTCCTAAGCTAATGACAGAAATGCATCGCAGCTGAGAAATGGCATGTTTTGAAAAATAAAAAAAAATGCTCTGAGTTCTGCTCAAGTGCACAACATCAGTCCTGTTGTCAGCTCAGGTGGTATGAAGGTGGTTTGGTCTCATTAAGACACCAAAGACCTTTCTTACAAGCACAGTCACAGGCTCCTCGACTGGGCAGACTACAAGCCAACAACTCGGACTGCTCTGCCAGCCAGTTCAATTAGGTGGAGGAACGATACGTGCTCTGCAGGAGTTGTTAAGGGGCAGTGCAGGTCCCCGGTAGGGTGGAGTGAAAGGAACATGGGGCTGAGTGTGAACCGGGGAACCGAGTTCATGCTCGTCCTGCTGGCTCTGCAGAAATGCTGCTTGCTGAGTGGCACCCCAGGCAGCTTTGGCTCTGCCAGACTACTCGTTCTCCAATCTTTGTTCAACCATACTGTTTTTAACCTCCTGGAAAAAGATTTGTTTAGAAGCTTTCACTTATTATTCGCATACTTGATTTGCTTTAAGCAAATCTTCTTCCAACTGTTTTACCTCTAAAAGAAAACTCTTCAGCTACAGCTTATTATTGTAGCTACAGCATGACGGAGAATTAATTTTGTAGGGGTGTGTGTGTGTGCCTACACCATTAACAGCACAAGTAATAAAGCAAATGTGTTGTGAAGCTAAATAAAGGGGGATTTCTTAAACAGACCTTGGTTTTCTCATGCAATAAGAATAATTATATAAATATCACTGGTCTGCCCTAGCGTAGTGAGGAACTTACTGAGCAGTGTGAAGATCTCACTATGACTGTAAAGTGACGTCTTTTATCAAAGAGCCTTCCTAGAGCATTTGCTCTTCTGAATTGCTGTCCAGGTCTAGCAATGTTTCTTGCTGATGGCCTCTTTCGTTCCTGCTTGACAATGATTGAAGGACTGTAGCTTAACTCCACAAAGAGGGAATTATCCCTCTTGAGCATAGTAAATTGCATGCTTTGTGTATCTTCTGCCTTCCAGCAGTTTTAGGTTGGCTTATATTTTGTTGAAGCCATCTGTATTTTGAGGAAGCATGAAGATAAAATTCAGATATCTAAACTACTGCAAGCAAACATATGTTTAAATGGAAGGTGATATTTAATTTTATATTAGTAAAGATTTTTAATCCTCAGTAAAGTGAACAAACAGTGATGTGATGGTGATATGGAATTGGTGACATTCAATTTACTTCAGTGACTGCCAGCACTGCAGTTGGGTAATAGGGGGAGGAAGGTAGCATTGCCAATAGATGTTTTCTTAATTAAGAAACCAGGAATTAGGCTGTATTGCTTTGGTAAGCATCATCTTTGATGCTAGTATTACAGTGTTTTCACCTGTGATGTAATTACATGACTTAAAAAGCAAAACCACACTAACTCACAAGATGTGGTGAGTACAGACTTCCAGAGTGCGGTTATGTACACATCTGGACAATGCTATCCTCTAGAAACAGGAGGGCAGCAAAGCAAACACCTCTGCAATAGATCCTGGACAGAGTGGGTTACCACCTCAAATGAGGTCCTTTTTAATGGGAATCATTGCTTGTGCTGGTTTGTACTGTTACTCTAAAGACAGGAGTCTGCTGAATGGTTTTGTCCATACCTGTTTAAAGTTATGGAGCAGTTAGTGTGGTGGTGTTTTGGTGGTGGTGGTGTTTTTTTTCTTTGTGGGTTTGGTTGGTTGGTTTGGGTTTTGTTCTTCTTAAAGGTTCTATGTTGACACCCCCCCCCCCCCCCCCAAGGAATTGTGTCTAAGGCTTCAATTACTGGAAACTAGTGTGACTTCCCATTCTATCCCACCGAAGAAGGCAGATGTGATTTTTGCCTGTTTTTTGTCCATTAGGAAATAAGACTCTTGAGACTGGGTTGCTGTTTAGCAAGGGTGTTAAGCATAGAGACCATCAGCTTATGAATATTTGTACATACTAATGTATCAGCTGTTATATTCTCTCTGTGGTTTCCATAAGTAAGGACTTAATAGTATCCTGAAGCCTTCTTTCAGCTTATTTTCTGTTTTCCTCTGTACTTGCAAAATAGACGTTCTATGTCATGCTTTTGTGGTTACCCTTATCAACTGCAAAGAACACAAAAACTCATTTTCCAAACCTATAACTTGTGTTGCAGCTGTTAAAGGGTGTGCTGGCCACCCTTTCAATTACAAAAGCCAGAGCTGTGAAGTGAAACAAGTTATTTGTAGGATGTACTCAAATATATAGACTGTAATAATGTATAACCACCTGTAGCACAGTATGTGGCTAATTGCTTGGAGAAAGAAGTTACAAGTCATATAAGTAATAAAAGTCATGCTTTGCTGCAGTTCAGACCTCTCTCATTTGATCCTATTTCTCAGATCTTCAGGGCTTCTGTCTCTGTTTAGCCATCAAGATAATAAGAAATATTTGGATTGGGTCATCTAGTTAAGGTGGAGAGGAGTTAGAGCATTATTGTAGGGTTTCTTTCTTTAATGGGGAAGAAATAACGAAATAAAGTAGGTGATGCTTGGCAAATAAGAGTGCCAAAAAAAAAAATAGCTTTGTGTGCACTACAGAGAGGTCTTTGTTGATGAAAAGTAGCCAATAACAGGTTTCTGGAGGAAAAAAAAAAAAAGGATTTACAGGGCATGTTAAAATTTATTCTGAATGTCACAAGAAGAGATTGTTCATTACTCTGAAATGTAGTCAAAACTACATAGAAAGGTCAAAACTCAAATGACTGGAGTGGTGTGAGACCTTGAAGTCTAAGGAAAGATACACCATTTTGTTGTCTGGCAACTCCGAAAGAGCCCTGCAGTCCTCAGAGCTAGAACAGGGTAGCTGTTTTCCACTGACTGTTTCATTTTAATTCCCGAGCTAAGCCTGGGAACCAAATAGCCAGTTGAAGCTGTTTTTTATGTCTAACACCTGATATGTATGTCATGCTTTTTCCTCCAGGGTAACGACTGCTTCTTATTTACTGCTTAGGAGTGGATAATTAATTAACAGGGGTGAGAATGTGCACGCTTGACTAGACACTCAGAAATCGCATAGGTGATTCCTGGAATTGAATGACATTTTTTTTTTTTAGTGTCATAAAACAGCCTTGAACTGGAAAAGCTCTATTGTCAAAAGTATGTGCTAAAAGTTTTATGTGTATGCAATAATTTATTTTTATTACAAATAGTGCTTCCCTTATTCTTTTAAGGAGGATATTGAATCTCTACCAGTAAAATACAACAAAATCTTTGCCGTATTTGGTGGCACTTTTTTTGCATAGCGTTGATGGTTTTTTGCAAATTATCCTAGTTACTACTTCAGGGTCATGGATGTTGGTACGTGAATAAGTCTTAAACGCCTTTTATTTAACTGACTCTTGTAAGAAGGCTGCTTAGGTAGTGGATGAGCCCATCAGCCTGCAAGGTGATGTTCTATTTGTTATTCATACTGACAAGCAGGTAAAGATGACTATATTTAAAACTAGCGAACTGGAGCATTAATGGTTTGTCAGCAGAGATGTCTTTCTAATTTCTAAGTAAAATATATTATGAACAATTTCTTGTTTGGTAGAATGTTTTGGTCATGTTTTACTTGAAAGCTAAAGCATAGGAAATCCATGGAGGGTCTTCCTGTGGACAGGTTCCCTATCCAAAAAATATTCATTAATTACTAATAATTACTTATTAATATCTGAGACTCAGGAAGTCACAAGGCTGTGGCTGAAGACTAGAGTTCCTCCAGAACACCGTGAATGTTGGTTTCAGTCAATTAAGCGTAGTCAAATATTGGTTTTAAACCTCATTGTTCTTGTGTGATTGTGTTTCACTGTTGCTCTTTCCCCAAGTTCTCCAGAGAGCTGTATACTGAGAGCTCGTCTGTGACACTTCTCTGGATGTGTGTATCCAAACAGGCTGCTTGAGCATGCATGAAGGAGCCAGGGCAAACTCACGAGGCAGTAGGTCAACCACCGTCAGTTGTGGGCTTCTGATGCGAGAGCGCTCTCTGGGTTTGGTGGTTCATGTGTCAGGCTCCAAAAGGATCCGTTGCAGATGTTGAGATGGTGTTTATGACATAATATCTCTTCCCAACACAGTCAGATCTCTGAAAATGACTATCAGTTACTGTATGTGGGGGGAACGCTCGCATGTGTGATTTCATGAGGGAGGCAAGTCAACCATCACATGCTGGAGAAACTTGGCCAAGTAATATACATAAAACTGGACTATGTCTCAGTGCTGTCCCAAGAGGACCTGCATGCAGATGTTAGTGGGGCATTTGCAGAATTAAATCCCATCGAAGAGAACTAAATCAAAGCTGGACTGCTGAGACGTGAAGCTCAAGTTCTTTGTGGCACGGTTTCCTCAAGCAGTTTTTATAAACACTTCCTAAACATTTTATGAGCTATGAAAACAGTTGGGGAAACTGTGGAGCCACAGAAAGGTCACATGCTAAGTACATTGCTGGAAAATGTTCAGTAAAGTTTGAGAACCAGCAGTTCACTGGCAACGTTATGGACCTTTGACGAACCCCTCTTCGCTGCCTTCTGCTTAGCTATTTTTATTGAGACTTATCTATGGTTATTTATTTCTTTAAAGAAAATGCGCCATGCGCTAGACACTTATCTTCATTTCATGTCCTTTTAATATGACATCATAAATTGTATGCCCTGAATGAGAAGGTGAAAATTAATATCTTTCTGCCTATGCCATGTATATGGTCTAGATTATGGAAGCATGGCTTATTTAAAAAATAAATAAATTCTTTTTAAAAGTGCAATTTTCTGTATTTGATTTATGTTTGCAATTTCCGTAAATGCCAACAGCTTATATTGTGGTTTCCCACTCTTTAAGTTACTGGAGTTTCTGCTGACTTCCTTTGGGTTGCCTGTGAAATATTCTTTGATGTGACTGTACAGAATTTATCCAGTGTGCTAAAGTCTTCTCCATTCTCGGCTTTTGCCTGTTTTCTCTGCTGAACAGGTGTCCCTACCAGATATCTAAGTGATGGTCTGCCCGTATCAGACAGGTCCATTTCATTTACCTGTGAACAAGGCTGTACTAATATGCCTGAGAAGATTGCTATGTTTGGGGCTTCCAGCTTGCTCTCTTCCAGCAATATTATCGGTACGGGGAGTCCTGGCAAACGAAGCCAGCTCGCCCCAAGTGTAGACTGAATTCAGTGCTATGATAAATGACACATTTGATTTTAATAGAGAATAGGCCAAAGGCACCTAGAGCCAAGTACTGAACTGAGACAACAGACACTGTGCTCATCTGCCCTGTTTTCTTGAAGATAAGGCTTTGAAATGGTGGTGAGTAAACTAAATGATAAATCACCAGATGTTGGCAGTTTTGGGAGCAGCGGATGTTAATTGTACTTCAGGAATGCTTTATGTTCATGAACGAAGTTTATACCGTGAGGCTTGTGTGGTTACCCATCACTTTCTCCTCTAGCTTTTGGCCTTACTATAGAGGCAGTGATGTTAGCTGTGGCCCTTCTTCACCTACAAAAGAAGGGAAAGCTGGAGGCTGAGTTACTGTCTTTTGGAGTGATGTCAGGGGAGACTTAATCATCTTCAGATCCCCACATAGCTTGGTGACTGCTAAGTCAGCCTGCTAGTAATTAGGACAGACCCCACTTGCCATGCAGGATAGCTTTGGAGTGCCTGCTCCCCACCCCTGAGGAGAGCCAGCGTGGGGCCTGGCTGATGCACAGCTACTCTCCTGCATCTTTCTCTGAAGTTCAGATCACAATAAAGGAAATATTTGGGGGGGTGGGGAGAAGAGCCCACCCCTGTAACTTCTCTGTGAGGCAAAAATGCGTTCAAAGAACTATGTGCAGCTTATTCAGGAAGTAATATATTTTAGACAAGTTGGTCGCGATGTTAGGCTCAAATACCAACATTTTCAGTAAGCGACTTCTCAGAGTTGTGTCACCCTGAGCAGAAAGATGACTAAACAACAAAGGTGGAGAGACTCAATTGACTTTATGCGTAAACCCTATCTTTTACTTGGATTATTCTCAAATGTGCGTATGTGTGAGAAAGAAGAGGGATATTTGGTCAATGTGCTCGTAGCTGCCTTGTTCCCTGTGTGCTTCCTTTGTTCATTTTCCAGTTACTGTAGTCCTTGAGACTTTCACACACTCAACGAGCAGCAAATGCCATGTTCTGGAATGGATTTAAGCATATTTATCATATCCCTTCTGACTTTCTCAGGTGTTCAGGTTTTGTCTCAACTCCTGCCTCCTAGAGAGACTCATAAGTCAAAGGAAATAAGACAATTGGTGGAAACCTGCTGAGGGGCTGGAAATCTCGAGGTCAATATACATGGGACTGATGCATTTGGGGAACAAATTTGTGAAGCTGTGACTGTTGAACTGAAATCAAACTTTGAAGGTGAGCACTCGCCTCTTGACTTTGGCCTCTGCATTCAGTATCTCAGTAACATCAATCCATTCCACATCAATGCTTTTGGTCTGCCACTGATAGAAACTTTTAAGAGCCCACCTATGCTTCAGCAAAAGTCAGTGAGAGCAAAGATCCTCAAACTACGTTTTCAGTGCAGTTAATAGGTATTGATGCAGATACTATGCTAGCAGGAGGTTAGCAATTCTGCCTGAAGAGGTTACATACCTAAATATTATTGAAATCAGTGGGGGTTATACATATCTACCTGCTTTAATACTTCTAAGGGTTTGATGAGATCCCTTCCAGTATCTGTAGGTATTTTAGTGTCTTTGACTCAAATTCTTAAAAATGGAAGGAGTGCCTGTAGGAGCTCTCACAAATATTTATGGACTGTATCTCCTGCCACACCCACAGGAGGCCTATGGTTTGAATGTGTTACCACTGCTTTGCAAATATGAGGGGAATGAAGAAAATGAGTGAATCCTATAGTGTCAGAAACCACCCCTGGCAAGTCTTGCTCTTCTCCTCTGCAGTTGAATAAAATTAAAATCATACACATGCCTGTGTGTATCTATAAGTAGCTTGGCTGCTTGGATCCCACCATGCAGGGAGAGGCAGGAAGCTGACAAACACAAGAATGATTTAGTGAGGATGGAGTTGTTCACTTTTATAGAGGGTAAAGGGGAAGACACAAACTACTGCTTGAACACTTCTCCAATTTAACCTAGCTTGAGGTTTGAATGTGCTCCCATTGACGTCAGCAGGCGTTTTACCATTGGCTTCTCTGGGAGCAGGGCAGTGTCTTCTGTTTATGTGAAGTTTACTTCCCACACCCTTTTTTTTTTTTCTCCTTACTATTTCTGTTTTTTTTTTTTTTTTTTGGTTTGGTTTGGTTCTTTTTTTTTTTTTTGTGGTCCTTACCATAGCAGTCTGAGCACCTCCATCGATGTGACTGGAGGGATTCCTGTGCTGTGCCTGTGACTCAGATGTGGTGGTCTGCCACTTCAGAAGATGTGAAGCAAGGCACAGAAGGTTTCTGATGCTGTCTCCAGTAGATTGCACAGAAGGAGTCTGGCTGACTCCGCTTGCCTTTTTGCAGATTGAAATTGGCAGGCTACAGCAGTTATCCTCAGTAGAATTTAAATGCGAAAGCTGAACTGGGAGGTGAGAAGCCCTGAGTATTTTCTGCAGTAAACTCTGGACTTTTTGCTACGTTGCTTTACTGTTGACTTCGTTGCTTAAGGAACTCAAAGCTCCTACTCAGGCCAGCAGAACTAGGATTTCTCTCTTGGGGTTTCATTCAAAGCCCATTGAAAGAGATTTTTGGTCTGTTCAGATAAATTGAGGTCCAAAAAAACAGTTAATTCATCAGCTGGTTATGCTGTTTGTGCTCAGGTTGACACTTGCTTCAAATTTTTCTAGTGTATCTCAGAATGAAAAGCAGTCCATGGTTTGACCTTTCCTTGAGGCATCTGATTAAGACAACTGAGACCTACTGTTGTGGATAGGGGAATGAGAATCAGAAGGCCTGGGCTTTGTTTTTCAGGTTTTGCTGCTTTTAGCTTTTGCTTGTTTTAGACCTATAGAGAAGTTAGTTTCAGTTTTCTCTCATGTAACCGTAGTAAGGTGACTGTTAACCTTTTTGCACCAAGTGTTGTTCTGATGGCATTTCTTTTCTTCCTGATCACTTTCATTGTGATCTCCTCGGTAGAAGAGAGCACTTGGCTCTTTTCAAGTTCTAATCCATAATTATATAAAGCATTTAGCAAGACATGAAGGCCTAATCTCATCTCCCAGAAGATGCTTCATTGCTAGTGGCTGTCGAAGTATGCATTAGTGGGATGGTTCAGACCACAGAAGGCAGCAATAGTTTTGAGTGCTTTGCAGAGTTCCTTGGTGTGGCGATCATAAGAGACTGAGCCGTCATGTGAATATTTCAGCATTTCCTGGTTTCCATAAAGTCAACAGTATCACAAGAAGGATTGCCCCTTGTGGTTTATCTCTGCTTCAGCTTCTGGGGAGGGAAAAGTAACTCACAAACACTTGAAAACAGCTGGAAAAGATAAACAAGCTCCTTTGATGTTTTGAGGGGTGGGAGAACGAAGAGGGAGGTATCTTGGATTTTGCGTGGTCACTAGATGAGTCTTTACCCTACTTGCTCGTTTGGGCTGAAAGATCTGTTTTTACTTATTATTCATATATTTAAACACCTTGGAAAGCACTGTGACAAGACTTAGTGCTCAGTCAATGTACGCTTGAATAGAGTGCGTTCATGGCAGTGCTTTATAGCTCCTTTGTGTGCATCTTGATGGGAAACATTTATGACCTTTATTTACAGATCGTTGTTATTTGGTGTTCCAGACTTGTAATTCAATTTATCTGAGTCTGAATCAGAGTACTACTCCCCACCATGCTGTTCTTCTTGACCAGTTTTTCTTTTGTCAGGAAATGTCATTGCCAAATGGACTTTGCCAAACCCTGGTAGCCGCAGAGAAGCTGCTTGGATCGGTTGAAGGGTTCCCTGGTGTAATCTTGCATGATTTTTTTGTTGTTGTTGTATGCATGTTTTGTTGTGTTTGTTTTGCTTGGAAAGTAAAAACACTCAAAATTGATGCAGTTTATATTCTTAACTAGTGTTGTGTGTGTGTGTGTTTTTTCTTTTACCAGTAAGAAATGGGTGCAGAATGGAGACCTTATAAGTTCATTGCCCTTTTTTTATGTGCTTTGAATGTTTTACAGTCTACATGGGATTGTAAAAAGTGTTAAGATAGCAGGATAGTAAAATGTATTGAGATAACATACCCAGTTGCTGTCCAGCCCTTCCATGAAGGAGAGGTTGTGACTTTCCATCTGAACGTGAGATTTTCAGCTACTGTAGACTATCAAGAATGTCAACACTTTTTTTTTGGGGGGGGGGGAGGGGGGGGGAACAAACAGTGCAAGTGTAATTTATAGATGACTTTGAAGCATCAAGCAACAGACACCCGCCACCCCTCCAAATACAGTTAGTGATTTTGCAAGAGAATTCTTTGGTTGATTCCTTTAACTCATTTTTTGTTTGTTTGTTTTTAACTGGAGAGCAGCCTCACCTATCCTAATCCTGACTTTTTTTTGGCCAATTAATATCTTAATCAAGAAAAGACATTACACAGAATTCATCTGTTTTTTGACATTATGTGCGTATAATTTATAACATATGCTGAATTCATAACAGTTGCGAGTGAACACTTTCAACTCTTAAAAGTATTCGACACTTAAATTAACAGTGTCTCCGACCTAATCCTGCCTTACCCGCAGTATTAGATGTTTGCTTAAAAAAATGCATGTTCTGTTTAAACCAGTCACCATCTGTGATCTAATCTAGGTGGGGTAAATTTTAAAATAGGAAATTAGCTTATTAATATGGACTTTAATTATACAAAAGAAAAAAATCTAGATATTTGTCAGTATTCCTGAAGAACTGCTTCAGTATAAACTTGCTGCAGGATTCAAACTGGACTTTAACTGTCAAAATTCATGCATTTCAACCTAAACCAGAAAACACTTTTTAGAAGTCATTTGTTGAAGTCGTGTGGTGAGGTAAACTTTGAATGCCTTCTTTTTTTGAAGTGAAAACTTGTCATAAATATCAGCTGAGATGGAACACTTTTTTTTTTTTTTTTTTTTACTCCCCAAAATAAGCACCAAAAATGATGAAATAGAACCCTAAACAAGTTTTCCTCAAGCTTGATAAAACTGTGAACACCCACTGTCAAAATCCCTGAAGAACTGAAATACTGTCATTTCCATCTGCAGCTGAGGGCTTCGCAAGGAACAGAAGAGAGGGAATTCTGCAGCAGAAGGTGGCTGCTTCCTGAAAGTGATTCAAAAAGATGAGCAGTCAGACAAAATGATGAAAACTTGCAGAGACATTGGGTACAGATGTTCATGGTGCAGGCTATATATTGTTTGTACTTCTTGTTGTCTACATATGAGACTGTTAGTGAGAGCTGGTCTCTTGAAAGCTATATCTATCACTACAAACACTCAAGGGTAATTCTCACTATAACTAGGAAGGAAATTCAGCAGATGAATGTTTTGGCTGAATGCCTTATGAAGAAGGCATTAGCTGAAATATTAGTCTATAGAACTTCCTTTCTTCAGCTGTGTTCAACCTGTTAAAGTCCCTGTTCAGAAAATATCCAACCCACAATTTGCTGAAATCAGACCTGGAGACCTGGTAGTTCTATCTGACTTTGAGTGGAGAAAGTTTTAAAGACTCGAGGAAAATGGAGGGTTGTGTTGACTTGCTTAAGAAAACTTAATTTTCCGCAGTAAAAAGCAAAGCTGGATTACTGAAAGGAAGCCGGGAACATTAACAGAAGGAGACGTTTTATGATGTAGTAGAATGTAGTGCAACAATAACAACTAAAGACTGACCCAGTCATAAGACAGAACCTACGAATAACGGTCAGATTTACTGGTTATGTTTATTTGCTAACTTTGCATTTGACTTTGTTGGTAGTTAATGCAAAACCTCAGAAAACAAAATGTTACAAAATTTCCAAGAAAATGCTTTGATATTGTAAGATTACTATTATTTTTTTTTTCCTCCAGGAGACCAATTTACTAAATAGTCTGTGAATAGCATGGTAGTGACCCTGGGGATTATCCCTGTTACTCCCAGCCATGACAGTGTGAATCACTACTACTCTTATATACGGCTGGGTTTTTGAAAGATCAGGCAAAGAAATCGGAGGAATAAGTGATTGCTATTTAGGTTCAAAGGTTAACTTGCATTTCCTTAACTCTGAGAGAAATGATTAGTATGGAATGCTTGTCAAAGGAGCCCCCCTCCCATCCTTTGTAAGGACATGTGCCTCTTCAGTACTTTCTCTTGGTATTAAGTCCAAGTCTTCTCCCTGTTATCTGTTAATAGCCTACCTTTAAATCCAGTCAACACCAAGGTAATTGTTTTACTGCACCCGTGGCCCACTCAATCCAAAGGATAAAGGGTAAAGGGATAGTGAAAAAAATAACAAAAATCGTACCAGAACTGTGGTTACAGGAATGTTCACAAAGGTCTTAATAACTGCACTGACATAAAGCATTCTCTCTGCACTCACTGCAGGTGCAGTACTCCTGCTCCCTGGAGAAGCCTGTCTTGAAGTCTTTTCTCCTTGAGTCTTTCCACTCAAGTGAGAGGTGGGAGGCACAGATTGAAAGTGTTTTCCCCTAAGGTTCTTCCCCAAAGGTACCAGAAATGTTTTGTCTTCAGGTTTGTCAGATGTTTTCCTTGGGCTCTTCCTTAACAAGTTTACTGTAAGGTAGGACACCTGTTATTACGTACAATAGCAATATATCAGAAGGTACACAAAGTGCAATGGAAAGAGGAAGGAAATGAGAGAAGATTTGATCTGTCATCCCGCATAACTGATGGAGCAGTCAGTTGATTCCCCTCTCTAGAAATGGGGCTTTCTATTGGAGAGGGGCCATTTGTCCCTTTAAACTCTGACCTTCTAAACTTCCTGTACTAGATGAACTTCACCAGATCTTGGCACTCTCCTTGTGTGGAACTCTTTTTTTTCTTTTCTTTCCTTTTTTTTTTTTTTTTTTCCTCCCCTTTTAATACTAGAAAGTAGCAGAATTATTCTAACTCTGGGAAGGGAGATGAACATGGAAAATCTCGTTGAAGTAGTCATATATCTTACAAGAATCCAAAATTCTTATGAGGATATACTAAAGACACTTTTTTTTGGTTACTCCTTCTATACTACAATGGTACCCTCTTTGTAAATGGATTTTTTACAGTGATTCTTCATGCATTTTTATTTTTCTGTAAAAAAAAAATAATGTAAAACTACAGAAAAACTTGTTTTAGTATGAATTCCCAATCTGTTTGCAGAGGTTTACCTGAAACAGCATAAGAAATGAATGGAGGAAAATAAGTTAGGACAGAAGACTTTCTGGTTGCTGTAGATATGAGAAGAGAAAAAGGTTTAATAATTAATCTAGTAAATCACCGGTTACACATTGGAAAGTGTCCATCTTTACAGAAGTTCTGATGTTTGGGAATGAGATTATATCACTGGGAAGTCTGTCACGGGGAGTTTATCCCTAATTCCTCCAAATCAGCCATTAACCGCTGCCTTCAAGCAAGAGACTTCATATCTTTCATCTGTTTTTTATTTCTCTCTAGAATTTAAATGGTTTTGCTGTCCACTTGCATGCTTAATCTATCCTCCAGTTTTATCAAACTTCTGACTCATTTTTAAAATGTTACTTTTTAGCCTTTATTTTGAAAGGAAAATATGCTGGTGTGGTTTTGTATATTGTGTCATGATTGAACTTCCTTTGGATGTGGTCCTCAATACCATGCTAATTACAGCCCTAAATTTGTCCACAAACATGGAAGTAACAATCCCTTGCAGAGAAGGATTTGGGAAAGCTTCATTCAGAAAGCATGAGACATAATGTGCAATATGTTGGAAGCTGCCTGTGTGATTTCATAGGCAGCAGCTTATTCTGCATGGTATGTATTTGTTTATTTTTAAGAAAAATTCCTTGGATATGATGCACTGGTTTCCTGGATGCTGTGTATCTGTGTATCCTGTAGAACATGACTGTGCAATTAAAAAAAACAACAGGAGATCCCACTACTGTAGGAAACCTAGTGGAATGAATCCACTTTTTTTTTTTTCTCCCTTGTGGAGGCAGTGCGCAGAGAATAAGAAAGGGATTTTCCTCCCTTCCCCAGTCTGACTGATGCTCATTTTCTGTTGCCATGGGCAGCTATCATAAACAGGGGCCCTGTGTTAAACTACAGGAAAGGGACAAGCCTTGAAGTAGAACTTTGTGCTGTTCGAGCAGCCACCTTTCTCTTTGCTGTCATTTGGCAGGTTGCTTTGTAGTCATGTGGTCTAGAGGGTTTTCCCATCCTGTTCTGTAGCATCTAGATTTTGTTTTCTCAGTCCTTTAAACACTTCAGCTTAATATTTTAAGGTCTCTGAGGTATCTGTGTATAAGTTTTTAAAGACTAGTGGAACATAGATGCGAACAATTAAAAAAGTACTCAAGTTGGTAAGGACTCTGAATGTCTATTCATTCAACTGTTGTCTACACCAACGGTTGTGTCAAATTGCAGCTGGGATGGATTTCTCACAAGTGTGGAAATATCAGATGAGGATAATCTTTCACTGGACTATTAATCACTTGCTTGCTTTTCTGTGTCATAGACTGCAACACCTCATTTGTTTCAATTCACTTAACTTACCCTTGCCAGGATTTACGTACTCTATAGCTGCTACCTGATACGCATGAGATAGCAGTAGGACTTCTTTGAAAGGTGACAACAAGTGGACAGGTGAAAAGTTAAATAGTTAACAGGCACTGATGTCCCCAGAAAACGGAGTAGAGAGCACAGTTCACCATAAATCTTATCCAGTAAGAGCTATGCATGGCCTTCTGAGCTACTTGAATCCCCGCAGGCTGCTGACACGGGCTCCCTGGGCAGATGCAGGGTGCAGCAAAGTCAGGCTGCCACACAGCCAAACCTCCCCTGCTGCTCACCCTGGCTCTGCTGCCTGAACTTGTGCTTGCTTTCACTTTCACAGCTTCAGGCTGGTAGGACTGAATGGTATTAAAACCCTGCCAGCCTAAGAATCTGTTTCTTCTTCCTCGCTTTGTCTCTTTTTTTTTTTTTTTCTTCCCCCTCTCTCTCTCTCTGATATAACAATAGCTCCACACAACAGATGCTTAGAAAGTGTATCGTGGCAGCATCTTGGTTGGTCTCTTCCAGGGCTCCTATGTCTCTACAGCAACCTGAAGATTGGCTTCAGGATGCTTCAGGATGCTGTGACGGAGGCTGCAGGTCTTGCTGACCATTTGAGCACGTGTGCAGCACCACTAGTTTCTAAGGCAGTACAGCCATGTGCTGAAGTCCGTGCTGCTGAATCAGTGCTGTTGCTAGCTAAATTAAATTATCACAGCAGCAAATTCTATGACCATCCTTCTGGTTGTATACAGAGTGGAAAATAGTATTCAAGAGAGACACAGTGTGCTACCAAGTGGTTATGATGTTGCTTTCTTCGTACTAGTGCAATTCCATTTTCAGAATTGAGATCCTTCTTCAAAGAGTTGCAATAGTCTCTGCAAATCCATAAAATATTTGCAAAAGTTTTTTAGCTTAAACAATAACAAAAAGCAGCCAAAAAGATTATCTTCCCATATTTAAGCAGACCTTTTGAATGAATTGATGCCAGAATAGCCTAGCCATTTCCAAATGTAAGTTACAAGGAAAAAAAAAATTGAGTGTTTGCAAAGTAGAATAAAATTCACATCTTATGTCCAAATAACTTTTTTTCCCTATGTAACTAGATAAAATTTTCTTTTTAAAGAAAGGTAGGAAACTAGTCCTCTTTAATACTGCGTATGATTTTATTGCCACTATACTACATTATATAGGCTTTTCTTGCATGACTGACAACCTTGTATAAGCTATACATACCCTCACTTAATCAGTCTTTTCATTCTTTAAGTAAACATTAATATTTTATATTCATATCCCTTTATGCCAGTGATTATAACTTGCATAACGTTCTATGTATTTGTAAACAGGTACAGACTGGGGGGCCAGAGGCTTGAGGGCAGCCCTGTACAAAGTGTCAAAGAGGGCCATGAAGATGGTGAAAGGTCTAGAGGGGGAGACACGTGAGGAGCGGCTGAGGTCCCTTCGTTTGCTCAGAGCAGAGCAGGCTGAGGGGAAACCTCATGGTGGCCTGCAGCTCTTTCATGAGGGGAGCGGAGGGACAGGCACTGAGCTCTGCTCTCTGGGGACAGAGACAGGACCCGAGGGAACGGCATGGAGCTGGGACAGGGGAGGGTCAGGCTGGGTGGTAGGGAAAGGTTCTGCACCCAGAGGGTGGTCGGGCACTGGGACAGGCTCCCCAGGGATGTGGTCACGACACCGAGCCTGCCGGAGTTCAAGCAGCGTTTGGACAATGCTCTCAGACACGTGGTCTGATTTTGGGGTGGTCCTGTGTGGTGCTAGGAGCTGGACTCAGTGATCCTTGTGGGTCCCTTCCAACTCAGGATATTCTGTGATTCTGCTTCAGTTTCTGCCTCAAAAGTGATATTGCTCACACTAAGACTTTTGTAGCAGAATAAAGTTGATAGTGGGCTCGTATGCGTGATGTTTTCAGGCATTGTACTGGAGAGTCTTCTGGATGCCTCAAAGAAGGATTTAATGCAAAGTAAGGCAAGTTAGTCCTTTTAAAAATAAAATGAAAAATAAAAGCCAAAAAGTACATACTAAACATTATTCTTGCTTCAATGAACCCTCACTATTTTAACAAGGCCTTCATTTCTCTCACTGCTGGAATCTGTCTGCCAGTACTGTCAGGTCCGCACCCTGTCTTACATCTCAGCTACTTCTTACCTCTTGCAATTCCACCCCATCAGCAGCACAGCCGTCCTCCTAATGGAAAACATGTGGTATTGGTTGTGTCCTTGCTTGCCTGGCTTGTTATACTTGCTCACAACTGTTAATCTGGGCACCTTGTCCTCTGACCACCATTGGTTCGGTCTCTGTGTTACTGTAAAAACAAACAAAAAGGGAAGCCAGCTAACAACCCTGTTCCAGAGCCAAGGCACCAGCAGATGTTTCTGGGTGATTTCTTTGCTCTCCCTTGGCCAGTGGGGACCTCCAAGGCTGTGTCATCCTGCTTACTGTGTACATGTGCCAGAATGGTGGGAAGCTGGGAAGTTGCGTGTTTGTGTAAGGAAGTGTTTGACCACAAACGCTTGAGTCTTCAGAAGGGCTGTCCAGAGTGTTGTGCTTTCAGACTCCCAGTTCAAGACTCGTGCCAGCACAGTCTTCCTATCTGATGCTGCTCTATAACCTTTATCAAGGGATAGAGAACTACAGCCTAAAGAACTGCCTGTGCTCACTGTTGTGCATCCCCAAAAACTTCCAAAAGAAGTTTCTTCCTCCTCTAACAGGGTCTGAACAAAGGCCCTTGCCTAGCAAGGCAAATTTAAAGTGACAACTTATTTTTCATTTTTACTGTTGACATGTGGAAGTTTCATTCCAAAGCTTAACACACATCATTCTGAAGTCACATAGGTGTCCTTTCCAAAAATATCTCTCACTGACATTAATACTTCTACCCACATTTTTTTGGAGTCTCAGGACACTTCCATTATTTATTAATTAATGCTGTACTGGGATGTGATGCTGTTTGTGTATCTCACTGGCTTTCTCTCCTCCCTAAGTTAGTGTAAATCTTGTTGTTTTATAACTGGGGAGAATTAAATCTGCTATGAAATGGGCTTCTATCCATCCCTAGGAGTGCCATAAAATTTTAGTGTCTTTGTTATTTAGTGTGCTGAGTAAGTCAGGAATAATTTTCTGTTTTTCACAACACCGGACAATTTCTTTAGCTCTGTAGGATCCCTATTCCCTACAGTGTTCCCATCTTCCCTAAATAAACTGATGCTCTCTTGTGGCTACAACACTCTTCCTTCAGAGATAGACAGTTTCACAAAGTACAGTGTGTGTGGTTAATATTCATGGCACATACTTCTTTCATAATTTATCATTAACTTACTCATTTTAATTTCTTCCCCATGAGGTCTGAAACACACCAGTGTTATCCAGTTTCTTTTCTCTGCAGCTCTGGCCATCTGGAACAGTCTTGCCACGTGTCTTCACCTCAGCTACACTTTACCATTTCTCAAAACATGTAAATAAAAATTATCAGATACGGGGTTCTAAAGCTTAAAAGCGGCTTAATTTTAGTGGTCACTAACTGGTTAGGAAGAAAGCCGAATATCTTTTGGCCAGGAGGTTTTGAGTCCTGAAGAAGGCTTAGGTAGATGCTCTTATGAGTTTAACAGTTACATTAGTGTGTGTTAGTGAGCTTTGGCATGCATCAGCGGCTCATCTGCACTTCCCATGCACTGGTGCACTTTGTGGAGCAGTCTTAGCAGCATGTGAACTGGATTTCCTTCAGTTGCAAGTAAATCAAAAGTACATTCAACCTGCTAGTGGGTATTCAACCCATGGGACCAGGCTATGGCTACTCTTGAAGTAAAAGCCCCTGAAGGACTAGCAGTGGGGATATTTTGTCTCCATCACCAGTAGCTTCACTCTGTAGATCCGCTTCTATTATGCTATGCTACTTGCTAATGTATGCTTACTCCATATGCTTATTCCTGAGAAATACTTACACCAATGATTTCCTACTAGTTCCTACCTATTGAAGATGCCGCTTTGAACAGAGGAGCAAACTTGGAGAAAGATTTGGCTCCCCTTTGCTCCTCTAGCTGAAATCATTTATGTTGGTACCTACAGAACTTAGCTTTAAAGCACCATGATCTTTGGCTCCAGAGTATGCTTGTTCTGTATGCCTTACCTGTTTTTTTCTGTCAGCAAGGCTGATTTGAGGATACTTGAATTTTTTTCTCAACTGGCAAGATGACCAGTCTGAAGGTAGGGTCTTAAACCCTTAAGACTATTTTCCTGTAGAGGTGTTAGTCCTCACTTCTGACATGTTAGGAAGGACAAGCGGGATTTTGGCTTTGGCTTAGCAAAGTCTGTGACAATGTGCTGCAGTTCTTCACCATCTGTAAACCATACCGGTCTATGTAATTACATGTTTTGCTGAATGGCGTCTTCCTCTACACTATTTGATAATTAAATTTGGTTCTTTAAGACCTTCTGAGCTACACATGTATAAATCCCATGAGGAATTGATGCCACTACACCTGTGCTAGTTCAAAACACACCAAAGAGTGTTTTCTTTTCCTGCACAGCTCACCCTGCTTGGGTTTCCTCCCAGCTCCCGTGTCACATAGATAGACTCCAGGTCTTTCCTCCCCTGGTTTGCAGAACAAAAGGTTTTCACATACCTTGTGTTGTTGAAAATCCTGTGGTGGGACCTGAAGAGGCACAGTCACAGTGCTTCCTCAAGATGAAATAAAAACTCATTTGGACGTGTTTGGGAATGCTATTATAATATTGGCCAGGAGATTTCATTCTCGAACTTCTGAAATATACCCTGGGCTCTCCTTCGGTGGCTAGTAACAGTATTCATAAGTTGTACATAACTACCTTTTGTTTCCTCTTGCTGGCTATAATTTTGTCAGTATAGAATCTCTATTTTAAGGCTGTTTTTTTGCACATGTGGAGCTTTATTGGATGATGACACTTCTAGTGCACACTTTGTGACGTTTCTGGTGTTGCTTTTTTTTGTTTGTTTTATTGTTTTGTTTTTAGAAATCGAGGCAAAAGTAGGGGTTTCTGTAAATGGGAAAATGACACTTTTGCACTTCTACCTAGTTGGAAGTAGAAAAAAGGGACCTTTTAATAAAAATTTAGCATGGTAATTTTTGGAACACAATGAATACATGTACTAAGACAAGGATAAAAATATGGTGTCACAAAGGTACACAAGAAAACTTCAGGGAGACTATTTGCAAAGGCTATTTCAGCCCATGTAGGTACGGTAATGCTTCAGGGATGCCTAACAATTATGAACCTTGGAGCAGCCAGCATTTTACAAGCATCTGCAACACAAGTCTCATTTCAAATTATTCTTGGTCTAATTGAACTAGTGAAGGGGGTGGTCGCTGGGAGTGCCCAAGCACTGCTGTGTGAAGACCACCAGATGAGCTCATTTACTCGACATGGTTTAGCTGGAACAGGTCTGGAGCACCTAGGGAGGAAGAGGATGAGAAAAGGTTATAGAAACCTGGGGTGGACCCAGCATCAGGAAGAGGAACGAGCAAATGGTGTTGAGGGTACATGCATAGGGAAGAAAACGGATGGCCTACAAATGCCAAGTTGTAGCCAGAGGAGGTCCTCAGAGAGTAGTAAGTGCTTTTGGGACAGCATAAGGAAGAGCTGTACTGGAGTTTCTCTTCTCGGATTTCAGCCTGCTAGTAATTGACTGCGTGTTCGGTTAGTCTGCAGAGGAAAGCATGACCCTCTGCGAGTGGGATCAGGGCTGTTTTTTAAGAGGGAGAGAGCTGTGGATGCAGCTGGAAGAGGAAGTGCGATGGTTACCGGCTGCTCATCATATCCTTCCTCCCAGAGGTTTTCATCCCCTCGCAGCTGCCAGCTGAGTTGGTCGTGTGGATGACCCCACACCTGGTTAAGCAAAAAAGGATCTAGGCTAGGTTAATTAGTTTAAATTGTATGCCTTTGGTAACCTGTCTCATTTTGATTGAAAGTAGCCGGAGAAGAGTCCAACAGGCCAATCAGTGGGAGGATAGCTTCTAGCAGCAGCAAGCTGTGGGAGACAGTAACTTCTTCAGGTGCAGCGGTACTTAAAAGAAAAAAAAAAGTAAGAAAGAAATCCTAAATGGATCAACAGCTGCTATGGATGTTTATAAACAAAGCAAAGGAGATGAGTAAGGGGTTACTAGGGCAGGCAGGAGAGGAAATAAATAAATAAAATTATGGGGTAGGGTAAGAAAAGAATAATTAGGGGAGGAAAACAGAGGTTAAAAGTAGGGAATATAATCCATGCTTCATCAGTTCTGCAAAGAGAGCTCCTGGGTGTGACGGAATTAGAATGTTCTTGAGGCTTTGTAGACATGCGTGGGTCTTTTCTTTTTTTTTAAACATGGTATGTTAAAGGTGACTACATTAGCACAGCAATTGGAAACAATTACAGACTTATTTGGAAATGCAATAAAATTTAGCTCCTGTCCTCTGAAAACTCAAATTTCAGACCAACTTCTAAGTATTTGACCATGCTTAGGCGTTACGTTGCTTTCTACCTGCTCCCTTTGCTAGCCTTGGAAAGCTGTTTCTCATTCTTACCCTGGCCTGCAAAGCTACGCCCTGCTCCAGAAAGGCATGTAATGCCATCAGTTGCCTATCTAATCACAGCTGCTCAAGAGTTAATTACCTCTCAAGTATAACGAGCCAAAAGGAAGGGGATCCAGCTCTGTTTTACTCCCTGTGCACACCTTGGTGGGTTTGAATCATTACAGTGCATCACAGGGGAGTTGAGCAGAGAGCCGAATGAACCTTTTCTTTTTTCTAAAGCTAGGAATCTTTTGTCAAAGTTTTAATCAATTTCTACTCTGTGATTTCCCCTCCAAATACCTTATGTGCTAAAGGGACCTATTGTATTTATTCAAATTGGACATTTTTACAAGAAAAGCTATTAAGAGGAAGGGCTCAAACTCGGTCCAATTTACCATGTATCCGGAGGCTTAACCAAAACTATTATTACATGAAAGAATGGAGGAAATTAAGAACAGGGCCTTCAGAATGCCAAATGCCAGTACAATTTTTTTTTCTTAATTTTCTTTCTGTCTAATTAACTCTGTCAGGAGTTTGAAAACAATTAGGCACTAAAAAGGAAAAAGGGTAAAATAGTCTTACCTAATTCTTCTGTGCGTGGTAAATATTTCCATGCTGTGTCACAGGCATCTTTTGGACTTAAACATATAAAATAAGAAATAAAGGTTAATGAATTGTAGTGGTGTGTCTGGAAAAATCTTGTCCTCTTGTCCCCAGGTACTGAAAAGTATAATGAGACTCTCCTAGATAGTACCAGGTAAAGGTCTGTAGGCTGTAGAGGTCAAGGAGTAATGTGTTTTCGATGATATTGTTCAGAAGAATATGACCTTAAAAGAGCAATATTTGTTTGGGTCATTCTTTCCAAAGGCATAAAATGGTGAGAAATGTTTTTAGGACATCTAAGGTATTCTCTTTTGTGAGGTTAATCACAAAGGAAATTAAATCAGATAGAAATGATAGTGTCTTGAGAGCATATAACCTCATTGTGTTAGGTTTGGTTTACTACCAGGTAGTAAACAACCCGGTTTACTTGGTAATGCTGTTACTATTTCTCCCTTTCCCCCCATACCATTTTTTGCAGTCCACGCCTCCTGCAATCTCAACATCTGCATGCACTTTGATCATAGCATAAATATTGTGGGCTTAATCTAATTTAATGAAAATTGTAGGGGACTTCTGCATGGGTAATGATGAGAGCTTGTAGAAGAAAAGACGGTATGTTGTCCAGGAGTCAAAAACATGCAGTATGTTTGAATGCCTCTGCTTTTAAATTGATGAAGTCAGTGAAAAATCTCATTTCCAGCAAGATTTTAATTACCTCATGAAAATTTGCCTCTTTGTATGAAGTTCCAACTGGATATTGAAAAGCGGAAGAGTCTGAAATCTCCCAGCACAGTCATGACTGCATGGTTAGGAGGCTGTGAGTTTAAACTCGTATGTAACCCTGCACTTACTCCTTTATACCAAGAGCAATGGAGTATTTTCACCAAGAAATGTATCGCTCTCTCCTGTATGAGCCACAGTGGCTTCTGGTGTGACAGAGTGCTTCCTACAGCAAGGCTTTTCTGCTACTGTTTTCTGGAGCACTTGTATGAGGTTCTGTTATGTGGCCTTTGGGGCAAAACGAAACATCAGAAATATTAATGTTCACCCATCAGCAGAACTTCTCTTGTCCTATCAACATAAACTAAACATTTTGAATACATTTGACACAAGCGTGACTCCTTTTTTGCTGTGTAGAAGCTTTGGTTCCCTTGCCTTTGGCTGTTAATTCGGAGCATTATTGGTTCTCTATTCTGACTGGGTTCAGCCTGCTGTTCCCAGGCATAGTAGGTTGCAGGTTTCCTATGAAGCATTCTAGGAAAAATGAGAAAATAGAAATTGTTACAGCCGGTAATGTGACAATGGAAAGAATTACATGACTTTAAGTCTTACTGCAGCACTACTGTGTGTTAAGGACCACCATTTTTGTCTCAACCAATGTCTTCCACTTGCGTGCTTTTCTTGTATCAGGAAGGACTGCAAGACTTTCTCACAAAGGAGTGAGGTTTTCAGTCTCATTTCTAAAAACTCTGCTTTTAAATTATGGACTGATAACACCCTGAATAGATGACACACTGCAAAACAAAACCAGGACCTGCATCGCTGTAAGGGTCCACCACATGGTTCTCTACTGGGTTGGCTGCAAAGGTACTGAGCCCTATAGTTTATTCTCTTTTCTAACAAGTGTCTTAATTTTGATTCTTAATTAGCGTGGTACCATCCTGGTTGTGAATCTTGCCAAGCGTTTCCTAAAATTAGGAGGAAGGTATTCATTCTCTTCTCTGAGGAGTTTTATGGCCTAAGTACAAGAAAGAAACAGACAAAGGGAGGGATACAGGTCAGGAGCAGATTGATAGGATATTGACAGCCAAGGGAGCTCCACAACTGTTCTTTTTTAGTTTTCCAATTTTTGTACATTTTGTGTTAGATTGAGGGTTAGGGTGGAAAAGAAGAGATGGGAATTTGGGAGAGGCTAAATGCTTAATTCTGATCCTTTTATTCTTTAGTTGAGACCTCCTTTAAAAGGCTCTTTGCCGTTAAATAGATAATGAGAAATGTTACCTCTACCTCCACTTTGAAGCAAATGAGAAATCAGCCACTTGCACGTATTTGATTTGTAGATTAATTTTAGGCTTGTGATTACAGCAAGGCTATAGATCTTCATAATCACAGGCCATCATTACTTAAGTTTGCTTAAAATAATATGACCTTTCAGAGTAACCAGTTGTCTTTCTGTCTTTGTAGCATCCTTGTTTTGGCTTAGCAAGTAAGTATTTAAGACAGTATTTCTCTTATTCCTGTCTAACAAATGGAGTGCAAATAAATGAAAAACTTACATGAAAATGTTCTGTGTGCTTAACAGAATAAATGCAGTCCTGAGTTGCTAACTAGGTGTCAACAATGTTCATCTAAGTGTGAATAATAAAAGCAAGATGAGAATATTCTGACAACTCTTAATTGACTGGTAATCCGTACATCTTTCTGTAATGTCCAGTAACATTTTTGTCTCCATTTTAGTCGTCAGTTTGTAATTCTTTATCGACATGAACTGCCAAAATTAGAGCAATGCTTAATCATTCCTGGGTCTTTACTGACACAAAAGCGGAGACCCCTTACAGATTTTGCCTCTCTTCTCCCTTCCCCATATGATGTTTGGGGGTTGCTGCTGGAAATTTCAATCGTAGGTATTAGTAACCCCTGTGTAAAACAAATCGATCTAATTTCTTAAAATAAAGAGAAATGGCAGAAATAAATAAACAAGCAAATAAGCCCAAGAAATAAGAAAGCCTGCTGTGGATCTGTTGTGCTTCTCAGTTGAAGAACTCAGTCATTGCTGGCCTTTGACTGCAACTGCCTGTGCTTATGGAAGGAAAAAGGCTTGTCATCTTGAACTATTTGCACCTCTGCATAATGTGTGAATGATCAAAGTATATTGCTGACTTTACAATGTACCTCCAACTCTCTTTCAAAACTGTCACAAAAATTTTTGCTCTTATGGCTGGCATCCAAAGAAAAAGTGCAAGCAACTTTTATCCCCACACGATTACTATTTTCCTGGTCTATAATGCTCCATATCAAATGATTTAAGATTCTTGGAAAACAAGTCTAATTGTTACAGCTTCTACAAAAATGATATTTATTGCATGAATTCCTAGATTTGACTCTTAAAAGCTTTTAGAAACCTGCCAAATCACCTCGGAAAACAAAAACAACAACAACAAAAAAAAAAAACAACAAAGTTTTCTAACTGTCTAACTACATCAGTGACAAGGGACAGCTATGGGTCAAAGAAGAGAAGGACACCCGGGATCAATTATTGATGCCTGAATTTGATTTTAATCATCTTTGCATGTGAGTGTGGACTAATTTCTTTGTCCTCTGTACAGATGTTTTCATTGGCTGCTAAACAACACTGTTTTGATTTATGAGAGGTCATAACAAATTGTTGCAAAGAGGTTGCAAGATGTTTCTGCAGCTACTCAAATCCAAAATTCTTTTCCTTTATCAACGTATGTGTGGGAAAGGAGTGCCACTGCATTTCATTTCTAAGTAGTATGTAAATATACTGTGGCTAGTAGTGTGGGTTGTGAAAATCTTCCAACTTATGACTGAGCATACATGATTCAGATGGCTTAAATACATATGTGATGTTATGTAGACTGTTGCATGAGTTCATGAAGGGATATAGTGGAACTCATAACAGCTAGAAGTCTTCCTGGGTGGTTTTGTGTAGAACCACGTTCAATAGTCCTATATTTACTAAGTTTCATCACCTGTATTTTTGAAAAATAGATGAAGGACCAATGGTATATGCCAGTGAGGATGAATTTGAGTTATTTTCCTCTACTCATACTCGAATGTATTTTTTCCTCTACTCATACTCAAATACTCAAGTATTTCTCAAGAACAGGGATTGTGTGTGTTCCAACCTGTATGAAGGATTTTCTATGTATTTTCTGTTAAATTCTCATGAGTAGCAAAATTTTCTTTTCCTCCAGTTCTGCATGATGGATTGCTCTTACATAGTTTGTGCCTCCTTTCTCTACAGCTTCTCCATTGCCATCAATATGTGTACTCAGTAAAAATAAACCAAGAGGACCCAGGAGAGTGAAATGCATGATTAACATTCACCATTTTTTTCAGAGCTGACATGGGTTACTACTGAAATACTGTAAAATTGTTCTCACTAACTCAGTTTCACTCTGTCCCTACACATATAAAAAGAAGACAGGATCTAATAACTTTGTACGCATATTTTTAAATACAATGGCCTGAAGTAATCATGGTCTGATTGCAAAAGACCCTAGTAAAAATCTGAAAAATAGGAACCCATCCTGATTTTAGCAGATCCATAAATCAGTACATAAATAAATAACTTGACTTCCTTTTCTATTCCAGGTAGAAAGCACTCAGCAACTCCTACAGATTATTTGTCATGTAGTTTGCTGTTTTCCTTTAAAAATATTTGCAGGCTTGGGTAAATTAGGAATGAACTGTTGAACATTTACTAAACTTCTTCACCATATTTGCTATTTTAGATATTTCATCAAGAGCTCCCACAAAGGAGCATATAAATGACTTCATTTTTTTTCCCAATTTTCTAAGAACATGTTTATTTTCGTGAGCAGACAAAGCTCAGGGCTTTACTTCGCATTAAAGTTATAGCATAAAGCATTGACATGATACTATATTTTTGAAAACTAGAGAAATTGTGCCAAATACAGCAATGAGAAAAAGAAACGTCTTCAATCTGAATTCACCAACTGGAAAATAAACTCTGTCTGAGCAGCTCTGATGGAGAAACAATCCTTACAAATGGAAAATAGTCTTTGTTCTTTTATTGCATTTAGTTTATAAGATGAACAAGAACCAATAGGGCAAATAGGGAATCTTAAGCAATTCCATTTACTTTATATTTATAGTTCTACAAAACTAAAAATCCCTTCCTTTGGGAGGATTTATACAGTCTCTTACCATCCCTAGAGCAGCTATATTACACAGGATCTTACCCTTTCTTGGCAAAATTTGATGTGCCTTAGTCCAACAATAAAACAGGGTAAAAGCAAAATGAGTGATTTCTAGAGAATTTGATTCTGCAATTAATAAAGTCTTATTCTAAGAAAACCACAAGATTTAGGGCTCCTGCTCTAAAATCAGATCTAAAACTCATGTTAGATATCAATTTAGCTTCCACTAATATTAGGTTTTATTATTTCTGGGGATTATAGAGCCATATTTTCCTTTTTTTTTCTTTTTTTTTTTTTTCCAGCAAACTTCCTTATTTATGGATTCAGCTTCTTTATTCTTTCTGCCAACCATATAACTGCAAGAATTCCACTTTTTTGACTTTTTAATTGGCAGCATCTGATGTGTGGTGTAAAATCTAGGCAAAATGGCAAATCCCCTTTGACTTACTGACCAGGGTTTCACCTTAGAGGTGCTAGGTCTGGCCAGATTCTGTTGCTGCTATAACTTCTCTGGTGCTGTGCAGGTTGACTGCCCGCCCTGTTTGGAGGAGAGTGGGGATGGAAAAGCTAATAATAATGTTCAACCCCAAACATGCAAACGTGATGCAAAAAAAGCTATGGGAATGGCTGATCTCTCCCTGCAAGAGTGTGACACTTGTTCAGAGGCACAACCTTGAGGAATTTGTGGAGCCCTTTCTTCTGGAGCTTGAATGAGTTGGAAATAGCACTCTTTCTTTACCGTTACAGCTGAAGCTGGCCCTGAGATGGATGGTTTCTCTTAGGTGTGGATCTTGTTACTGTGATCTATGCATATGATACCTTAAGACAAGATAACTCCGTGTAGAACATACCATAAACCTCTCCAAGTATGAGCTGGTAGTGGTGTAGTTTATGAGCAACATATGTTAATGGTGCTCTGTGATATGTGTCATCTGCCTGGGGTTTGGGTGCTGTTTGAATTGGTGCTTTGTATTGATTTGCAATTTTTCCCTTTTGAACTATCACCGTTTCTGAGGCTGTGAAGCAGCAAAAATGTTGGTGTCAACAGTTTTACTCCTCTAAGTATCATGTTCTTTCTGCTGTTCCCTATTAAGTACTCTGACTCTTCAAAGGCACTCTGGCCCCTTTTTGAAAGAGGAACTAGTTTCAGTTTGATGACCCATTGAGCATGTTACTGTTACTAAATTGTTGCATCCCAGTTAATAGATTCCTTGAATTCCCACCAGTATGTTGCACTCAAGATCTTGTTCCAGGCAAAAAACACACTCCTGATGTGCAAAGCCAAGAACTTACTGTTAGTATAATTGAAGTCGTAATTGTTTAATCAGAGGATTGTTATTATTCCAGTTACAGTAATGCTGACTCTTGAACTTCAAATTAAATCCAGTTACAATGATGTGTGCACCAATTTTTCTAATATCTGCCCCTTTCTCTAATGTTACGTTTACGCTCTGGGTCCTAAGGTCATTGGTTTCAATCTTGGTGCCTTGGGAGGTTTCTGGTGAGTTGTCTGCATCCTGAGTCCCTCCTTCAGAAGAGTTTGGCACGATAGTGAGGGTTTCTCTCTCCTCACTTTAGGATCAACTTGCAGGTATTTTTGTTTGCCAACATGGTCTACACCTTGCTCCTTCTTCATTGGTCTGTAATTCCATTTGACATCAGAATTTACTGTATACAATGTTTTTGACTTATGTCAGAGACATGTTCTTTTTATCTCTTGGTTACCACTACATCTCTTTTTGCCCATCTTCCAAGACCACTGGTTACCAGCAGCTTATGGCCCTGGGATCACCCTGTGCCCATGCTGCTATCCTGTGCCCGCCATGCTGTGTTGTAGTGTTGATTCCTGGGTAGTACTTGTTATTGCCATCTTCTGTTTAAATGTAAGCCCTACACCTTAGGATTTTACAGACTTAAGATAAAGGTGAAGCCAAGTAGGTAATGGTCACCAATCAGTCATTAGATAATTGCTCTTACAACAGAGCAAGCTTGGGTGCAGCTCCAAGCAGGCCGAGACAACACCAGGCGCAGACTGACAGTTGGCATAACACAAAACCTGTGACCTGTTACAAGCAATGACAACAGCATATTTACTGAGCAATGGACCCGCAGAACAGAGCTGGCAAGTGCCAGTAACTGGTGTCTGGGATCACTGAGGGAAAGCTGGGGCAGGTGAGGAGGAAGAAGCATGCAGCCACTTCAACACATGAACGTGAGGAAAGAAATAAAGCATTTGTTTTTGGATGTCTTCAGATGTGAAAAGGTACAGATATGATTGAGAATTACCTTAGAGTAGGAGCTTTTCTGGTATGACTTTAGTTTTAGCAAACAGGATGTTTGATATATCTCCGTCGCAGGACTCTGGGTTAGCAGGATGTAGGCCTACATGTGGATAAGTGGTTTATACCAATTACTAAGCAACAGCTGTTTTCTGAAGATTTAAAATCTGTCTTCAGCATGCCTTGCTGCCACCCAGATCTTCCTGGAGTGCCTCCTCCTGTGTTTTCTGTGGGAGGCAATAGCAGGCCTGGGGTTTGCTGAGGCTTCCTCCGAGTTGGACAGGGAGAGCAATCCCCACAGGTTCTGCTCACCAGTGATGCCAAAAAAGCACACTTTGCTGAAGTGAAATACTTTAACCAAGGCAACAAGTGAGACTTACAAAGCACTTCACACCTGTGTGACCTCTGGGTGTTATGGCTCTTTATTTATTTTTCTTTATTTATTTTGTTTTGAACAGAATACTGATTTCCATCAAAAATGTGATGAATACACATGTGTATAAGTCCCCTTGAAACACATGCACACCCATGTGCACAGAGGATATGAAATGAGTAGCCCTTCTGCCAGAGGATGATATCTCATTTCATTTAGCAGTCAGTCATGCTGAGTGATAGCACTAAGATGCAGTTCGTTAAAAGGAAATACTGATTGCTGTTTCCTACTGGTGATGGCATAAAGATGAAATAACTGGAAGTGGTTGTTTTAGAAGCTGTTTTCAGAGCACAGCTATAGAGAACTGTCAAACTGAGTGGGGTTTGACAGCTTCTCCTGAAAATGCCATTTGGGAGAGGGTTTGAAAGTATGCCTACTTGGTCAAACTGAGGATGGCTCAGGTAGCTCTGGTAGGAAAACCTTTCAGTCTAAAGAATTTCTTTGTGTGCCAGGATCTCCCCTGCCTCGCGTAAAACACTAAGCAGAATATGAGGCAGTATTGTTACAAATACAAAAGGTACTACGCATATTTAAAGCTTTGGGATTGGCGTTAGAAAAAGAAGCCCACTCAGAAATCTCTTCTGAACACTGCAAGCACATTGCTGAGCTAGTATGGACAAATGAGTGCACAGAAAGAGCTCATCAAACTGCATATTGCATGGGATTTTAAATCCTCTTTTTCTGCTGGCCACACTCAAAAAATGTGCTAGAAATAAACTGTGTATCTTGTACATTTATTTGTTTTCCATAGCTTGCCCAGCACCTCTCCCAGGGAAAAAAAAAAATCTCCTGAAAACTAGCTGACCATGTTGGTTAGGGAAATCTCTTCAGCAGCGCTGGTTTAATCAGTCTGGTTTCCAACAATGCTTCAGCCAGAATGTGGTTAGCCTGAAGTTATTGCAGCTGCTGTTTGAGAATAGCAATAGGAAAGGATTGTCAGTAGTTTGAAGACCATCTTCGTATTCTGGAGACCTGGCTGAAACTCTCTGTTCGGCCCCAGACTTCCTAAGTGCCTCAGTTGCCTAAGAGCAACAGTGCTTTTTTACAACCAGGGTTTTGTAAGGAAAAATAAAATTATTAAATGTTCTGAGCATTTGACTGAGGAAAGAATCTGTAAAACATTTGACTACAAAATCTTTTTATCTGTGGGGAAAAAAAAATCTTTTTATGAACATAGCAGTGCTTCTTTTTGTGTTTGCATTTTGTTTTGTTTTACTTTCTCTCACTTGACCAGTCTTTGCATTGGTAGAATTATGACCAAAATTTGACTCACGATGGACAACCTAGTGGGATGGTGGGGTTCAAAAATTTCAAGAAATCCAGGAACCGGAATTCATTGCCACTAAATTATATACCGCTTTCAATAAATACTTTGAGCAACATGGGAACTGATTAGACTGCTCTTTAATGAAGAAAATCAAAGATGATGAGTTCTATAGGCAGTATTGAGCTAGTTGTCAGTAATTAGCTTCAGATGAGATTGTTGTCTTTAATGTGTCTTGACTATTCTTGGATGAGTTGGAACATACGATGAAAGTGTAATTACAGCCTTTGATTTTTGGTGAATGTCTCAATGACTTCCTGGAAAGAGTCCAACAGGTTGTTTGGCCAAGTGGTTTGTGGCGTGGTAGCCAGTTGCCTATATAAATAAAGGGAGAAAAAGAAAACTCCTTAATTGTTCATGCAGTAAAAGGTCTCCTCACATACATTTTATGATGTGATATTTTACATGCATCTAAGGAAAAGTCAATCTAATGAAAAAAATGTTTTTTGTCTTTTATGTGGATTATGTTATTTGTTGCTTATTATATTTTTTTAAGGTCCAGACCTTTTAATGCTAATTATTAAAACATTAAGTTCAGTGTGTCTAGTGTGAGGAGAATGAACACTTCAAAGAATACTGTTTGTGAAAGTGGATTCTGATAGTGCGTGCATTGGTTTTGTGCTGGTGCAAGTACTGCTGATTTGGGATTACATCAGACCATTGCTACTGCATATCAGGGCTTTAGTGTTTTAAAAACAATTATACATTATTTTGACTTGAATGTTTAAATTTTAGTGAAGCTGTAAGCAGTTTTAAGAGAAGATCTTGAATTTAAAAGCACATATTTTCACATTTCTCTGTCAGATTCACATTTAATAAAGCTTTTAGGAGAATGTAAGTTGGAAGGTATGAACTAGGTTTGAAAAGTTGTAGAAAAAATATTTTGGAATCTGGGAAAGCTAAGGGCAGATACAAAACAGAAATAGCCTTATATCTGCTGTGATCAGGTGGAAAGAAACAGGGCGTATTATCCCAGATTCCCTCCTACAAATGCTCTATGGAGGAAGGAAAGAGATAAAAAATTTTTCCCATGGGTGAAGTACCTTAGAGCAGCATCAAAATATCGGGGAGGTGGATGTCTCCAGTGAGGTGCTAAGCTGCCAGCTGTCACCTTGTTGGGAAGGGCAACTTCATCTTTTTGGGGGTCAGTAGATGGAGGTCTGAAGAAAACCCCCAAGCTTAGTTATAGTTTAGGTGATACCTGGTGTGTACAGATAAACATGCCTCCCATGTTCATTTCTCCTTGCCTTCTCTGATAGCCATACCTGACCCCTCTCTTCAGTGGTACAGGAAGAACAGACAAATGCTGAAGTAATTTGTTTAATCAGGGTCATTTAATGTGATTTTTGCTCCGTGTTATCATAAACATCTTGGTCTGTGAGATAAACTTTTTGACAACAGATTTAGTGCTTCTGCTCTGAATCACACATGATTAAAACAGTCATCCAATGATACTTGAAGTCCAGGTTAATAAGTTCTGGAGGTATTTCAGAATGACATTTTACATCATAAAATGTTGACAATTTCTCAATTTAAATAAATTGAATGACCTCATGGAAATTGGTCATAAACTTTAATTTCATCTCTGATTTTTTTTTTGTAGTACATTTTGAAAATCGATACCTGAGCTATTCAGAGCAGCAGATACCTTCCCACAGCAGCTGCTGTATCCATCTGAACAGTTTAGTGACAGAGGACTGTTCAGTGACAGAACTGCACACTCCTCACCTTATATTTGCAGGTGACAGTTTATGGCAGCAGGGATATGGACAAGGATCGGGGATCCAACAGATTTGGTTACATTTTCATTCTAAAAGGCGTGGTATTTTCCAGATATGATTGGTAGTGGAATTTACCTTGGGTGGATCAGTATAATGATTATTATTATTATAATGATCTTTTCAAGGATTTCTGGTGCATTTCAGAAACCCAAAAATACTTTCATTGGGCAACATCTTTTTCCTTCCAGTAAGTGCTAGGGCATGGACAGAAGTGGGAGGGTGGGTTGGGGATGTTACCTGGAAATCTTAGAAGAAAATTGAATTTTGCGTGGACTTAAGCTCAGTACCATTGAAAGTCTTGTGTGTCAGCACACAAAAAGGCTATCTGTTATGCTATTATGGCTTTAGCTTTATGAATTATCAATGGATTCAAACCATCCTTGGTTAGTTAAAGTTGCCAGCTGTAATTAAGAAAAACAAAAGCTAAATCACTGCCCTTAGGTAAAAATCCGTGGCCTTCTCCTTGTCTTCTTCCCCATACCCAGCCTGCCTTTTCTTTTTCAAATAAACTTCCAGTACTGTATTTCAGAAAATCTATGCACAGCAAGCGTACAGCTCTGAAATGAATTATCTTTGGGTTCGTACTTCATAGATATTTTAAATTACTGTCACCTCAAACAGATGCCAGAATTGAAGCTTTTTGTCTGCGGGTGACAGTGACAAATGTAGAAGCATTCAGGTGAGATATAGAGGTAGCGATTAGGGAGAACAATCTATATGTCAGTTGCGTCTGTAGAAACCCCATCATTAATAGAGGTAGAAATTTGCAAAGCTCTAAAAAAATATCTCTGAGATGCCAGTTTCAAGTACTGTATTTCAATCAGCCTTGGGGGTTGAGGTGGAAAATGAAATGAATAGTTGTATCATTTCTGTAAGATTTTCAGCTGGTAAAAGCAGGAACCCTTTTTCCTCCTGTTTTGCTGAATATATTTATTGGACTTTTAGTTAAATGTGATTGTAATTGAGGAAAAATATTTGCTGTTGTATATTTTTTCTCGTAATGTTACTCTTCCTGTATGCAATAACAGGCTGACATGAAACTTCATTTGTGCATACAAATGACCTCAGAATTCAAATTAATAATGCAGTCAAATAGAAATGCAATTTAAAAGACAAAGCCTTAACAGAATGCTTATACTGCATACAATAATTAAGTTCATGGAAAAAAAAAATCTTACAGTAGATACAATCACCAATGTTAAAATTGTCCTTGTATGGGGTGGGGAAAAACACACTCATAAATGACTAACTCTATGTGTTTTCTCTTGGCCATGTATGTCATGTTGTCTGTGCTGAATGTCTGTCATTTTTCTTGCCTATTTGACTGGAAAGAGGATAAATAATGCCCCCTCCGGTATGAACTTCTATTTGCGTGTATTTGGTGTAAAACAGGAATCCTAGAAATGAGAGAACATTTCTCTCACATCTGGAAGATGTCTCAATTATCACCAATAACGTCCCACTACAAATGGCTGAACAAGACAGTAAGGCACTGTGTCAAACTTAGTCCAATTCTTTCTGCCATTAAATGAAGAACCACCAAAAAACTGAAGTTGTTACCGTTTCTTAAGTCCTATTCAAATAAAAGCAATCAAATTTGGAGTAATGGCTTGTTTCTAGCTACAAGTTGGCTTGACTTTAAATTGGTTTCAAGAGAGTTTTATCCCCTGTGCGTAAGCCCATACGTAATAGATTACGTATTCTGTAATAACGCTGGTGTTTATACCCTGGTGATGTTCTGCTAAAATGTGCCAGAGATCTTACGGCTGCCTTTGGTCGAAGCCAGTCAGTTCACAGACTTGCTTGGCGTCTGGGAAATATTCTCCTTTCAAGATGAATGGAGCCATGCCTAGCATTTCTCCTACCCTGCGAGCAGGTGGCTAGCACATTGGTGCAAAATGTCCAGCCACGCTGCTGTCTTCAATTAAGATCCATTCAAATCTGACTCATCTGTTGCTGTGAGGCTCTTGTCAACCTGGCTGCTTTCAACCCGTAAGTGTTAATGTGGATTTGCCGCAGTGCAGTTGTCAATCGCTCACACCAACACCCTCATGGCAAGGACCCACTCCCTAGGCTTCGCAGTGGTGCTGTGGAGATGGGACTGCCTCATCCAACCTGCGAGATGGAGGACCGTGATTTTGTTTCTTTGCATCTGTTCCTTTTATTTTCCATGGACTGAGTAACAATTTACCACCCAAAGAGATGAAGGGGTATATCCCATGCCTGTTGTGTTTGGATACCAGCACAAAGATGAGATGGTCTGTGGTGAAGTCTTGTGGTTTAGGAAATTGTACTGCATATTTTATTTTTCCAGCAGGGTAAATCAAAGAAATAAATAGCAAATAAGTGATTAAAAAAAATCATTTTCCATTACCAAGGTCATACTTGGAGTAATTTATGAGCATATCTTAATAAGGTGCCCTCCACCCCCCACGCAGTTTGCTGCTGTCCCATTTCCAAGAGGCAGAAAAATGGGGGCCAGTCCGTTTTGCGGACTTTTAGCCGTTCTACGGGAAGCCTTCTCACTACTGCTAGCACCCCCTCATTCCTGGGTAGATTCATCGCAGCTGTTTGTGGCACAGCTTCAGCCACCGCTCAGCCCCTGCAGTTGAAAGCATGCCCTTCTGCAGCCCAAAGGCAAATTAGTCCATCAACTTAATTCTTATGGGATTGTGGCTCTTGATTACTGGGCTCCTGCCACAGAGGTGATTTAATACCTTCTGAGTCTATGTGGACCAGGGTTGATGGAAGGTCATATCCCAGCTCAGTGAGAAACATGTAGGTTTTTACTTCACCCCCCGCCCCCCGCACCCCCCCACCCCCCACTTTAGGCTCTGGTGACACTGATGCAATCCTCACCTTTTTTTTCCTTTCCTGTTCCCCACTTCTGGCTCTTGTAGCTTTGTCTAGACTACAGATATGGATGGTGTGGGAATAATGGGCAAGTGTGCATGTGTGTTCACATACACGTGCGTGCACACACACATTTTATGTCTTATAAGCCTCACATTACCTATGTGGAGTACTTCTGCCTGAATGAATAGTGTTAAATCAAAACAGGCTGTGAGAGGGGAACAACAGGAAATGAAAGAATGGCTGAGATAAGGTATTCAGCTACATCAGCTGGTTTAATGAAAATGTTGCTGGTACCTCTCTCCATAGATGCTTTGCCTTGCTTATATCCATAGCTCATCACAGTGAGAAGAATGTGGTGAATGGAAAGCCCGTGGGGAGGTGGATTTGGGGGGAGATTGTTGCACAGTGAAAGAAATGTTACCTGAGCAAGCGTCTCAACTTACTGTACCAGTCAGAAGCATCACATGCCTGTTGTTGCTTACCGTTGCCTTTAAGCCCAGGTGTCGCTTTAACTTATGTTCATTATTAGTATTGTGCTCATAGAGGGTGGAGGCACTTACTGTAGGCAAAGTTGAGGGGCCTGTGGGCCATCACTGTGTGCTCTGTCCTGTTGCAGAGGTTGCTGAGAGTGCAGGCGTTGGCATATTGATGCAGCACAGGGTTATTTGTCTGCTGAAAGCAACCAGCAGTGGTTCTGCTGGTTTTGAGGGCCTGTCTATAGCCCTGGTTTCATTTGTATGACACCTTTCCCTTACTGGCTACGTGAGAAATAGAATTCAGGTATTTTTCCTCTTGTTGGATCACTTGGGTACATGCACACAGAGAAAACGTTGTCTTCTCTTTGTTTTACTCGGTTCCTATCTGCCATGGTTTAGCTCGTGTCAGTCTACGTCTCTCGGAGGTAGAGAAGGTGAGATAATGAAGCAGTGAAACCACTTTCAAAACCAGAATTTTTAGTGATCTGTATTTATGTGAGGACGTGACCTTTAGGTATACAGGAGCATAAAACTTTCATAAGCTTCTGCATTTTGTGTGGCAAATGTTAGAAGACAGAGCCAGTTGAAGAAATACATTTTACATTGTACGCAAGGGTGGGAAAACCCAAATCCTGCTGACACAAAACATACCCTGCACGCTTGTTTGTTCCCAGCATAGCAGCAGTATGAGAGAGGGAGGGAACTGCACATGACTAGCATTAGTCACACGGATAACTATGTCCTACTGGAAGGTACATTGCTCCGAAGAGGCCATTACAGGGAATTACACCCACATGGAGCAGGGCTGCTCACCCAAAAACTTAAGGCACTTTCTCTGTCCTAAGAGGGACAATAATGGAATCAAACTAGTAAGAGCAGAGCATATAGGACTAATGGACAAAATCAGAATGTTTGGAAGACCTGCTATGGGATAATTCTGGGCTTCCCTTGGTCGCCTTCTCCACCTCTCCTGTTCTCCGTATAGTACAACATCTTTTTTTCTTTCTACAACCTCTTCCTTGCTTGTTCCTGTCTTTAGTCTGCCTCTCACTTTGGGGTCTGCTTCAACCCAATGTAATTATTATTGTTTAACTGCCCTCTCTGGTTTTCTACAGAGTGCTGTTTTCTGTCCAGAGCTGTTTTTACTCTGTTTTACTCAGTTTTTACTCTGAATGCCTTGCACAGTGGGGTCCACTCTAGTGGTGGGGCTCCAGGGCTCAGTGGTAATGAAAATAATAAGGGCATGATACTTCATCATCATTTGCTTTTATGTCATTGTTGGTAATTTGGTCAGTGTAATGGGCAAAAAAGTAGACCGATTGCCATGTTTTGATACTTTGAGTCTGGTTTGTGGCAATTATCTGGCAAAAGAGCTTCATTAATGCAGGTTATGTGGAAACCGCGTGGCTGACGGTATAATCGGACCCAAAGCAGCCAATCTAATGGCACCCAGATGCACCACAAAATCACAGGATGATGTGACTGTGTTTGTGCAATCACTCCTTCCATCTTAACACTCCTGTGACCAAATAGATTTCCTGGTGATCTTCCCTACTCTACAAATTCCTGGAGCTGCAAAAACTTTTTCCCTTGCTGTAGGAACCATGGCATGACCACATGATGGGAGAGGCTGCCCGACTGGGTCTTTACTGTGCTCTGTTTGATTTGCCGTGCTCAGTGTTGCAAAACCAGCTCTTGGCGTTGTCGTAGCCAGTCTAGCTAAGAGAGGTTTATGGCTGCTTTGTGTGCCCAAAGGCCTGGAAATTATGGAGAATGAATTCATGTAGCAGTGAGTCTAACCCAAAATGACCACAAAAAACATTTTGTTATGTTGTTTGTGTGTGTGTGTGTAAAAGATAACCATATCAACGTTTATTCTCATCTGACAGGTTATATCATAATTAGCTCCTAAGCTTAGTGTTCTTAGGCAGTTAAATAAAAAAAAACTGAACTCAGTTCTGAGTAGATGGAACAAAAGATGAACTGATTTTGATTATGTGGGCTTTCAGTTTGATGCGTGCCACCTCTCAGTCTTTATTCATTGTCTGCTGGGATGTATTTACATTTTTAAGCAACTAATCTTGAATAGTTAATTAGCCAGAAATCTAAATTTAATTCAAATTTACTCCTAGTATTTAAAAATGTCTTAATCCCTGTGGCACCGCTATCTGGAGGGATTCCATCTTAAAGTTTAAAGTCCACCTTGGTTAACTCAGCTTTCTTTCAGACAAGTATGGGTGTTAGTGACTTGAAAATGTGCGTTAGAGAACTCTACCTATCATTTTGCACTGGCATCCCTCAGTGACTTCCTTGAGAAACTGTTATGTTGGGGTCCCCTTTGGCTCACTAGATCTACATTCTTATGCATGCTTAAACTGTTGTTTGTATTGAAGCTGTTTACTTTATTCGAGTAAATGTTCCAAAAATCATTTTTGTTGTTCTTGATCCATTTTGAAAATAAGAGAAAGTCCCAGTTTGGTCAGATGTCATTATAGAAAGCTGGTACATACTATTGAACTGGTTTTGCACCCTTTGGACACCTGAATCTAATACTAACTGGGCAGAGTATTGCGTGATAAAGCATGCAAGATCAAACAGACCTGCAGGAACTGAAGGAGAGCTGTTCATGTGGGAGTGGAGGAATAAAAACTGAGAGAGGGCCGTTAGGACCCATTTGTGCCCATACCAACAGTGTCATGAACAGCTTTTCTCCCGTGCTAGTGTTAATCAGTCTGCTTGCAGAGAAAAATTGGAATTCCTTAAAACCTTTCTTTTCTTTCCTTTTTTTTTATTTTTTTATTTTTTTATTTCCCCTTCAACTAGGCTGAAATAAGCCACCCTGATTTAATGTCTTAACCCTCTGTTCTCTTATTTGTTCTGGTAGCTCTGTTCTGGTTTGAATAAATGTTTTATAAGCTTGGCTGACCGTAAGTGTATGCAGTCTTCCAGAAGAGGCCTTGGTAGTGTCTCGTACCCAGACACTAATGTTTGTTCTTGCTGGAAATTCCTCAAAACGTGTCCGGTCTCAGATGGCATAAATGGCTGAGGGTTGCCCTCTGTCTGGGAAATGTAGCCAGATTTTTCTGGCCTCTCTCATTTCCATCTAAGGAGCTGTCATAGTAGGAATCTGCACTAATTCTGTTCCTGATTTTCTGGTCTATTACATCAACTTTTTGTATCATGTCTTTCCTTAAGATTACTGTTGTTTTTTTTTCCCCATTGTATACTTCAGCCCTACACTATATTTATGCTCCTGGCAAACTCACTAGCAAATTCTTCCTGTTTGTGAAAATATCGCTAAATGAAAACCCATTGGCTTCAAGGCTGAACTCTTGAGGAGTTGCTCTAGTAACCTCCTGGTAGCCTAATACTTTTAATACTTCCACCCCATTAGTAGTCATGTCCCCTATCTGCTTTTCAATCCTGGTGCTAATCTCCATTTTTACCAGTTGAATTAATAACTTCCCGTATGGCACCACATCAAGTGCTTCAGTGAAGTCCATTGGATTAGATTTTCAGTGGTTCTTTTGTCTAGAAAATGAATTACCTTATCAGATAAGATAAAGAGCGCTAGCTGTCTGAAGCATGTTTATGAGCTTGGCTAAGGATCCAAAGGGACGGTGCTACCATCTGTGGGATTATGATTTACTGTTGTTGGAGCGTTCTTACTGATTCTTGGATAAGAGCTGTGCTAATAAGCACCTCAGATAGAATGCTTTGCCTTTTTTGTTGCTATTGCCTAAATGTTACCTGTAGCTTGCTTTTATTTTCTTGTTAAATTTTTATCCTTACTAACATTGTTTTTAAACTCTTGAAGTTCATTTTCATGGAGTTTTGTCTACTCCATATTAAACTTGGATAACTGCTGGCAATGTGATAGTATCTACTGTGTGAGTGGAGGAAGAATATGCTAAATGTTTAGACGAATTTCCTTCAGTTTACTGTACAGCAGGAAAAGTTCCCTATTATTATTACTTGGACTATAAAATAACTACTAAAAACCACTTGGCTCCAATCTTCTGGTTTAATTTCTCTGATACTCTTTATAAAAATGAGGTCTGTGAAAACTTCTGCATCATCTGGTCTAGTCATCATACCCTACAATTTACTACTGAAGTGTTTATTAAGGAGCAGGGCAGTTACTTGTCCTGAAGCTGCAGTCTTTGCTGCTCAGTCTTTTAACAGGGAATGTCAGTCTGTTAAGACTCAGTAAAAGAGACAAACTTATATTGAAAATTTAAGAGAAAATGTTTCCATTGTGTATTTGTGAATCTTTAGTAGCTGCTTGCAGTTACCAGCTTGGTGGTAACCAAATATCATAGAATCATGGAACAGCTTGGGTTGGAGGGGATCTTAACTAGCTCCAACCCCCTGTGATGGGCAGGGACACCTCCCTCTAGAAGGAATACCATACTGCGTATTCTTGGAAAAATGAGTGTTTATTCATGTAGGTCTGAACAGTGTTGCATCAGTGTAATGCAAGCAAATAAAGAAAATACGGCTAGTTTATTGATCCTTTCTTCTAGGAATATATAAAACCACAGAACAGAAAACAGCCTGTCACACTTCAAGGGAACAAAATAAGAGTTCTGGTAAACAAATGGCTACCAGGTAAATTATGTCATATGGCAATAAAACCACAAGCTAAAAGTCACCTCTGTCACTATAAACCTTACATTTTTCTGAGGCAAATATAATTATGCCTTTGCTCGTTAACACCATTGTGATACGGCTAATATTCAAAACTCAGGGATGGTTTTTCTGAAGAATGGGGCCAGTTGTTACATTGGTGGATATTAGTCTGGATAAATTAGATGTCAGTGATTCTCTCTTGTTTTTAATCCATGACGAAGTGGTATAGTGTGGTCCAAGCTGCTGGATTCCTTTTCAAAAGACTATCAGATTTTCCAAAATGTTTCCAAGTTTTTTGAGTAATATTCCCATTTTCATGGGAAAGCGCTAATGGTTTGTGCAGGGGATGAAAATTGAATGCAAGAGAATTATCCTCGCAAACACGGTCCTTAACACTCCGTGTGCATCAGCTTCAACAATGGGAGCATTGAAAGCTCCTTGTACAAGTGTTAAGTGTGAAAACCTACTTGGCTTTTGCAGAAGCTTCCCCCTCTGTACACCTCCTGAGATTCAGAAGCTGACATCTGTTCTGGTTCCTTGACTGTGAGCTTGGTTGAGATGCAATTGGTGAAGACTCTCATCCTTTATCATTTATTCCTAGTGGTAGGCTGTTGAATACAAAAGCACATGCACTTGTCCATGTGACTGAAAGCTAAAATATCGAACCATAGAGAATCATTAAACTTGAGAAGACGTAATACTTAGAGGTAGACTTGCATATTTGAGGCTGGAAGGTATCTTTCTGTATGTACGTGTATGCTTGTTTGTTATGGGGAGGCAAATTGTATTCCTCTGGACAGGTTCCTTACCAGATGTTTCTTGCTACATTGGATGATTGAGGAACCAAAGTACATCTGGCTATTAAAATATCTTTATATGGTTACATGATTTATTCAGAAAGCATGGTTGGAACTAGTGAGTTTAAAGCTATGTGAATAGCTCTTACCAGTATCTGGATACAGATAGGAAGCTTTGGAACTTAAATTAGACAGCAGTGCAGTGCGGTGCTCTGCATACTTACGAGGCGTGTTTGTTTATTTTTAAGATTATTACATTCAGGCAGCCTTCTAGTTACTTTATGCTATTTTGGTATTTTTGCTGAGAGTCAGGGGACTTAAATAAACCCAGAGTCTCTATGGATTATAGTTATGTACTGTTTTATACATGCTGGAAAGCCATAAGCCTTCAGGCTGAGATAACTGCATAGTAAACATATATTTTATGAAATGATTCCTTTAACACATGTTGCTTGAGAAAAAGTGGGGCAGGGGGAGACTGTTCACCTCTGTCTGCCACAACAGTCTTCTACCAAAAATAAATTTAGAAGACCTCCAGTTGTTCTCCCAGTTTTGGAAAGAGATGATTTTACCCGAGCTTTCCGTAAGGTAGCAAGGAGCCCTTCTGAATAGGCTCACTCTGAGAAGAAGCATCTCACAAACTGACACTCGCGGGGGAAAGAGAAGGTGACCCTGGGAAGACAGAAAGGATGCTTTGTGTTTTGCCCGTCAGGGATTGCCCCTGATGAAGCAATGGATGTAATTGTGTTTGCCAGGATGTAATGTAATTCCATCTTCTGGTACTTTTATTGGGCATGTATGCAATTGATAGAAAATACTCCTGAACAGAGTGGCTGGACAGTGTTCCCGTGAATCTGAAATACCTACAGCTTCCCCTGCCAGCTTTGGACTTGCAGGTGTTTCACCTCCTCAGCTTTGCTCAGTCCATTAGAAAGCAAAATGCCATGTCATCATCACCTCCTCTGAGCAATTTCTGGATAGTGTTCCCATTCTGATAGCTGGATAGTATCAACCAAATATCCTGTAGTGACACAGTAACTGTATATGACATATAACAGCTTGCATGGCCTCATGTATCACAGCATTGCTACAGCTGCAAGGGTGTTGTTTTGCCTTGCTCCACTGAAGAACTGAATAAAAATGTTGACTTTTTTATGTTACTGGCCATTGTAGCTAAAATACGTTGAAATAAGTAGCTAAAGTTTTTTTAATTATTATTGTTATTATTAGAGCTTTGTTTCTCCTACAGGTTCAGGTACACTTCAGTGCAGCTCTTCAAATAGATACTTTCCTTTAAAGTACCTTTTTTATAAACGGAATGGCTCACAGCTTGTTCCTTTCTAGATGGTGGTTTAAATGCTGCAGGCAAAGAAATGCTCCTTTTGATCTTATTTGCTTTTGATATTATATTCAGCCTTTGTCATTAATATCCACTTGTATTTCTTCCCTCTCCTCCTCCTTCTACTTTAATATGTTTTTAAGAAATTCTAAGTTTTGAAGCAGAACTCCTGTCCCCCAGATTAAATTCTAATGAGTAACTTAAAAGATAATCTTTTCCTTAAAGAGTAGTGAAGTTTTACTCTTCTGAATTAAAATTTCCTTCAGATCACATATCATGTCCTCCAGTGCAGTCAATCTAAAACTATAAAAAGTAATTCAAAGTCCAAAAAATGAGGTTTATAATTTTGTTGCCAAAAAATAAAACTAAGTAGCAAACCTGAGAATATTTCATGTTTTGACTAACATATTTTTCTGAAATAATGCCCAGTTCACAAATGGAAAAAAGTATTTTGGCTCATGCTCTCCCTCTCCTCTGTGGGTTGTGTTTCTTGGTCATAGGACAATGTTCAAAATAAGCCAGGGACCCTCTTGGTGGTGAGGAGAACAGATGTATCGTGACATGTTGCCCAGCCTATAGAGAAGTGTACTGGTTGGTGACTTCCACAAGGCACGATTGCATACAGATGAACAAAAACTAATATTTTACCAACATAGATTTGCTTCTAGGTTGTCATTTGTTATGTTTTCTAGTGATCTATTGGTATTTTCCCATGGAAAGCCGATAGTTTTTGCAGAAATATATCCATTAGTTGGGAAAACAAATTTCTGTCAGAGAGAGTTTTAAGGCTGAATGAATGTTTTTCCATTGGAAATGTTGGTCTTTGGGGCAGTCAGCCACCAGAATAGATAGCTACATTTTATGCTGGCTGAAGCTTGTCTACAAAGGTAATCCCAAATTAAAGGGTAAGGACAAGGAATATCCAGACAGCACCATCTTGATGTATAGCTCAAACAGCTTGCTCCAACAAACAGAATGCTACATTTGGAGTATTGTATGACTTTCTTAGTTTTAGCGAATGGTAGTTTTCCTTGATTGGTATTTTTTATGTGACTTTTGATGGTCAGTTTGTTTGGTTTATTTGGATATGCAGCTTTTGTCTGTTACTTTGGGTTTGAAATCAAGACACATCTTTTAACAAAAGTAGAGCATGGGATGCATACAAAAACCTGGGGCCAGATGGTTTGAGAAATCCAGAGTTGTACACATCGTGGTTGCATCACTGTGGCTTTTTGGCAAGATGATTTCAGGGTGGAATACCCCTTAGGCTGAAGTCCAGGCTTTATAATGCGTGTATTCCTCCTAAAAATACACTTTCTTTGATACATGAAAAATAGACATCACAATCTGTTAATTCTGCTGGTTTCTTTATACTCTTTGTTCTCTTTAAATTAGTTTTACTGAACCATTTTTTACCTTGGTGTTCTCATATCATCCTGATTCCTGGTGTAGCAGCTCTGTATGAGCTCCATGCATGAACGTAACTGAAAACCACATTTTCACAGCATATTGTTACTACAAAAATGTGCATGTCCATTCTGTGCTCATTCACTGTGGAGCATTTCTCACTTTACTTTTTTTTTTTTTTTTATTAATTTTATTTAAATTATGTAGCAATGTTGCCGGTTCTGATTTGGTTCATCTTACGGGAGGGGAAGGGAAGAAGGACAAGATGGTCTTACAAAAACGTCTATGCAGGAAAGCAGTAAAAAAAATCGATCTCCAAATTTGTGTAGCTATGTATGTCCTAGATCCCCTGATGTACGAATATGTTTATACGTGCAACCATTCAGCTTTCTTTGGACGGGAGCAAGCATTTGCTCCTATTGCCAGCACTGTGTCTTATAAATTTTTTTAAACTCTTCTGATGAAGAGCAACCTGATTGCCAGTATAATTAACTGCTGGTATAATACATCCCTAAGCTTGTTAACTTTGTTGGGAAAACATTTATGTAAAACAGCCTCCAGACGTGTAAAAATTTCGTGGTGGTGTTTCAACCACAGGAAAAAAAACACACAATCTTACAGGTTAAGATGTATTCAAATGGCTTTAAAAACGCAAAATATGATCAAGTGCCTGTTCATGTTATAAAACATGTTGAAAATATTTTGTAAAGTATAAACTCTGTGAAGCTGGTTTAGTTCCTCTTACGGTATTTATGGACACGCTGGGTGGCTACTTACACAAGTACTTGTGTTTTGGCTGGGCTGAAGGAGTGGCATGTCGGCAGGGAGTAGCAATAGCCACAGGTAGGACGGCTTTGTACAGCAGCCCTGTGCTGATGGCATTGCCTTGAAGGCCTGGATGAAGACAGCTGACCCCTCTTCTCTGCTGGTACCCTATTAGGTGGGTCCCTGGCTTTCGGCATCCAAAAGCCTTTGTGAGTGCAGCATTGACTTCTCCACTCTGAGTTTTAGTCTTTCAGGCATGGAGAAACATCACACCAAGTGCAGGCGTGGGCTCAATTTAAACAGTTCATTCATTTCACGCTGTAATAACCTGCTCGTGCCCTTGACGTTTCCAGTGAATAGAGAATTGGGACATTATCAGTGACTAGTGAGGATGAAAGGAAATACTTCACCTCAGCTGTGGAAGCACCAGCATCTGTTATATTTTAGCTGTTATCTTTGGCCGGGGACCTATAACTGATCTCACAGCTGAGACAGGAACCATATGCACAGAGAAACTCGCTTTAACCCTCTCCTCGCCCGTCACTCATGGGTGCTCACTGCATGTGCTAATGTGAGAGCCATTAACACTCCTTCATCAGGAAATGCCACCTAATAGGCAAAAGGTTAATGACCAAACAGAATATTTCTGATGATGGTGCAGGAAGAGATGCTTCCTTTGTGTGATCACACAGCAGCAATACGACCAAAAGGCCTTATCCAGTTGTTCAACCATCTGACATACACTGTATGTAGCTATATCAGCTTCTTTCTTGCTCTGTGGTTTCACCTGGTGTTTCATCTTCACTGAAGAGATTTATATGCAGCAATAATATCAAATTAATTGACCTGTTTAAGGTGAAACATGGATGAAAGGCAATTTGTTAGTTTTAATGGTATGTTGGTGGTTTAGCAGGTGGCTGATGCCTTTAAAATTGATAAATTGGAGAGGAAAGTGTTTGAAAAATAAGAAAATCACACAGAGAAACTATGAAATATTGCGTTGATGCCTCTAATAATTTGTGGATGCAGTGGCTGTCAAATGGGCTGTGGAATTAAAAAAAAAAAAGTAAAAAAAAAAACCTCTTTTAATTAGAGAAAAAAATGTTTTATGATTTTGAGTTTTTGTATTCCTAATCATTTCTCACACAATAAATTTAAGCAAAAAAAAAACAAAATCTACTCACCTTTAAACCACCGTGTAATGTCAGTCAAGAAGGTTTTTCAGCTTTTAGTTCTTAATATATAGATGAAGATATCAATGAGCTGTACTTTAAGAGCTACCCAAGAACTGATTCGGGACAAATGGGGGGGGGGGGGGGGGGTGGGAGAGAAAAAGAATAAGAAAAACTTGAAAGCTCTTTACAAGGTGAAATTAATTACCATTGATGGGGTTTTCTTTTTCTGTTGTAGTTTCAGACCAGCATTGCATGCTGTCTTGAGGTGACACTGTACAAGTCTGTCTTAACTGGTCAGGGAAAAAAAATAAAAACAAAAGCCTAAGGCGAGCCAAAGTAAATATTAATCTTGAAACTATGAACTGATATCCACAATGAAGTAACTTCTTTGGCAAACACCTGCAGTTTTGGGTAGAGTGTTCATGCTTATATTGAATAAGGAAAAAAAAGGATTTTTGATAATTGGGATGAGAAGCAGTGATAAGAAACACACTATAAAGAGGCTTCATGTGCAGTGACTTAAGAAGTAAACTTGTGAAATTTCCATTGTTATGATTGATACACTCTTTGGTGTGACTGTGTAATCTCTTTTTGTACAAATGCCAGATTAGATGCCTCATTTTTGGATGCCTGTAGCCCTTTGCTAGCTCTCACAGCTTCAAGAAAAGCTTTCGATGCTATTGGTTAGTGTTGTCTTGTTTGGAAGGTAACGCTGAGTGTTCCCAATACATTGTTCCTTTGTGTGCCGCTAGAAAATTTAATTAGAATTTTACACATTGTACAGGCTATGAAACAAGCATTAGATGAAGCATTAACCCATGTATTACTTTTTTTTTTTTTTTTTAAGTTAAACTTAAGACAAAATGTGCTTTCCAGGTGTTCCCCTAGTAAAGCAAGAGACCACACTACTTGGCATGCTAAATGGCTTTTTGATGATCAGTATTCATCACTGGCTCCTCGTACTTCGGAAATAAATTAGGCAGTTTCAAATGGTACAAAAGATGTTCCCAGTGTAATATTAATGGTAGTAGGGAGATGTGCCTACTTTTCAAGTAGGCTGTTTGTAGCCAGTTTCTGCTGACAATAACCACATGAGAAAATTGTTTTTAATGTTATATTTTAGTATTAACTATATATGAAATTTAATGCGTCAAAGAAACTTTCATTTGTATGGCTCCTGCAGGACTGCAGGAGAATTAGGGCAAGGAAAAAAAGCAGAAACTGAAAAACAGAACAAAACAAAACAAAAAAGCAACCAAAAACACAAGTAGCCTATACAGCCAATTCCCTGCTCCTCTATTTCATTTTGTAAAGATGAAATAACCCTTCTGCTTAATGTTGCCTAACACTTCCTATCAGAAGGTGCTTTTAGTAGAGATTCTTTGTTGAACTTAAGACTTCTGAGTTCCCAGCCTTTTCCTTATTTCTTGCCTTCCATCCTCCTTAATCACGAGTAAAATTTCAGGCGAATGAATCCGTTTGTTCCAAAATTTCATTCAAGAATTTCAAGATTGGATAAAGATTGAATCATTTCAAGATTGAATTAAAGTAAAACTCATTGTTTGCTTTTTGTTCAAATGACTGATTCAGCTGCTGACCAAGCTGCTGAGGAGGGTGATCTTTCAAGAAACCACTGGACGTAGGAAACAAAAGCAGAACTATCAAACGCTTTCTCTGCTGACACCCAGGCAGTCTGGCAGCGAAGGTGGAAACTGCTGTACTGGAGCCCAGACAAGTCAGGGGGGGCAGACAGAGTCTCTGGATAATACGAATATTCTCTCTGTTCCTACTAATGATTATTTTTAAATGGCAGGAAATTTTAATGTGCATTTGTAATTCAGCAAGGGAAAGGGGCTGCTGCGTAGATGTATCAGTGTGACAACATATTACCGCAGACCTTTGCTACCCTTGCAATTATAAATGACTTTCATAAATGGATCCAATGTAATTAAAAAGTTATTCTCAGATATTGGGCAAGAAGTTGAGGGCTGAACCATAAAGAGTGCCTAATACCTTTTGAAATCAATGGGAGTTAGATATGTACATTTTTTTTTGCAGGTCACAGTTGCGTCCCACCCTTATTAGTCCTAAAATGACGTCCAGGGAGCAGACAGGAATTTAACTTCAGCTTCTATTAAAACTAAATAAATAACGTAACTACTATTTACAGACACGTTTGTTCCCTTTGTTCACTGTGCCAATATATAGCTCACCTAAGCCTTAGGATTAAAATAAGTGATCCATGATACTAATTAGCAGATTTATAAATCATTCCGTATGATCAAACCGTTCATAATTTTCCTGTCATATGCAGGAAGGTGTGTGCAGTTGCCAGAAATGTATTACAAGCATAATGAAAACAAATAGTCCAAAATGCTGAGAAATCAAACAAAGTCTTATTAAAAATAACTTCAGTAACAGATCCAACAAAGTAATTATTTGCACAGTTCCTATAGCCCACAACACCTGAAAATTAGGTAATGTTTAACATATGTCAGACTGTAGGCCCAAACCCAAAGTCAATTGTTGAAGCCTTTGCCCTGGAGGAAAACCATAAATCAGACAGGATATTAGAAATGGTGACTGCCTAAAGCTGCTCAAGAATCAGGACAGGCAGAGGGACTCCTAGCTGGCAAGGACAACTTGGCAAAGTACATGTGCCTTGGTCGGAAAGTGTATGAAAGTGTTGTTCATCATCTGGTTCCAGCACCCGTCGAATAGCTGTCATTGTGCGTACATGCATTTGTGTACAATGAAATGAATGTGTTTTAGGTTTTTTATAATATATTAACTTCAAATGATCTCTTGCTGCAGCTCAGACTCTTGACTTTGAAACCGTTCTCCAGGGATAAGTTCATGAAAGGGTTGAAATGTTTTTAAACTCTATTAGTGGAAATGTTTTGTTGTTGTTCTCGGTGATTCTCACTTTGAAGCTAGTGACCATCAATGTTGGAAATGTCAGGTTGGTTTTGAGGAGAAGAATGAAAAACTTTACTCAGCACTCATTAGACCACATCCAGGATACCTTGTCCTCCTTTGGGGCTCTGGGACAAGAAAGATGTAAACAGACTAGAGCGAGCTCAGTAAAGAGCCACCAGGATGGTCAGGGCACTGGGGCAAGTGCCCCAGGAGGAGCAGCTGGGGGACCTGGGCTCGTTCACCCAGAAAGAAAGGCATCTCGGGGGGACCCCATGGCAGCCCCAATGCCTAGAAAGAAGCTACTGGGGAGATGCCACCAGGCTCCTTAAGCCTCCTTTCCATGCAAGGAGGACAAGGAGCATAAATTAAAGTGGGGTACGTTCCCATTTGACACAGAAGGTATTTTTAAATGAGGACAGTCAAGCATTGGACCAGGTTGACTGGAGAGGCTGTACAGTCTCCATCCTTGGAGGAGAAAGGCTGGAGAAAACCTTGGACAACATGGTGTGTATTCAGACTTGGATCTGCTTTGTGTGGGAAAAATGACCTCCCATACGTCTTTCCATCCTGAATGGCTCTCTGATCCCAAATGAGGACAGGAGAGGAGAGAGGGGCAGCAAGGAAGGGGTGAACAAAATGACTAGTAAAATTTGCACACCTTGCTAAAATCAAGTAGTTTGATCTGTTTATTTTACTTCATAACCGAAAGTACGGAGTGACATAATTGATTCTGACCATGACAATCCCCAGGCTGTCACAAAAATTGTAGCTCAACAAAGTTTAGCAGTATGTAATGTCATAATGCCTTGCATTTGTGCAGATCTCCTATCCGGTGATCTCCAACCCTGTACAAACTCCACTAACGAAGACGCAATGCAGTCCTTTGAGGCAAAGTGTGTATTGCTGCTAATTTCATTTCTGCAGATGCAGCTTGCACAAAGTTTTCTTGACTGAAGTTGTGCTGGGTTAGGCTGTTCATTTGTCTAGAATCAGGGAAACTGGACTAGATCAGGTGTACTGAGAGCCAGCTCTCCACTGAGCAGGCATGGACTATACTTTGTTCTGCCTATGGTTGAACAGCTGATACATTGCCTTTGTGCTCTGTTTTACCAGAGAAATCAGTAGTGGATGCAAAGCATAGGTCTCTTCACTTCTTGACTGTTTTCCTTGCAACTGGAAATAATGGGTAAAACCTCTGCTCATTGCTCACCGATGGCCTGACACGGGCTGGCCAGTACTGCATGGAAGGAGCAAGGATAAAGTCTCCTTTTCCTCCAGATGCACACAAAGGAGTCGGTGGGTGCAGTTTAGTACACAGCAGGCTAATGACAGGTGACATTCTTATTTCCCTGTTGTGGGCTTTTACTGCAAGAGCAGCTCACATGTGATTTGGGCAAATACAGGTGAACGTTTTTTTCCTTGCCTTGATACAGTTTTCCCATTATTCACACAGTTTCTATTCACGCTTTCTTGTATAACACAGAAATCTACCTCAGATATGAGTAGTTGAAGTGTTTATAGTCTCATAATACATTTAGGTTGTTACCTATCAAATTACTATAGCATCTCTTTGTCTTGACAGATTGTCTAACCTCTCTGGGATATGTTTTGATTGCCTGGATCTGAGACCAGTGTACCTGTCTCCACACACGCATACACACAATGGCATTGTGCTAAAAGCCTAAACAATTTATATATTTTGTTTAGCTGTGAAATGTCTTTAGGGGCTTCTTAACATTTGTCTGATAAGCATGGCAATATGAAACTTTTCTTGCTTGGCTTTCTGGTTAGGCTTAAAGGAATAGCCAAGGAAAGACTTGTTCCTGATTCATCCCATGCAAAAGCAATGGGTGCATCATCACAGTTTTCTTCTCTGCTGGCAGGCTCAGCCCAAGTGTAATCTACCAAAAGTAAAGGAAGCACAACCCAAGCAGGTGTTCTTTGCCGTTCACAGATACAGATCCCCACAGACAGCCAGGAGAGCACTCGGGTTTGTTTTCCTTTTTGTTTCTGCTTTTTAGCAAGTTTGACTTTGTAGGGAAAGGTAACAGTAAATGAGCAAATAAGGTTAGAAAAAACAAACAGGTCTGGGTGCACAGTTCACAGAGGCCGTGGTTGATGTGAAAGGACAAGGTTAAAGCAGAAAAGTAAAAATTGACTGAAAAATGTTGTGTTGTTTGTTTGTTTGATCCTGGTTTAAAACACGTCAGTACCAACCATTGCATTTGCTTGAGTGAAGGATGTATGGCTATTTGCCTCTTCTTCTTCCCCAAGAAGGAAGAAATGTGGGCTCTGTTTTGGCTTACGTTCTTGTGGACAAAATCGCTAACAAGATTTCAGAGTCTGAGTGACTCTGAAATTGTTAAAATTACCTTGTGCTCAAATTTCAGCTTTGTCAACCATTACATTAAAATAACCTTGTGGCTTGGCCTGGAAATTACTTAAAAATCAGAGACAAATGGAGAATCTATTGGCTTTATTTTTGAAGAATAAAATTGACTTTAAATCTGTAACTGTGTATATGCAGGGTGAACTTAGTTCAATTTCCTGCCGTTTCTACTTGCTTATACAACAACACTCCAAAAAAACACGTAAGTCATACACAGCTGTGGCTTCCATGTTAACAGAAGAACAACCGCTGGCTGAGCAGCCCGGCAATTCAGCGAGAGGCACTCCTGGGGCATCAGCTTCAGTCTCCGACTTGTCAAAGTGAACCCTTCCTTGCCAAACGACCGGTGTGTCTGTGTCTCATTTTCTGTTTTGCTACCTGAGTTTCTTGGGTTTAGGGGAATGGATTCTTTGCAGCCGGATGGTTGCAGTGCGGGCTTTGATCTCAGAATGCCTCTTCTGCCTAATTTTGAGCAGATTGTTTCTTCTGAAGCTGGATTGACCCAAAGTAGGCAGCACATGGAGCTGAAATTCACTGTTCCACACCTCAACTTAGCACCTTAACCACTAGCCGACACATATATTAAAAGCCCATGCCGGAGTGGAAAACCTCAAACAGGCAATGTCCAATTTGGCTGTGACCAAATGAAATGTAACTAGAAATGTTCCAGCTAGTACTATTCACTGAACGATAATGCCCACCAACTAGTGAAATGATTCAACTCAGACTGTGTCCCTAAACTGATAGTGGCAAGGTGATTAAAATCTGTAAATTTCTCTTTGACCTCCCCAGCCAGTTTGCATTCCCTAAAAACAGCTGAATGATTTGTGCGGGGGGGGGTTGACCTTTTCCTTAGGCCTGTGACTGCCCCTTTAGAAGTAGCAGGTACGCTTCTTTATTGTTATTTTTGTTGTCCTCCTTGAGCAGGGAAAGAAACAAGCAGAAACCACATGCTTTTATCATTTATTTTATAAATGTGTTGTGATTTGTCTCCATTTACTTTCTTTTATGTAGAAGAAGTCAATGCAACAGTCCTCTGGTCTTGTAATACTGGCTTCTGCCTGGGTGAAACCAGGCTGGTGGTGTCTGTGGGTGGGCTGGCTGGAGCCTGCGCTGGTGCAATGGGGACAGAAGTCTTTGGGGCTGCCCCGGCCAAGGGCCATAGCTGTGTTCCCATCTCATCCCTTCCTTCCCCTTGCTTGCCTGCTAGGCTTAGCCTCGGGCCCTTGAGAAAAGCCCTCGTTCTCAGGGCAAGATCGTGGCGCGGTGCTCTCGCGGGGAATGTTACCATCTGGTGTCAGCAATTCTTGTCGTCCCAACTCTTGGAGCAATTCATTTTTTTTCCAGAGACTTGGGTGGTGGGATTTTCTGTGGCTGATTTCTTTTGTCTCCTTAAACGCTCATTCTTCATTGCGAGCCTCATGGGCAGCGGGGTCTCCAGCCAAAGTGTGTAAACATGGAGGGGGGCTTTTCCACTAGCGAGCTTTTTACAATAGATGTCTATTATTCAAAATAAGGGAGGCAGTTTTATAAGGCCTGTGAGTGCACATTTCCCAGTCTGCTTCTCCTTAAATTACCAGGAATGCAAAAATAACCAATAGTTTGACCTCTTAAATCACAAATTGGATAGGCTTACCATTAAAGGACGTTGTAAATGTGTTTCCCATTATTTAGTTCATTCGGTGTGTTCAGCAGTGAGCTTTTGGATGTTTGGTGTTTTTGTTTTGTTTTGTTTTTTCAAATTCTTTACAGATAATCATTTGATAACTTTCTTGGAGTTTGATTAGATCCTCTGGATCTACAATAAGAGAACCCGAAGGCTGTTTGTAATGAAGGTTGGGTGGAGCTGTAATCATAATATTCTTGCTATAAAATTAATGGCTGCATATTCTAAAGTCTGGGTGTAACAAATGTAGTAACCTTCACAAATAAGATCTATCCATCTTTTAGATTTGGTGACTGGAAGCAAAGATTATACTAGAGAACTGTCCCAGATTGAGACGTGCTATATACAGTTCACCAGAGATCACTTTCCTACCTAGGAAGGAAGTAATTTTCCTTGAAATTTCTGCCAAGGGGTGGGATCAGTAAAAATTCTGAATGCTGGTCTAATCTTATTCCCTCTTAAATAAATGATAACGTTGTGCTCTTTGTGGAAGTCCTGTCAGAGCAATGCAACAGCGTGTCTCTAGTTTATTGCATCCTGTAAAGTTCCTGTTTGTCAGCGATATATCTCTTCTCATTTTTTGTTTTTTGATTAAGTTTTGTTGGTGGTGTTTTTTGTAGATCTTTATAACTTGCAGTTAGCTTTTTAAGAAGCAGACGTCCATTTGCTGCAGGCGTTTCAATATAGAAGTAATGGCAAGTGAAGGCAATGCTCTGGTTTTGCAAAGTGTCCGTAAAAAGATTTTTACAAGAGCACTTACAAAATGTTTCTGGCTGACACTGGGCTTGATTGGAAATATTTTGATTGCTTTTGTATTTTAAATCTTTTTACTACTTTTATTTAGAATTTTTCTGTCTGCAGCCGTAATAAATTGCAAATGGAACAGGAAGGAGTTCTAATGGCACAAGAAGTTTCAAATGTGTTGTTGAAATAAAAACCCCGACCTTCATTACAGATTAATCAAGCTCTTTATAAAGGGAGAAACCGTGTGTTGTATCTGTACTTGAGGAAGGAGTTGAGAGAAATCAAAGGGCAGCGTTCCGATGGCAGTAAGTTTGGTCCTATGCTCAATGCAGTGCATAGGTTGTGATCGTGTTTTGGACCATAAAAAGGCTGGACTCCTATGAAAACTCAATCAGCTCCTCAGCAGTTACTTGCTTTTGGTTAGCTAAACGTGTCCTAAAACATTTGCAGAGTTAGGGCTCATCTTTCTTGCCTTTGTGGGTGCATCTAGGAGGCTGCCAGATGAGGAGGGCAGCTCTTGTCCTTACTGCTGCTCCTCTCCTGTGGAGAAGACAAGGGCAACAGCTCGTCTGTGGCTGAAAGTTCCCTGGGTTTCAAAGCAGAAAGGCGGCTTCGTCACATGACTATGCTAAAAAATATTTAATTCCTGTAATGTAATTGCTGCCCAGTTGGCTAGGAGGGCATCAGTGCAAAAGGCGACCTTCTGTTAGCCAAGCAGGCTGTGCTTTGAAAGTCCAGTGCCGTAGAGTGAATGCGAAATTAAGTCCTGATTTCAAAGGATGAGAAGAGTTTACCTTTATTTTTCATCTGGGGGGCATATAAAGCAGCCTGCTGTCAGGCAGAGGAAATGAAAGAGGGATGAGATAGACAACTGGAAGTGCAGGTGGTTTTACTGCTTTTGTGATGAAACTGTCTTCTGCCTTTGTTCCTTTAAGGAGAGCATGCAGTACAGCATGCTTCTTCTTTATTTCAGTGCATGCAAAAGTAAAATGTGTTTCATTAAAATGAGCTTCTAAATGTGTTTCATTAAAATAAGATTTTGAAAAATACTTAGATGATGACTAGATTCTCAAAGATAGTTTAAAGAAATGTGCACAGCATTCTGTGAACAGATAAAATGTCATCTGTAATTCTTTGGATATATTGCCTGTAATATACACTGTCGTCCTCTGTTTAAAGTCTTATCAGTAAAGCATATAGAATAATATTGTTATCAGTAACAGAACATTGTTCTAAAATGACTTTGTCAAATGAAAGGCAGGAATAAATAGTATTTAATGGGGCAGCTGCTTTTAATGGAGATATGCAAGCAACACTCACGTAATAAATGTTCCTAAAATTTTGTTGGACTGTGTTTCTAACTTCTTTTAAGCTAACATATCTGAAGAAATTGTAGAGCAGATAAAACTAAGGGCTCAGGATTCCACTTTAAAGTGGTTCCATAGGTTGAAAGGCTACTGATAGCTCATGAAGTAGACTGGAGTCCAAGATGCTGCCTAGAAAAGACAGATCTCTGGATTGGATGGATACAGCAGTAGCAGTTCATGGGCATATACAACACAGAGAAAGGTGCTTTGCTGTCACAGCCTTTTTGCTGGGTGTTCCCTATGTGCTTTTAGTCAAGTCATATGTATTTCCTATTTATTCATAATCTGTTTGGCCTGTAAGCCCTAATTACTCAGTATGTTACGATCAGTTGATGTACAGCAAAATGCAGAACAAAACGACTGTCTGTGACCCTAAGAATTTATCATCTTTGCTTTAGACAAAGAAAAACATATGCATAGAGCGGAGGAGAGTAATAAAAGAATATTTGTCTACAGGACAGCAAGTGGTCTCAGCATGCAAGCAACTTGGCCCTTGTGAAATTATTTTGGGAGAGCCATCTGTAAAAGAGGGATATGAGCCTTGCGATACACACATACTGAAATCCTGTGTAAATACCAAGACTTTAGTGCAGCATGGCTATTCGGGCAATAAATCTTACTGGAACACCTCTTGTAACAGCTCAGATGAGTAGGACTTGGGTTTGCTGAAAGCTGCTGAGGACAAGGTCTGTTGTACTACTGGCGCATGGCTAATTAATGTCAGGTCTGTGCATGTCTACTGTTAATTCAAATTCATCACAAAAGCCCAAAAGTGTATTTATATTCAGATGTATTCATTGTCTTGAAATATTTGCTCTGGATAGCATTGTTGCCTATGGGAGCTTATGATGTACCTCTCTGTGCCCATTCATACCGTGCTCCAGGGAAGGAGGAGAGTTGCATTTCAGGGTTTTTGCCAGACTGGTTTCCATGTTGAAAGAAAATGCTAAACAGTGGGAAACCAAACATGTACACAAAAGTGATGCATATGTTGCTAAAACAAGATAAGATTTTTTTAGGTTATAATTTTATTTCTATTTTTTTAGATAAAGAACCGCAATTCTTTTTTTTTTGTTGCAAAAAGAAGTAAGGGAGTGGGAGCAGGGATGGGGTGTAATTGACAGTGGGAAGCCCTTATTAAAGGCATTAGAAAGTAGATTATTGCAACGTCCAAGGGAAGAACGAATGGAAATGAGTTTTTAGGGTCACAACGGATAAGTGCATTTCAAAGCACAGCACCAATTACATGGAAAGAGTAAACCAGGCAGTCTGAGGGTTATCTGGCGAAGCAGTGAGTTCCTGTTCCAGCCTGAGCAGATTGGTTCTGATAACGTCCCTGGTGATCTGTGAAGCTTCTCTGTCAGTGGAAATGACAAGAGGGGGTGAGTGACCTATAGCATCACCTGCCGTTGCTTTCAGTGACAGATGCTAATGCACAGCATCCTGGTGGATAGGGGGAGGCGCAGCTCACACTTTTGCTTCCCAAAGTGATTCCAGCCAAATGTCTGTCATTATCAATACAGCTGTCATGCTGATCCTTATGGGTAAGAGCTAATGGTGGGTGTTCGTTTACTTTATGGAACTTGTGGGGGTTTTATTGCTATGTGTTTTTTTTAAAGGAACTACTCGACAATTCCCTTTATAGCCAAGCAGCACATTAGTGCACAGAGTAATAGTGCAATCAAATCCTTCTACGAGGCAGAGGAAGGCAATGCTGCTTTCTTCTAGGAATTTAGCAGCATCCAGTAATCACAGTGATATATGCTAGGTTCATGCATTCTCCCAGGGAGAGAAGGCAAGGGAATAATAACAGATGCTAGGCTGGGTATCGGTCTCTTGTGATAATAAAAACAACATTGTAGGTTTCAAGTGGGGAAGGCCTGAATGCAGAAAGTGTTGGAAGATCTGGTTGAAGATTAGTCTTAAACCTCACGTGGGGGAAAGGGAGGTGAACTCTTTTCCATAAATCATCCGGATACTTAATTTGATATCAAACATGAACCTTAACATGTGTCATATAATCTGGTTTAATACACATGGGTCTTATTAAAATGGTGTGAGCCAAGGACTGTGCTGATTTAGACAAGTTTGAGCAAGTCTTTGCAAGGCAGAAAATGTACCTTCAATTAGAGTGCTTTCATTTAGAAGTAGAAGTTTGGACGTTTGTAGCAATTTTAGTAGTTTTCCTTGTGAATGGGCTGATCCAGTGCTTGTCAGTGTCCTTAGAAAGACTTCTATTGCTCGGCAGAGGGAGACTTACCCAGGACGTCGGTGCTTATCAGAGGCAAGGTGATTTGGCAGAGAGAGAAGCTCGACAGGAGCATCCGTGGTCCCGAGTCCAAACTGGGGTATAAACCTGGGTGCTGTGAGCCCCTCTCCGCTTTTTCATTTTATGACTAATACCTCTTGAAGGGCTGACCATTTCAGACCAGACAATGAAGTCTTTGGTTCCAAGGTGGGGGGCAAATAGTCCAGGTTTGGAATAATGATGTTGTACCTCCGTGACTGGTAGCAAAAATCAGCAGGTTGAGCAGACCTGTGCCACTAAGGCTTTGTTGGTCTGCATTGTCAGCCCTGCTTCTCTTGAAAGACAAGTCAGCAGTGAAGTATTGAACCATCAGCCAACATGCAAATCTTCAAAAACAAGCGGAGTAACTAAACCAAGCATACAAAGAGTTCAACTTTGATTCAGCTGAACTCATATTGGTCTCATTGCAGTAATGCTGGTGCCATTACACATAATTTGCGGGGTGTGAGTTAGGTCAAATTCTAGTTCACTGTGATTTTTTATTTATCTTTTTATTAAAAAGTTTGAAAATACATTTGGAAAGCTAGACAAAATTAATATGCAAGAAGACGTGAGAAACTTCTGAGATAGAGTGAAAAAGGGGAGGATTCAATCTATAAAATATTCTGAAGCATAAAATGCATGTAAAATATTTCTAAAGATATATCAGTTTATAAAATTGTGTCTGTAACAGCTTAAAATTGAAGTGAAATCAAGGAATAGAGGAGCAGCAGGAATCCTGCAGGAAGAGAATCGCTGGTTGCGGTTGAATCTAGGAATTTTCAGGCTGCCCTGCTTAAGTCAAAGGACAGAAATAAACTTTTTTATACTCTGACATTTTACAGAATTCCTACAGGAATGCTCATTTAAACAAACAAAAAAAGATGATGATTCTGGCACGCTAGAAACATCTTAATCTGACCTGTGAGAAAAGATTCTTGAAGGAAGCTGGAAATGACAAAGATCTTAATTTGAATGCAAGAAAATTCTGAACTTCTGTGACCGAGGCAGAGGGAACTCAACACTTTTTAAAACCATTTCTGTGCTAAAAATATGGATGATTTATTGCCATTGTTAGACGTAAGGAAACTTTAATCTTCTGGGATACCAGATTGGTATTTCTGATTTAATCAAAACAAACACACAAAAATAAGGTTACGTCTGTACAATACATTTGATCAACGCTATCTTCGTAGTGTTTGAAGCTGCATTTATTTTACTTCTGACATCTTGAAAGTATTTCAATCCTTTGCACTTTTTTTTTTTTTTTTTGCAGCATCTACAAAGCTCTGTTTCCCAAGTACTGATCCTAGTGAATAATTTATCTTGTGACAGGATGCTATCCAAAGCTTAACTGAAGTAAGGGGTACACTTGTGTAGACTTTAGCTCCGACCGAGTCAGACTCAAGGTATTGCAAAACTGAGCCTTCGGCAAGCATTTTGTGGTGGCTTGGAAATGGGAGAAGGATTAAGAGCGATTTGCTGCTATCTTTCCTCAGGAAGAGCAATTTTCTTTACTTGTCAAAAAGTGACTTTAATGGGACTTTCCATAAAACAAGGTATTAACGTCAGGATTGTAACAAAGTCCCATAAATTAATACAAAGGTTGGTGGTATTTCTTTTTACAGAGTTGTAAGCAAGACATTGTTCTATGAAAGGATGTGGAGCTGCTTTAATCGTATCACTTCTTATTGTGGGGTAGTCTCACAAACACCATTCATAGGGCTTGTGAGGGAATGGCTGTGTGGTTCAAGAAGGTCTGAATGGCATAAGTTGTGTCCAGCTAATTCTTCATAGTTTGCTTTTGTTTAACTATTTTCATTGAAATGGAAATAAAAGTGAGCGTACTGTGCTGGTCACTGGAATAGTTGCTTCAGTATTTTCCGTAGAAGGATCTGAAGATGTAAATACCAGAACATGAGTATAACATATTAACACTTTAATTTTAGAATTTTTTTTTTCAGTTAAGGGGGAAAAAAAAAGTTACAAGTTGCCTTAAGTAGGAGAGAATATTAATGTAGTAGGTTGATTTTTGAAGCAACAGTGATGATTTAAAACGACCATAGGATGCATAGTCTCCTTGACTGAAGTAGAAATACAACAGGTGGCTTTCTTCCTCATCTTTATGGCTTTTTCATTCACCATCGTGTGCCTAATTGCTCTCTTTCTCCATGCACACACGTTCTTTCTGCACTCTTCATTCCCTGTCCAAAAATGTACAACCTCATGCTCACTAATTTCCTTTCAAATATTCTGCTCAGCATTGCCATATATAATTCCCCCTCTACATCAGTTTACCTGAGTAGCTTTGCAGATACCTTTTTTTGTAGGGGAGGCCTGCATTTTTGATGTAGAGATGTAAATTTTCAGTGAATGCTTAATTCTTTTTCTTAACTGAAAGCAAAGCAGCCATTGCATACAGCAAGGTCAATAGAAGAGCTCTGATGAAATCACAGAAAATACACAAACTTTGTGAAAATTAAAGTGAAAAGTAGATTGAAAAGTTACAAGAATATTTAAAACTTGCATAGAAAGAGTTTCTTTTTATTAGATTTATATTACACACTTCCAATACCTTAAACTTAGCTTCTGAGAAATGTTTTTGGTTTTGGGGAGGGCTGTTAAGACTGTTTTAGTCATTAGTGTTCCAATTATAGGAAATCTTGTGTAGTGAAGATAATATATGAATATGAAATTGTATATGACACCTAACAGTTGTAATTAAGGTCCAATATATTTTTTTCACTTTCTTCCATTCTGCACAGAAAATAAAAAAAGTTATGCTGAAGGTACTTCGTTTTATAGTGACTGTTAGAAAACAACAAACCTTGCAAAGTTTAGTTCATGATATGAGAAAAAGCAGCAGCAGTAATAGCCTGTAAGATTTTGTTCAGACAGTGGCTTTGGATTCTTTTTTCATGCTGATCATATACCAAGGTAACTGTTCAGAGGAAAAAATCTTAGTTTTTATGAGTGCAGGCATCTGGAGAAACAGATCCGCCAAATAAAGTTCTGGATCTCCCAGTCAGTGACAGAATGTAGCTTATCTGTCTTGTAAATATTCTGTAGATGATGAATTACGCTGAAATAGAAAAAGAATAAATGTTATTGACTGAGAGAGAGAAAAGGTCTTTACAATAAAAGTACAAGTAGATCTGGTTTGAGCTGGTTAGTCTGATTCTTGTTACAGAATATGTTACACGGGAGTTTGATTTGTATAGGAATACTGTATTTTTGATTGTGCAAACAGTCAAATTATAGATATATACCTTATTCCTAGTATTTTGAAAGGAGTAATTATGTCCTTAATATAATGTCCATGCTTAGTTGCACTAAATGCATGTACTTCAGTTTAGTATAATTTTGAGCAGTCAGAAATATTGCTCCAAAATCCTTTATTCCTATATCTCGTGGAAAATATGATCCATAGGAAGAGATTTTAACTAGTTTACATATATGTGTTCTATAAGTTTATTACATCATGACTGTTATTTACTCCCCGAAAATCTTCCTATTATGAGAAACTTGATAAAAATAATAGAGAACAAGCAGTCTGCTCTTTAAAGATGCTCATTTTCCTGGATGTAAGATTTTCTGTATTTAACTTCCCACAATTACCGTTTTGTATTAATTTCAGAACAATATCAAGTCAAATATAAGACCTTCAGACCTGCAAATGTTAAGCAAAATCTCGGCATTTAAAAAAAAATCTTAGGCTACAAAGTGTATTGAATAAAACCCCAAAATGTAAGGGTTATTTCTGTACAGATTTTTATCACTTTCTTTTTAAAAGTCACTATGGATAGACTTGTATTCTCAGGCATTCTTAAATCAACATCTTCCTTAACTGCACATTTGCCATGGATATATTACAACTGCTCGTATCCTTCTGGGTTTCATATGTAAAAACTGCTATTAACACACACAAACACACACACTCATAAAGTGAACAGAGTGCTCAATTTGGAGAGTCACGCTGTAGAAGCCATTCAGAAAATGTAAGTCCTTTTTGGAGAAAAGACATTTGGGTACGAAATTTGCTACAAATATAAAGAAAATCAGCTCTGGAAATGTAAGTTATAGGAAGGGGAAGCAAAGGAATTGCTGCTTGGGGATTATTTCTTAATTTGTATTCACGGTGTTGAAATATTTATAAAATATTTCTTCTAAAATCTAGGTAACTGAAAACTTTTATAGCGGACCAGTAATTTCAATGAATTTTCTTTAACAGTGTTTTTTACTAATGCTGACCTAAGGCATCATAATGGTTGACAAAGTAAAATCTGGCATTTGACATTTTAAATAATTCATGCTAAGTACAAATATAAGCAATTTCGGTAATTTGTTATTTTTAGTTATATGTAACCAATATTTCCCCCCATAATTACACTCTCGAACAATTCTTTTTGTGGTATATGCTTAAATGTTTGAGAGTTAGATGGATTTGGATTTGTTACTTATGGTGTACATGCTTTTCCTGAATTGTCTAAATTACGTTGGATACAAATTTATATCTTGAACGGGGAAGCTGCAGCATACATATATCACAGGTCAGTAAAGTTAATAGTTGTTTTATTGAGTTCAAAATTGTTCAGCATGCAGCGGAATGCACAACGTTGCTGTGAAAATGAGTGGCTAAAGTCTTTATCGCTTAAATCCCACGCATGTTTTTTAAAAGAGAGGTTCTCTCTCTTTTCTCACCCCACCAATAATTTTATTCCTGTTTCCAGTCCCAAACTGAATCTGTATCAATGACTCATCATTAGTGGAATTTTTCTTTTGCTTAAGTTTAGCATGTTGGGGAATATTGTCAGTTTACATGAGCTTAGATTTTGACCTGTGGTTTATGTTCCAGTATTGCTACTTTTGCTTGAGGCATAAAGTTGAGGACTAGAAAGGCCACAACTGGGGAAAAAACATTCCTATGCAAATTTGGATAGATAACTTGTCCATTTTTCTGCTTCTCCTTTAACTTACAAAAAAAAAAAAAGGAATTAATAGTACTTACCCATCTCAAACTTTTTTTGAGTAGCACTGCATTAGAAAAGTAATTTAAAAAAAAACAACACAATATTTAATCCATTTGGCTTCTGGAAGTAGATTCAGATAAAAGCTCTGTAGACATGACTTTGTTATAAAGCCTTCCTTTACGTACATTATGTTAAAGCACAAATGAGGCTTAGCATAATCATCCATTGGCATATATAGACAGCACACATCACAGCACAGAGCACTAAAAACACCTTTTTATTTAAACTTGTAAGTGCAGTAACAAATATTTTTTCCTGCAGTTGCTTCTGCGTTGGAGGTGCTTGCAAATTTGGAACAAAAAGCTTCTTTAGGACTTGATCCAAACAGATAACAGATTATAATGTTGCTTAAAAAAAACCAAAACCGTTTATAACAGAGTTGCCAAGTTTGAGAAAGAGCCCAGTTAAACCTATTTAAGTCTTCTCTCATATATCATTAGAGATTTCCCATTCAAAATCTCCCCATTAATGTTATTTATGGACCATTCAAAGTAATATTATTTTATGTTTGGGGGAAATAAAACTTTGGGGATTAAATATTTTACTTGTCAGTGTTCATTCCAGTAAATGTATTTTTCCCTAGCTAAATCCTAGAGTTCTTAAGATAATAGCTTGCACTTGTAAATACTTGTATCTGTGACCCTGATCTCTCTTTTCTCATCAAAAATGAAATAATTATATTTCTCAAACAGGTCAGCCAGGCAACCTTTGCTACACTGTCCCACCAGTTCTATTTTGGTTTTGCTGTAAACTGAAGCTGACTTTTTACAGTAAAACGAAGAACACAGCTATGAAGAATTCACTCCTTCCAGCAAGATGCTGGCTATGAATTCATGAAAGCGAAGGTTAATTTGGTTTCATGCCTCTCTCTCTTGATCAAGTCCTGTTGAAGCATACATTGACCCATAGGTGGACTGGTAGTACTGAACACAGTTTCTTCTGGTCTTAGATTTTGGAGGGAGAGTGGCTGGCCCAATTCCAGGAACCAACACCCACCTCCACAGTTTTGTAGGGAAAGCCATTCTCTCCATTTCTAGCCCTTTCAGTTACTTTGTGAGGTTTGCTGAGTGAGTGGCGGTTTTGGTTGTGATTGTTTGTGATGTATGATGATTTTGTATCTCTGTCAGACTTTACGAACAGAAAAGTGTGTGCCTGCAGTACGTGGGACATGAACAGCCAACTTTGTGTCTCTGACGTACATCAAACTTACTGCATGTGCATGGCGCAGCCTTTGCAGTGTAAATCGGTCCTAGAAGGTGGCTCTGGTGAGCCCACCAAATCCAGCCTGGGACTGAATCTGTGCACACTGTATGGGGTTGATTTTGGTGCATCAACTTTAGCACACCTGGTGTAGGTTACCTGTACCTGAGCTGCAGTGTTGGTCCATACGTAAGCAGTGGTGATTTCTTTAGGACTGAATTTGACAGCCAAGAGCCAGGACTTCAGACAAGTTTGCCAGACACCTGCAAACCCTGAGCAAACATCTGATGTCTTCTGGGTGGTGAGAGGCTATATGCTGGAAAGCCAGGACATAAGGTAGCTCTGTCCCACACGCCTATCCACTAAGAAGCAGGCAGGGAACATCCATGTGTTTCCTACATGCTTGCTGCCTGTCTCACTGCTAGCTGAGACTGTGCAGAGTACCAGACTGCAGAGAGCAATGCGTATGACAGCTTTTGGAACAAATGCACTTTTCAGCATGGTTAAGGGCAGAATCATTTCTGGTGGCATGAACATGGAAATGTCTTTCTTCTGCAACCCTTTGCTGCTATGTTGACACACTTGTCCACAGCTGGAGTTGCAGAATTGTTGTTTCCTTTTTGTCAATGTAATTTATTTAAAACAAAACCCTAATTTCTCCTTGAATGATGTGGAAGGTTCTTTAGACTTGTACCAAAACCAGAGAACAGAGCAGACTTTGAAAACAAGAGCCGGTTAAAATCATGGCTCAGGAGAAGGAATATTGTTGTTCTGCATTAGTGCTTTGTGTTCCCAAAAAGCTGTTTGTAGTGGAGGTCACATTTGAGCTGGTGGCACTTCTCAGGTACCTGGTCTGCCAAGCTGCAGATCATGAAGGACCGTGGTGCAGTGCTGTCTGGTTGGTGCTGTCAGGATCTGGCTGAAACACACTGATGGAAGTTAGTGGGGTGGTAAGACAAGATCAGAAATGTGTTATCCCAAATGGGAGAGAACATCTGATTGGCACCTATATGCTGGAAAGATCTTATGCAGGAAGAATGAATTGTTTCATGTTGTATTAAACTTTCCATGAAAGAGAAGTAGGAAGTAGTTTCAATGAAGGAGTCTTTAGGAAAAAAACAATGATTAGAAAGTCTAACTTAAACAGTTTTCCTTTGATTTTTTTTTTTTTTCTGAAATGAAATCAATAGTGCTTTCTCCAAATAAATTTCTTCAAGGTTCCTTGGTCCTAGAAGGGGAACGCCAATGGACCTTCAATTTCAGGCCCATTTTCCTGTCCGTTTTGTAGTACTACATATTTATCAAATAACAAGTAGTGAGCAGGTCAGAAAAACATTTCCAAGCAACATGTGCAAGCAGAGGAAGAAGGCAGTTTCTGGCTCATACCTGTGATTAATCATACAATGCAAAGGACCTGTGCTCAAAACCCACCAAATCGTGGGTTGCTTCATTGACATGAAGTAGATCTGTGAGAGTGCACTGCGCAGGGACAGACCAGTATAAATTCTGGACTGATGTAATATGCAGGTTACTGGGAGAAAAAACTGTTCTTGAGCTGGATAGGAATCTTTCATCTGTTATGTTACTATATATAAGACCTTTTTCTCTTTGCGTACTGTGAATGTATTTCACATCATGACATAATGCATTGCGTTGCTGTGGGAACACAATAATGTTATTTCGGTTGTCCTAGGAAACACAGAAACAACACCTGATAGTGGCTGTCGTACCAGTTTGGATGGATAGATGATTGTTTTCTCTTCTGTCCAACAAAAATCTTCCATCCTCTACCATACCTGAAATAGCTTCTTGTGATGATGATTATCTTTAAGTATCCATTCACACAAAGTGGGACAGGCACATCATACTTGAAAATACTCCATCTCTGTGGTAAGGGTTTGTCAGTGAGTGGCACTGGTCCAGCAAGTCACTTCTGCCCTTGGTTAACATCAAACCTGTGAGAAGTCCCATGGAAATCGATGGGACTGCTCACGTGCTTAGTTAACTGCATGCATAAGTGCTTTCCTGGCCCCATGCCGAAGGAGAAGTAAACGGCCAGCCTTTGGTTCAGAATGAGTGCTGGAGAAGTTGAGAGAGGTGGTGGCTATCAATTTCGTTTTGAAAATGGGAAAGGATGTGCTGGCTGTTTGTGTTTCTATGTTTCCAGCAACTCAGTAGTGAAGAAAGTTTTATTGTTTGGGGGGAGAAAAGTTGGAGGGTAAAGCTGAGGGGCAGCTGAAGGAGAACTGAATGCCTTACACCAAGGGAACGTGTGTGTCATGGGGTTGTTGCAATTGTTTTCTGGGTTATTTTAGCAAATGTTCAGCTTTTGTCTGTTCTGTGGCTCTTCTGTGAAAAGGAAAGCAAAAGGTTAACATCATTATTATGTTATTTGATTAGTAATGAAGGCTTGTGTGTAAATTCTAGCTTTTTGACCATGTGCACAGTTGTGGACGGAGCTTTGATTTTTCCCTGTCTCTCCATAACTTCTATTTTCACAGAGACCTATGGCTGAATAATTATTTTATAAATAAACTTGGATTAAATTTATAATGCTGCATGCATATATCAAATGTGCAAATAAAACTTTTCAGTAAAATCAGGTTCATGCTCTATTACACATAGAGAAAATTTTATTTTCTTAGAGCATAATGTGTGTCTTATATACTCTTGCTCATATGTCCGTACATATTTACTCATGTTCATTCTCTTATGACTGTATTTGAATGCCTGTGGCAAAAGCAAAAGCCAAGCTTTTCAGCATGTAAGAGTATGTTTAGCCTGTATTTATACATGGACCAAAGTTCTTGGAAGAAAAAGTTGAGGGGTTCAAGCATGAGCCCAGTATAATGATAAATTCTGACTCCCTGTGGATTGCTTAGTGCTGAAAGAAAAAGTACCTTGGAATCCTGCTGGCCTTTTCCCAAAGGCCCTGACCCCAGGTACTCCCAGTTACTGGCTCCAGATAGTACTGTCAGTAAGAATAACTGTTCTTTATTCTGCGTAAAGCCTTGCAATTTACCCAAAAAACAATGTATGCCTGTGAGATAGAGGCAGGCAGGGAGGAAGAGGGAACTGGACTTGTACTTCATGAAACAGTTGTTTTTTTTCTTTCTGGAAGTCACTCCTTCCTTTATTATTATTACTATTTAGCATTCCTTTCCCCACAACCGCTGTTGGTTTTTGCTTACTCTAGGCTAAGCAGTGTGTGAAACAGAAGATGGACTATGCAGTAGCCAAAGCATAATACTTGGAAAAGATGTTAAGTGTCTCTGAGAGTATTTTTCACTAGAAACAATATTCAGTGGAGGCTTCATTCAGGTAAAGAGGCTGTTAGGGAAGAAAGGAGAAAACAGAGAAAGCAGTAAATAAAACCTAGTATTCTTACATGCTCTGTTTGCTGGAGGAAGGGCATAGCTGTCTAATTCTTCAGAGATGGCTTGGGTGTGGTGGACACTTCTGGCTCTGTTCTCGGTGGACGCGGCGTTGGGTGTCAATAGCACGCAGAGCAGCACATCTGCATTTTCTGGCTGGGGATAGTTTATTTCATTGCTACATCCGTTGGGGGACGAGTAGAGAGAGAGTGAATCTGCTCCTTAGGGGAGGAAATCCAATGAAACACTTGTGCCAGAGTTGTTCTGTGCTCAGTGCATAAACTACGTAACGCTCAAAGCTTACAGTTGAGCGCTGACTTCAGTTCTCTTCCATATTAAATTAATTTATGTAGGTTTCTTCAATAATGTGTTTTAATTTTATGGTGTGAGTGTGAGAAAGTAATCTTCAGAGGAAAAGCGAAGGCATTCAGCAAAACCTGAGGACCCGCATGGTGCTCTCCTGCCTCTGTGGCTGTCTGGAGGATGCGGCGGAGGGGCTGTTGAGCCTTGGTGCCAGTGCTTCCTGCAGAGCCGGGGGACCTGCCAGGAGATGACTCAGACCACCTGAATTAAGGGCTGAGCTTGCTCCCAGGACTGTCAGGAGCCCAGCTTCCTAATGTGTAAGCGCTTGCTGTAGAAGCTTGTAGGAAGTGTGGATTCCTCTGATATTTCTGAGCCAAAGGTTTGAGTCTGAAACTGGTGGATCCATACACGCATAGTAAATCAGCAGAGCTCAGTATCAGGTTTAATTGGGGATAATGTTTGCTAGCGTGGACGGATCAGTTTACCACTAAGGCTAAATTTATTGTTGGGCTTGTAAATGCATTAGACACAAGTGGAAATCCTGGTGGCACTGAAGCTATGGGCAATATTTCTGTTGACCTAATGCCATGGTGTATAAATTACTGGGCTTTAGTCTATGCTACAGTTGCACAGAGATTAATTTAATCTCCTGTCAACTTCAAGGGGCTGGAGGTCTCACATCTCTAGGGAGTACTTACTCACTCTTCCTTGCTGGCCTTCCTCGGTAATTTTTCTGATTTGTTTTCTCTCTTTAGTAGATTAACAACTATATTGTGCCATCACATGAGATTCCCAGCACTTTCATTTTCTCAAAGACCAAGGAGCTGTCTTTGTGTCATTCAAATCTCCTTGAAGCAACTTTCTTCTGTGCAAAACTTTCCCAGTAAAAATGTTTTCATCTGTGGTGTGATGCTCCTCTTTCTTTGGTTTTCTTGCATGCTTGTCTGGTGAATGAGATGTGACAGTAGTTTTTCAATTTCAGTGTTTCAAGGCATAAATCTTTATCTTGCATCTTGGTGTAATGCTAGATATAGTTATGTTTCTCTGCTCCTATTATATTTTTTTTCTTTGATTTTATACAAAAGCAACTCACAGTGTCAAGTCATAATGAAAATGAACATGTTGTCCATAAGGAAATATTATTCTAAAATAAAATCTACGCCCATTACAATCAAAGGAAATCTTTAGCATGGTATATTGGCATGAAACAAGATCCAAAGATTTTTATGATTTATAACTTTTATAATAGAGACAGATATAGTCAAAAATACCATTTGATGTCATAAGGTCTGATCCTATGTATGACAGCTCTCTTTCTTCGATGTATTCCTTTTGGGGCACTTGATTGGGAAAAAAACATCGGCTAATCTAGACAAGCTCAAGAACAAAGACCCAGAATGTATGAGATGAAAGAAGAAATTTAGTCCCTAATAATGAGGTACGATGAAAATACGTAAGAACTCAGTGATGATGAAAGGATGCAGTGCCTCAGTACTTCTTGAAATAACATAGTTCTCTTAGCAGAACAATGTGTGTTCCTTTCAGTGGTCAATACTGCTGCCATAATAATTTCAACAAAACACTGTTAAATGTAGTGCATGAAATTTCTGCCCATTTATTTCAAAGTCATTTAGTACAAACGCTCTGGGTGAAGTCCTGACCCCATTAAAGTCAGTGGCAAAACTCCCACTTACTTCAATAGAGCTAGGATTTCACTCTCTATAGCATTTTGCTTTTGTTTTTCTTTTCAAGTAGATGACAAAACTTAAACATTGAAAACAATGTAAGCATAAAACCAAAAAAAGATCTGTTTTTAACGGGTAACCAAAGTGCAATACACAGTTCTGAACTGCTGCTTAGGAGGTTTAGTTCAGAAAAATTTAGTACTCATATTTTGTTCAATGAAATAACTGAACATCTACATCATACTTAAGTGCACACTGGTATTTTCTTTGGCTTCGTGAAAAGGTGTGCTTCCTTTGTGGACATGTATTCATCCTTGAAACAGTGAAAATGAAGAGTGCCTCTTGGGTAACTGATATGAACTGAACTGAATTTGATCTTAGTCCCTTGCAAGGTTTCTCTCATCTCTGTTTCTTTCTGCACTGCCAAGTAGTGTATCCAGTAGGAATTGACCTGTAGAACAGAATGGTGCTGAGGATCTGATGGCCCCATTTTAGAGGTAAGCTCTAATTTGCTTCTATTAGCATTTGGGGCACATGTGCTGCTTCAGTTCCATCCAAAAGGAGTCCAGCTTATACACTTCTCCGAGGTTGTTCTTGGATGTGAACTGAAGCATGGTAAGTGCATCAAAAGCTTGCTCCTGATCCAGACTACATGATGTATGTGCGTGTGAAGGCTGCAGACACACCCCTTTTTGCCTTAGAGAAGTTTTATTTTCCTAGTGGTTTTCTTTACGTCTGTCTTGTCTTTCTTTCCTAATGAAATTACTCTCATCTTATTCTAATAATTTTATCTTCGTGCTGTGATATCTTCTCTTTCCTGCACAATTCCTTCACTGGTCTTTCCTTGACCACTTGGGTTACTGCCACATCCTTTATCATAGAGCAAGGAAGGAAGCATTTCTTTGTACCATATGGCAGAAGATACATGATCTGCTACATCATTGTCAATAACGGAAACAAATAGTTCTAGTCTGTAAATTTGTCTTCTCTGTTACTGTTATTAGAAAAGCATCTGTCTCCATTTTCACATGTTCACTGGTTTTTGGAATGATGATGACCATTAATGTGCACCAGAACTTGGCTATTACACTGACAAAATGCAAGGAATTGACATGCCTCTAAGGTGGGTGGGTGAGCTAGGTAAACAGATATGAATACAAGACAGCCTAAAGCTTTGTTGGATATTTATTAAAATTTTTGCAGTTTGAATAGTCTATAGTTTACTAAACTATAGTATAGTTTATATAGTCTGAAGGTGAGCACAATTCAGAGCAAAAAGCAGATCTGCAATAAAATGTAATGGTGTTAAGCAAAGGGACAAGTTAAAATTAAGGAAAACATTACAATTTACATATATAAAAGCAAAGTGATGTGATAATGATCAGACAATATGACAGACCCTGTAGGAAAGAGCTGCTGCTGAAAACAAATATAAGCAAATCAGTAGACCCCAGTATCTCAAGCCTGAGACTGACAGGAGAGCTGCAGGTTGTCTTCGAGCTTTCTCTGGCTGTCTGTCTTCTACAGGCTCATGTTGTCTTCTGTCCTTCCCACAAACTGGGAGTTAGTAAACTGAGTATTTCCTCACCCATGGGAGAAGAAACCTGAGATTATCTAAAATGAAGAAGAGCCTGAATGAATTAGCAGCGATGAGCTGAAGGCATGGTACTTGCAGATGAGTTTAACACTTGGGCTACTTAGCAGCATAGACGTGTATTTATAGCAATGCAGCTAAAGGCACGATCACCTGGGGATTTAATGAGTTTTTACTCACAGAAGTTTGCACTGACAATGATTTGGCCTCGATCAAGTATTTGTTTTACGGGTAATACAAACTGTAATGGGTAACTCATTAGAGTGACAAGGAGCAGGCTTCTTATTTGGAGAGAAAATTCAGAATATGGTGAAGTGTGCAAAGGCACAGGTCCTACCATCCTCCCGTCTCAGGGTATATCCTTCATGCATTGTGGTACATCTCTGTACTATACCTAATAGCCAGGAAGCAGCTATTAGCTTATCACTATAACTAAAATTAATATGGGATGAGAATAAGCAATACACCGGGGGACTCATTATTTGTCTTCCAGATGCAGGGGGTGAAGAAAATATGGGAGTAACTGTTTGCCTTACAATAGCCGTATTCTGATGGCCACAATCCAGGCCCTGACTAATGACTTTGAAATGCTGAGGACAGAAGTTAAACAGGCATCTAGATCCTGGACCCCGCTGGGGAACTCCTGATTAGCGCATGGAGGGCGAAAAGCAAGGGAAGCACTGAAACTTGAAACCAGGCCAAGAGAATAAAACCCACAGGGCTCGTGGCTCTTGCAGGTAATAACAAAGGGACTGTGTCCATAGGAGGGTAAAAGAGACCATCCAGAGCAGGGTAAACCACGAAACCAGAAGACTTGAACAGGCAGATTGAGGGGTCTGGTGGGAGAGGGTTCTTGCACGTTTTGGCCATGACTTAGGGAAGGCACGGTCACCAAGTGATGGATCTGCACCGAGACTTGCCGGTCCAGGCACCTCGGTCTTTGCTGCATCAGAACGTGTGGAAGAACAGTGGTCGGTGCTAGGGGAAGCCCTGGAAAGCCATAAGTACCTGTTCAGAAGTCCAGTGGGTAAGAACATTACAAAACCTGACAAACACTGCGGGGAGTTTGTTTAATAGCTTTACTGAAGGAAGTTTTCCAGGTTTCCAGAATGCTGTACTCTTCTCATGCTGTCTGATTTTTCATTGTGCATCTTTCTTTCCTTGACTTACAAACAACTGAACATAAAACCAGAGATTTCTCCAACTCTCTGGCAGACTCTGATGCTTTTGGGGGCAAAAACTCGGTAGCATTCTGGTAATCTTTGATTTTTCCCCACATATCTTTAAAAAAGGTGTTTTTAAAGTTTCTGTTGTAGAAGTATATGTGGATAAGCATATCCTTGACACAGCTGAAATCATCTGAGGTATTGCTGTAATTATTTTGCAAAGGTTATCTAGATCTTGGTGTCATTCAGTTTAAATGCGCTGTTGAGCAACAAAATGTGTGAATATGGGAAAAATGGATGTCTGGGTTATGTTCTATTTTCTAGGTTTGTAAGTAACTATTGTAGATGTACTATCTCAATAGTAAGGAGAAATTCAAAGCTTAAAAAAATAAAAAAAAAAAAGTAGGAAACATTAGAAATGGAAGCATCTTATTAGGCCATGAGTGAAGATTTACTGCCTGTGCCAGGTGTATAGACATCTATCCCATTTAAGTCAAATGGCTAACAGTATAAAGTTTCTACGTGGTGAGACCAGGGTACTTTCTATAGGAGCTGAGCTTGAGAAAATATCTCATTTCTGCCAGAAGCCTGTGGAGAGGAAGTTTCTGTGCCTTTCTTCTTGCAGAGGTTTCACTGTTTGTGTTATTTATGAGAAACCCACCAATGCCAGGCCTGATTTTGCTGGACAGTATACAAATGGTTCATACAGTAAGAGACAATCTCCCTGCCTTGAGGAGATTTTATGTAAATACACAAAATGAAAAGGAAAGGGAGAGGGGTAGAACATAGCTATCAATGTTGTGATGATAAACGATATGCTAATACTCCATTTTTGGCAGGGAATTGTTATTTAGGGATTAGACAAGGAAAAGGGGAGAGTTGTGGAAAACAGAAAAGGGGAGGAGAGGAAGATAAGAAGGGCAGCTGTGGAGTAAAGCAGAGGTGAAGGGACTGTGAGGTGAGAGTGATACAAGCTTGGATTAGAGTAGACCGTCTCTGCAGGACACAGGTTTCCTTTGACATTGTGTTGTCCAAGTGCCTGGTTTTCACGCTGCAAGGCAGGGAATTGGGCTTTCCTTCTCTAAGCCCTCGAGAAGCTGTTCTCACAGCTTGAGTGACAAAGCCTGAGCCTTTTGAGCGTAAAGGATCTGTTTAAAAATACTGTTTATTTTCCTAGAATTGTAAATTCAATTAGATCATTATAGTCATTTTAATATGATCTCATTCAGATATGTGAAGATTAGTTCAACTTACTGCATGTATAGGGAAAACTAGAGTAGAAATCTAGCCCTTGACATTTGGTATATAAATTTTAATTCATTTAGAAGTTTAAGATTTTTTAAGTGCTAAATACAGATATTTATTTGTTGGATATGTATTTTTAGATTATGGCAGATTATCTCAGGCATTGCCTGAGAACTGCTAAGTAACAGAATTCTCTCTCTATATATATATATATCATTTTATTTTATTTTTGTATATTATGTTAAAGTGACTGTCTTTCCCTACTTAAAAGCTCAGTCTCCCATTACTGTCCATGCAGAGCTGGGTCCAGCTTTGTTCCAGAGCTCCAGGCTCAGTCAGTAAATACCAGCAAACGAAAGCCGGTAGGTAGGCGGATGCAGTGTGATTTTCTAGGAAACACCCGAAAGGCCCTTCCACCCTGGCTACAACCTTCCTGGTTCACAAGTCTGGGCCCCCTTCTCTTTCAACCACAAAATAACCAAACACTGGGAAGAAAACTGTCCCGAGGCAAAGCAGCTTTCCAAAAACTAAAATATAGCAATTCCAAAGAAAAATATGCAGAAAAGCTTACCCTGAGGAGAAATCTTGCCCCTTTAGAGGAAAGAGTGAAGTGATTGTTTTGGTGAGACTTCTCAGTTTCTAATGGTTTTTGCTAGTACAGAAAAGGCTGATAACATTAAGAAGTGAGGGAGGAAGGAGTGAAGTTTTTATTCTACTTAGAAGGGGGGAAAAATGACAGTCATATACAAGAGATGTCAGTGTCTTCAGTGTCAACGTACTCAGTGTCCAACTTGAGTTTTTAAAGACTGGCATCACTTTATGGTCAAAAGCTGTATAGCATTCACTGAATTTAAGGGTAGCAAGTACTGGCTTCCTTTAGACCTCGTTATATTCCATATAATTTAATGAGTTCCTGTTTTACAAAGCTTATTTTGGCTTACATTCTTTCCCTGAGCTGGTAGATGAATGTCTCTTAGTGACCATACAAACCAGCCTGGCATGCACGGCACCAAGTAGGTGTTGTGGCATCAGCTAACAGGCCCCAGGCTGCCCAGCGTCCCTGAACTCGTGCAGGGTGACACCCGTATGGGTTCGGCACCCTCAGGGTCATCCCTTTGTCTGAGCAGGGAGACACCTGCAGATGCACAACCTCATGTAAATGTGGCAGGCCTGAGCTCTTCTGCCCCCAGGAGGTGTCAACGGGCCTGCAGGCCCATCACATCTACCTGAGGGCTGTGTGTGATGGCTGTGAACAAGATCACGTTGCCTTGCTGAGCATGGACACGCTCTGTTCCCAGATTTTTGGGGGGTTTTGATAGGAGTGTGGGAGCACACAGCCCCTTCCTTTCCTGAGGAGACCCCTCCTCGTGGGCTGTGCCACCTCACTCAGCGGCGCCTGCGGCCTAACTCTGGTATGCAGAGCAGCTCCTTGGAGAGGCACCTGTCAGAAGGAAAGAAAGAATGCGTCTCTCTAACTTATATCCACCGTGGGCCTCGTTAGAACAAAACGAGGATTGCCAGTTGGACCAAAGCTGAGCGGAGCTGGGAACTCTCCTTCTCCGGGAAGGGGTCCAAGACCACCAACCACCGTGCGTGTAGAGCGTTTTACCATCACATCATCAGGACAAGCTGGATTCCCCTGGTGGCGGCTGGACTTGCACCAGGGTGCTTCAGGTGTAAGGTCACAGGGTTTAAAATTGGCTTGACAAAGCACCCTGTTCTTACCCTGTCCTAATTAATGGTCCTGTCTAGACCCTTCTCACAATCAGCTCCGCCGCTGTAGCTGGCCAAAGCCTGCACCTGTCCTCGCTCCCCCTAGCAGCCTGTTTTTAATTCACAGCCCCGGAGTCGCCCTTCCATTGTCCAGGGTTAGGTTGCTGCATTTTCCAGGCAATAGATTAGAAAATGAGATTGAAAAATGAGTTTAGCATATGACTGTCATGCATCATTTATTTAAGGAAAAAACAACTAACTGGAAGGTCCATCTCCTGCTTGTTTGCCTTGCCTATCTGAGAAATGGAATTTAAATTACCACGTTGCTTTAGGAGCAGTTTGTAATCCCAGTATACCAAAGTCCTTGGTTTTTCATGGGATGGGAACAGCAGATAATCAGAGTTTCTGCAGTTAGCAGAAATGATGTCGAGTGTAATGGCAAGATATGCTTTAAAGCATTATTGTTGGAGGTGGAAGCATACAGCTGCAGAACCAGCCATCCTGCCTTTCTGGGAGGACACACCGAAGGACTTGCTTGCATCAGCTTGCTAGGATCTGCAGGGTGTGTATCTTCTGATACCTGCAGTTTGGTTCTTGTTCCCACTGAAAACGTAGAATAACTTCCCAGAGCCTGTAACAGGCTCATATTTACAAAGAGTATGAGATTTTTCACTCTTGTTTTAGCTCAGTGTATTTCTATCCTCTTTTTAATTTGTAAACTAATATTTTTTTTTTTCTACTGCTGGCAACAGGCATGCTTTCTGGCTTAAGCTCCCTTAACATGGGTGTTTCATGGACCACAAGCTGAAACCTACTGTCATGTGAGGCAGGGCAGTGCTGTGTTTTCGTTTTGTTTTAGGAATAAGGAACATAATGATCCTGCTCGGTCCTTGGCTCTAGATCTCCAAATATTTTTCTTAGTATTTGACCCTCTCTTCTTTCCTGCTGTCCTCCATATGCTGCTTAAACCTCCCTCCCTTTTGTGTACCAGGTGTACAATTCGTCTACTTTACCCATACCTTTACCCCTCTGAAAGCTATAGGTCTGATGTAAAATAAGCATTGAAGCTCTACCTTTACTCAGTGGAGAAAGAGAGGCAAGCAGCAGACAGACATCTACAGGAGCAGCCTCTAGCATGGGGAAGGCTTGTCTGTATGGCTAATTTTGCTGAGACATTAACTTTCAGATGGTTAAAATTAACTGAAAGGAATCTTGTGCCAGGTCTCCTCTTTGACTAAATCCCTTATTTAGTATCTACATTTTTGAAACATAAGAAATAACAACTATAAAAAAGTAATGAAACTTCAAATTCCCAGGGATAGCCAAAACTACTGTTTCTAGAGATAAAATATTTTCTGACCCTCATACTAAACAGAAGAAGGAAAATTATACTCCATTTCTCATTGTTGATGTTACCCTCAGAACTATAACATTATTTCTGAGATGGAAGCTTAGACAGGGAGAACCAAAGTTTACAGTTCCTGCTATGACCTGAAGAAATTTTCTAAGTATCAAGGTTGCAGTATTATTTTTTGCAAAACAGATGCAGCATAGGTAATGAACACTTTATTAGTATAAAATATATGTTTATCTAGAGCTGAGGAAACATAAAAGTCCACAATCAAAACTTTCTTCTACCTTCAAATGGAAGTAATGAAAGAAAATAATTAATCTGCACAGGTTTTCCTACCAGCTCTAGCTCTGATGTGCTTTAAAGTGCAGCGCGTATCTAAGTGTCTCCACAGGCACAGGTTTAAATGTCACCAATGCTGATACAAGTATTTAACTGCTGATGGTTTTAGCAGTTACCATGCTTATCCCAAATGCCAAAGTCTCACTGATTTTCCTAGATGTAAAAGCCTCCGGTATCCTCTGTACAGATGTCAAAACCTCCTGCTACCTCTCTTTAGCTATTCCTTCATGCTAATATGTCCTTTCAGCAAAAAGGACTGCATTACAAAGACCGTTAAGAAGATTGAGAAGCGAGTAGCTTTCAGTGCAGAAGTACCTTGATGAGGAGAAACTAGGAGGTACTAGATGTTCCCTTAATCTGGCAGAAAAAGTCCAAATAAAAACAACTGGAGACAAGCCAGATGTGTTTAAGTAAGGAGCAAGCCACCCCCTCTCTTGGTGACTTCCAACTGAGAGGACTTTGAAGGAAATACTATTTGAGCTCATGCACAAATTGTGCTTTAGGAATATGTTCATGTCTGTACTTAGAAGGGCTAAGCGGGTGAAATATGTTAGCTTACTATGCATGGGAATAATGTGATAACCTAACATTTCCTTCCAACACTCTGAATTTTAAATTCTTGTATGATGGTTACCTTTTCTGTCTTGTTATATTATAGCACTTCATCATCATCTTCACAGTAGTTTTCTTCCCAAAATAGCCAGTTAACCCTTAACACCCAAGCCCAGATCTCCTTATTTCTTGTGAATCTCTTTTCCTGCAAATGTTTTCTATCCCTGCAACGTTCTTACTGCTGATCTCTGAAGTCTTTTCAGTTCTTCAGTGGCTGTTTTCTGGTTTTATATTTTTCAGGAAAGGTGACCTGCGCCACATGGTGACACGAGGACATTGGATAATATTACACAAGTGCTGCACCTCAGCTGCTCCCACTGACATCTATTGGATCATTGGTAAGTCAGGCTCTATATACTGTAAGTGTTTATGTTTCAGAGAGGTGTTGTAGGAAAAATAGTCAGGCTATACTGAAAGAAACAAGAATTTTAATGTTTAGTTCAAAATGACCTGTTCCAAGTTCACCTCACATTTTCTTTGCTGTTCGTCTACTCAATTTGTTAGTGCTCAGTATAAAATAGAAACAACAGATCTGCTTTTTCTTCTATATTTCATGCAATTATGCTGATTTAAATTCTGCAATTAAGCAGTTGGAGGTGGAACATTCCTGAAAGATTCTGCAAATTCTAGCAGGATTTTTTAAAGGCAGAAGTGCAAATCAGTATCCAAAAATAAATTTAGACTCTTGGATTAAAAATTACCTTCCTGTGTTGTTTCTAGGACACGTAAAATTTCTCTGACACTTGTGTTTGCCAGCAGAGGAGCCCATTAAATACATGACTGGTATAAATGAACCTCTTTGCTTGGGTGGGGAAGACAATGACAGGGAAGATGACCCTTATTAAAGGTAAGACACAATTTAAGTAATTCTGTCTTTTGTTAAAATGTTTTTATGCAAAGCAAGGTTTCTTCATGTGAGCATCTTCCTATATGCTTATTTTGAAAAAGTGTTTCACCAGTGGTGATAACGACCATCAAAACATAAATTATATTGCTAAGAACTTAGAGATTTATGGTCTTGTGATGGAAATGGCCTTTTTATATAACTACTTATTTTCAAGAAGTAATTATCACGGCACACCCAGAGTGAACCCGTGTTGCTGTAAATGCTGAAAGGTATACAGCAGTGGAATGCATACCTTGATGGTGATTTAATAGCCTTGGTGTCACTTCGGCATTCAGTTGAGTTGTACTAAACTGTTTATGTAGTTTTAGTTTGAGTCATTAGAATAGACTCTGTACAATACAAGGCCAATACTAAACAGTTGCAATCTGTCATGGTTCACTTTTAGTCTTCAGCATTATCTTTAGGTGGAAATTTTCTTATTTTGATTTCTTCTGCTTTTTGAAGATGTACTTATTCTGTGCATTGCACGATATGGTATTTGCAGTTGTAGAACCATGCATTTCTACAAGAGGTTTTAATAAGGGATTTTTTTCAAAATGTTTGGAAGTTGATACTTGAATACACATGAAGATTTCTGGATACTGCTCTGAAGTATTTAAACCTTCTGAGTATAGCTTTTGAGCTGTAAAATTCATGAAAACAGGCTCTGCAATGGGAATTACTTTTGTAAGATTCTAGTTGTCAAACCACTGATAATATGAGAACTGTATTTTGGTGTTTCCCCATCAGACTATGCCAGAACTAAAAATCCACAGGTGCAGAGAGATGAAAAATAATCTGACAAATTCACAGTTTATGATATACTTTGAGATCTCACTGGACACTGTAGTAATAGAGGGAAGGCCTCTCAACCAGTAGTTATTTACAGTCATCCTGATGAATTTCTAATGGGGACCATTTTTGACTTGTAGACTGCGCCTCCTATAGACATTGACCTCCACACAGGTTAGAAGGAAGCTCCAGGATATAAACAACAGTAGCTTTCAAGTAATTCAAAACTTGAATAGGTTAATTCAATAGTTTTGGAAATTTAATGCAATATTGCCAGTTAACAGCGTGCCGCTTTAGGAAAAGACGATGTTGCCCCTTCTGAACTTATCCCTATAGAAGAGTTAAATATCTTTTGAAACAGAAGAGTCAATGCTTTTTTGAGAGCATACACATAGATATTTTCTTTTATCATCATCTATTGTTCTAAAGAACCATTGCTTACAATATCCATAACTGCTCAGATAAAGAAAGAAGACACTACCCAAATCAGTTGGGAGTGGATTTTTCTAAAGTTTTCCAAAGCTTTGGGCAGTCATTGGATTCATTAATATGGGATATTCCAAAATTCCTTGCAAATTTCTTCCAGAGCCTTATTATTCATTATTTTCTCTGTGTGTATATATATATATATATATATTTATTTTTTACAACTCCATTAAAAATTACTGTCACTAAGGGAAAAAAAAATCTGCGATTTAAGCTTACAATGTTACTGAATTATGGAATGTTTGATTTGTAGTTGATTTTTTAAAAAAGTTTGCAAACCTATTGAGTGAATGTTGATGAATAGCATACATAAAGAATAGCTTGTAAGAAATAGAAATCAGGTATGCACATGTCATAGCAGTCGCATAGGTATGCATTTCTGATTTGTTGACCACTGTTCAGCCAAATTTGATAACACCAGTGGAGAATTATATTATGAGGTTTGCCAAGGACTCTAAGACTAAGATTTGTGCCAGGGAGTCTTTTCGTGTTAATTGTGTGTTCCTTCCTACTGCTTTTCTAAATAGAATTTTCCTGGGGAGAAAAAAAAAAAAATTAAAAAAAAGCATGCTTCTTCAAATGTTAATTTCCTCTAAAAGATTATTTCCTCTGCTTCAGGAAGTTGGCATGCAGCAAACCACTTCTAAATCAAGCTGCAAGCCGGTACTGTAAAAAAACAAAGAGTTTATTGGTACCAGACATTTGTAAATAAGTAATTGACACTCATGCTATAACAATAAGCAATTCCAAAAAAAACAGGGAGCTGCCAGAATAAACAAGTTTGCACTGAGCTCTATCCAATGCTGTATATCCATCAGGGTCAGTCCCATCAGTGGTGGTCAAAATAATAGCTCTGGAACCAGCTGGAGTTCTGCAACGCAGCAGCCCTCTCCTGTTTTTGTCTGTTTCTTCCCTCTCTGCAGTTTTCTAGTAGGATTCCTAGGCATGGGCCGGCTCCTAGCTATAGCAACGCTGTCTGAACAGTGGTTCAGAGGGTTGGTGACAAATTCGAAACCTCTGGAATCACTGGGATTTGGATACGCAGAGAACCAAGGTGAGACGTGTGCTGCTGTCTGGGGCACAGTGGCTCAAGGCTTGGGATTTTGAGGGAACAGAATCACTCACCGGGGCCTCTGGGACAGTGCCTAGGGGAGAAGGCTCAGGAGCAGTGCAGGACGTGTTTGTCCTTCCTCCATTCTTGGAGATTGCATGGGGATATGGTGAAAACATGGCTTTTACAATAGCATTTAATTAATTTTAGAGGCAGAGTCCCCTTCTGCCTACACTTCAGGCTTTTGGTTGGCTCTCTCCAGTCCACCCTCCCCACCACCATTTTCTGTGCTTTCTCCTTACCTCCTGCACTTGTGCCTTCAACAGGTCTCTGAAAAGCTGGCAGAACCATGAGAGGGGCCACAGCAGACCTTTGCAATTTTTCAGCAAATGGTAATAATTATGCTAAAGTTAAAAGTTAAATGTCATGTAAGAATGCGTGTAGGGTCTGCGTTGAACCACAGGCACTCTTTGGTAGCCATGGATGTGTTAAAAATGTATTAGATAATGGAGCACCTGAGCATAAAGGTTCTGTTCAACAGAGAGTGAAATGTTATAACCTAAATAGGTGATACTGTCTACATAGCTCTTTTAGAAAGGAAATTTTTGAAAGTTAGAGGATGGATCTCAAGGCTCCTAAAAGCCTTGGCTTGGTGTACCTGCTATATGATGAGTTTCTGTTGGCCTTGACCTTCAAGATACTTTTTAAAAGTATTGTTCCTAGAAGGAAAGACAATTGGAAGGGATGAAAAAAAAATTTATTTGATAAAATTTAACTTTCTGATTGAGGGTGAGGATGCAGATCTCTGAAGTGAAAACAGAAAGGGCTGGCAGGTTGTTGACAAGGAAAAGTTCAGGAATGTCTCTTCTTACCCTCCAGGTCTCGGTCCAAGAAGGGTCATGTGTCATGTGTCTTGTTCTTGTCTTTTCTGCTTTTTGTGCCAATTTAAAAAAAAAAAAAAAAAGGCAGAAAACAAAGAAGATATATAGAAGATATATGGAATTCCAGTGAATTGTATTTTGGTGTAAGATCGGTATATGCTGTTGAAAGTAAGTGCATAAATCTATTTTAATTACTTGCATTTAAAAAAAAAAGTTTAAAATCATAAATACTATAGGTTTCAAACAACACAAGACAAAGCAAATAGTACAGTAATAGATACACGCCCACGTATATACTGTAAATCAAATATATGCTGCTAGACAGTAGAAAGCCATTATTTTTTGAAAGTTAGTTTTTCCAAAGAGATGTTGTATTGCTGAGGCTATTCTAGGCTAATAGGAAGAGTATTTTAATTGTTCAGCAATAATCGCTTCAGTATTTGTGTCATGACAGCAGATTTCTGAAATGTTACTGAGCCAAAGTCACTCTTAATTCCTTTGATGAGTGAACCAGTGAGTGAGAGCAATTATCCCCAAATTTAGCTGTTCTTTTATTCTTAAACTGATGTATAGTTCCCCAAAATATTAACTGAATAGCTTCTAAACACTTCAAACTTCAGCCTTGCGAAACTGCTTGCATGCTATTCAGTTCAGCTATGTTGCTCAGTATTTGTGGTGTGCGAAGAACTGTCTGTGCCTATTGTTTTTGTTCCCAGATTAAATCTCTGAAGGCTTTGGCAGTTTCAAACTCTGTTGAAGTCATTGGGATCTGAAGATGCTCACAACTTCATAACCCTTTTAACAAACAACACCATAATAATAATAATAATTTTCAAAGGACTACCCACCAAATACTGTAAGTAACAGTAGCAAAACCTTTTCATTTTGTACAAACACCAGTGCTTCTGGGAGACCATTCCATTCTCCAAATGTACATATGTTTGAGCAAAGGGTTCCCAGAAACAAGTAACAAGAATATTGAGACCATTGCTCAATAACCACGGTTTTTATTTTGCAATAGTTATTGAGATCTGCAGGGGTTTTCCTGGGCTCAAAACTTGGCTGTTTTTAGTAGCAATATTTTCAGCTGTGTCATATGAATTGTTTCGTTTTATTAGAGCTGAATGCTGTTATCTGCCATTTTGGAATTGCTAGCTATATATCTTGGAGCAATGTATTTGTATGCTGTACAAATAGCAAAAACCTATAGCAAAATGCTGTGTAATTTGAATGTTAGCTGTACCCTCTGTGAGTCTCTCGGGTTTGTATCACTATCTAGGGAATGTATCTGAGCACCTTTGTTATTTAGCCTGATTGATTGTACATCATGCATCCAGATGCATTACTTTCAAAACTTATTCTTGAATGTTTAGGTGGAAATTCTGTCTCAAGAGATATATTTTTTTTTCATATAGATAGTTGCCACTTAAGCCAGTTTTGTGGAAATGACACATGGAGATTTTAAGATGACCTTCATGTGTTTTACCAAAACCTAGCCTACATAGTGTTTTGAGACACGAGTATGATCAGATGCTTTTTCTTGTACAGCTAAAGTATATATGCTTTTTTCCAACAGGTTTGCATAGCCTTCCAGAAAGAACTACTCTTCTTAAGCAGCAGGTAAGGAAAAGAATGTGGGTAAAAGATTTGGGGAAGAACAGGAAAGGACATTTAATATATTTAATCTTATTATACATTTTTCTACATTAAAGTCAACAGGCTGCAAATATATTCTGCTACAAAGCTTTTTGTAAGAAATATCTCTATAAGAAAATACATCTCATTAAACATTTCCTGTAAATAAATTATCCGAAATAACTACGGTTTGTAAGAAGAAAAGGGAGGGGGCTAGGCCAATGATAAGAAGAGATAAAAATTGCTGAGAGCCCATTTCTGCAACCCCCCCTGCTCAAGCTGGGTTACATTTTCTTTTACATGTCATCACAATTAAGGCAGTAGAGCTCCTCTGCTGAGGATGTGCTGTCAGTGTAAACAACACTTGCAGAATTGGTTCCTGTATTTTTTGAATATTTGAAATGATGCTATTTCTAAGCCTTATTCCTGCGAGAAAAACTCCTCTGAAATAAACAGAGTTAAATGGGTAGGACTGTGAGATTAAAGTCTGACTGAGACTATTAAAAACAGAAGGAACTATCTCAGAGCAGTCCCTCTAGGCCAATAAAAACTAACTCCAGTAGGGAAAGAGGCTTGTGAACTGCTCTTATTTATACTCTTATAAAAGATAAAGGTAACGTAGCTGAGGTCTGTGTTCTAATTAGGAAATCTGAGTCAGGGTGTATAAAAGCTATAGCTTTAAAACAACCACTGATAGAGACATGTCAGTGGAAAAAGGTGTCTAAAGTATGGGTGACATGGTCTTAAAACTACATACTGGTGTCCTTGCTTTCAGAACTGATTAAACAGAAAGATCTCTTGTGTTATAAAACATGACAGTTGGTAATTTTAAACAGCTAATTACGGTTTAGCATTAGGTCAGTTATAGAATTGGACTTTTTTAAAAAAATTAGTCTCTTTACCAATGTCTATACAAAGGAATACTTGCAAATAAGTAAAATTAAAAATAAAAAAAAAAATGTTTGAAAAGACCTGTGATAGAAATCAAACGATGTAGACTGTCCTTTTTTAACCAGTACACAAACAATGTAGAGTTGTTAGCTGTTTCCACAGTCCATGTACTTCCATCACTCCCGGCAGAACAGTCCAGACTGAGAAAAGATCAAGTTCAGGTTGGATACACACAAGACTGGTGTGCTGCAACATCCCATGATGCTTAACAAGTCACTGTGGTCATACCATCTTCTTGCAGCCTCTTCTGCCGGAGAGAAGGAGCTCACAAGAGCCAACTCTTTTTAATTTTCTACCTCTAAGAAACAAATCCATTTATGCTTCTGCAGAGTGCAACCAGATTGAGCACTAATAGCAAACTGTAGCCCATTGCTACTATTAAAATGTAAAACTTTGAGTTTATAGCACTATGGGCTAAATCCCCCAACAAGTGCCTATATTGTCTGTCACAACAGCGGCACAATTTTATAGCTCTTAATGTTATGTACTTCAACACTCTGCTGTCTCTTTTGGAAATGTCTATAATGCAAGTATGTTTAGGCAAAGAAAGTATATTTAGGACTAACGAGCAACTGCCTGTATATAATTCTGGATTCAGCATGCACGTATTTGCTTCATCTGTTCAGTCCAATGTATACTAGCAGTAAACCGAGACAAATACAAGCGATTAAGTACCATACTATGACATTGAACTACATAAAGCATTTCAGTTTACCTAAATATACGAAATAAAACCCTGTTTAAAGGCCTCTGATTAGAGAAATTGCTGCTGTCTTGGAATCGCAAGATGGCAAGTTTTCACCTCTTTTGCGAGGGCCTGCAAAATTTCGCACTCTTGTAGCACTCTTGTCCTGCAGGAGCGCTTTGCTGAAGTGTCAGCCCTGAATGACGAGAGTGTATGGACATTCAAGTAACTGTATTTCCCTCTCTCACACCTGCAATGTGTATTTTAGTGACCAATAATGTGTTGACAGACAAGCCTTCCTGGAATGCACTGCGTCCTATATGTACAATGTATACAATTTATTTAGCAGGCACTGTGATGCTGGAAAACCACTGTAGCCCATATACTGAACCCCAGAACATCATGGGACAACACAGCAAGGTAAGTGGCATTAATTTCCACCGTACTTGTTTGCATACTAGCATTTCCCACAACCTGTAGGAGTTATTTACAGAAGAACTGCACACTGGGAAATCTCCAGCTGCTCTTGTGTTTACCACCAGCTCAAAAGAAATGCATTTGTGACTTCTTTCTACTCCTATCCTAACTGTTGCTTAAGCCACTCCTCTTTCACGTGCAGTCCTTGTTTCCCACCATGCTGTAACGCATTACATACATAAAACCACAGTCACTTAATGCTATCTTCCCAGTCCTCACTCAGATTTTCTGACATACGTGAAGTCGTGATTTAGAAGAGGAGGTCGCGTCTTTCCATACTTTGCAAGACAGCCCCTTGGCACAGTCACATCGTTGGAAAATCTCCAGTCCATGGGAGCCTTTCTTGCGCTGTTTGGTGCACACCTCCCCCTGATGCAACACAGGCTTGCAAATTTTGGTCCAGAAATGGCGAGCACAGCAGTGTCCCTCAATACAGTCTGACGACCGTAGGCAGGGATCGCCTTCATGTCCTATAAAGAGTAAGCAAACTATTTTACCTCAGGGCAAAATGTGAAAATACAGGTTCAGTGCAGACTGATGCAAATGAAGCTCAGAAAAAGGAGAGATGATATTTCCATCTGTGGCTATTTGAAGGACATAAACACAAGGGAAGAGATGAATTAGGAAGGTTCAGGAGGGTAATTGGTGCAAACTGTCCCAAGACTTAGGAAGGAGACTACAGGTTTGTAAGCACAATGACAAGTGCTTAATTACATGACTGTTATAAGAGGAGGATGTGTACAGTCTTGCACAACTGAAAAATGAATTTTCAGTCCCCTCTGATACAGAGAAGACGGCAGATGCTATTTCAATCACAGGAATTGTTGGTTGATGTTACATAACTTCTTGAGTTGTGCTCTGAATTCTCAAGATAGAGATTCATGACCTGGGAAATTACTGTGTGTTGCTGCTTTGCATTGCTGTACCTAAACAGCAATAACAGGATTCCTAACAAAACAGTGTAGTGCAAATGTGCTCTTACCTTTTATGTGTGACAGCTTGGACTGTGGCCTCCCTAAGTTTTGCCATCCCAAATCCTTGCTAGCATAATGACCATTCTTCTTGTTGCGGGACCCATCTAGAGCAGGGATGTGAGGCGTAAGGATGCTTTCAGTTACAGGTACGCAAATACCTGTGAGGAAAAGTCGGTCAGTCATAGATTTCAACAGGAGGAAAAGCAGCTGAGGAACATACTTGGACCAGGATTGGGACTGGAACCGTGAAAGCGAGGGGGTGCTGGGCTCAGCTTCAGCAACTCTCAGCTCTAATTACGGCTCTGTCACTGATCCCTGGCCCCTAATTTCATCACAGCAACGCTTCACTCACTGTCACGGTCTTGCTGTCACACTGGCTTTATGGTCTGAGCATCTGGAGACTGCCTTGGAGACATCTCTCTCCGATCTCAAGAGCAGAGTATGGGAATGTAAACAGTACCGTTAGAACCCCCCCAGGGAAAGTATTTCTAGGATTCCTTGGGTCTCTTCTGCTTCCTTAAAAATATGGGTTCTTTGCAGTTTTCCGGCAAATCAAGCCACATTGAATGTAGCACTTGAAAAGATGCTGTAATTTTTGTCAGTGGCTTCATCATCTGGGGGTTTCCCCAGCCCAAAGGAGGAAAAAGTCTGCTTGTACACAAGCCTTAAACGTAAAAATACCATTACAGATAATGAAGTGGAGAAAAGGTTTAAAGATACATTAAAAATACATTCATATATTCCTTGCAATGGAGGATATTAGAGTAGTGGAAATGGTAACTGTGGCTTCATGCATGGGCATGCTTCAGGGAGGGGGAGAAAGGGGAAAGAGGCAGGGGAGATTGAACAGCCAGCCTCTAGCCTGGCACAACTTTTGAATTTCAACTCATGCTGTATTGTCACAGCTGTCCCTCTTTTCCCTTCTTGCCTCTCTTCCCTTCCCATTCCAAGCTAGGCACCATCTGGTTCTGCATTGATATGACAACCATGAATCCAGTTGGTCTAATTTTACTCTTTAATGGTCTATATTTCTCTTGGCTAGTTCAGCATAAAACTTCCCCTGTCCAACCACACAATGGATATGTAGTTATAAAATTGAGTCACAGATTAGACTGGTTTTCTATGAAGTTTTGAAAATTAGATCTTGTACTTCTCTAGAATTAGAAGAGAAAGAAGATCATTCAGCATCTTTTCTAAGCCAAAAGAAAAAGACAAGTAAAGCTTATAGCTGATGTTATTTTCAGCTTCAGTAAAAATACTGAATAAAATCCCTTCAGTAAAAGGGATTTTATTTTGATTTAGGAAAGAAACTGGAGTTACCCAGAAACAAATACTTCTGCTGAGAACATTTGGAAATCTATTTTCAGTAGATACTATCAAAATGCTGATCTTACAGAGGGAAAAGAAGAAATGACCAAAGAAGTACCATTGTTGCAGCGATTCCCAGGGCAGCACATTCCATCTCTGTGGCAACGCTTCTTCTTCCTCCGGCATATCACGCATGCAGATGTTGCTTGATGAGGACTGTGACAGTACCGCCCAACTTCACATTCCTTATCGTTGGTGCAAGGATAGGCCTGGTGGGTAAAAAGAAAAGTGAAGCAGTGTACAAGGTATGTATATAGTCCATTTCCAAATAAAATAAATAAAAATGAAGAAACCTGCAAGTGAGATACCATTCGCTTCGACTAGGAGATGCAGGTAGGGACACTTTACAGCAATCCTTAAGCTCAAGCTGCTGCTAGAACTGTGTAACAACCTCAAGAATTACAAAAATACAACCAGATCCCTTGGTGGTTTCTTCTTTTCTTGCCTCAAACATATGTTGGCACAAGAGAACGTGTAGTTCTGTGGGTTCCAAGTTCTCAGGCCTCTGATTCATAGACAAGAACTTAAAACTCTATGGTGAAGAAAAAACAGAGCCAGTCTCTGTCTCAGTCGCTGGAAGTCCTGATACACACTCTGCAACAGGTAACATTTGAATTTGAGTCTTAATTCCATGAAGGAATTTTGCTTTGACAGGTGTCAGATAGGATAGTAAGTTCACTGTTCTTACAGTCAGTGTCCACACCACATTGGTACAAACTCCTTTGCAGTTGCACCACTCCGCACTGACCCACACCATTTGGAAGAAAACAAATATCTCTATTCAGCATTTCACTTTGATAACCTTTACTTCATGTATGTGCTTAGTATACTCCTTAAACCTGCCAACTGTTAGACAACATCCCAAAAGTATACAGCACAGCATATATTATACAGCACAAAATCTCCTGCACATATAATTCCATGAAAGCAGAGAGACGTATAAATTTTTCCCATTTTCATCAAAAACAACATTATCTTACAGGAAAACTGCCTCCTAAACGGAGGGTGAGAAGGTACTATACTCTCCTATAAAAAGAGAGAAGGGCGAGTTTATTCCTACAAAAGGAAAAGACACGATGCTTTAAGGACACATAATGACACCATCACATTCCAGGATCCCTTCTGCTGACTCCCACACAGCTACAAACTATGCTCACTGTCTGCATCTAATTTTACTGCCTATTAAATTAATCATAGATTTTTTCCATTCCTCAAAATTATACTTGAGGAATTTGTTTAGATAAAAAGATGAGAATAAATTTTGGGCACTTTCTGGAAAATGATGTTTACACTTCCTCAACTAATTTTCTCCAGTGTTTTAAATGAATCAAAGTGTTGCTTTTATTGTTTTAAAAATGACTCCTGCAATTATTTGTTCAACACAAACAAAAAGCTCAATTGACTAATTTTCAATGTAGAATGATTACTTTTAAAATATTTTTAATCAAGACTTGATTATATTGTTCTCAGGGAAGACAAACATGGGGGCTGTTGAGAATTTGCTGTGAAAACTATTCTTTACATGGAGAACTACCTTTTTCTCTGTCTTTGTGCCATTCTCTTGAGAATTGGAGAAGAAAGAGGTCTGATAATAAAAACATGCAAGATTTTCTAGCTGGGTGGACCCATGCCATTTTCCATGTGATTTCATTAGTTGTTTTCTTTTTCAAAATTTATTTTACAGTAACAAAAGAGCTGGCTGGATATTTCCAGAGTGCTGCTGCTCTGTTACTCTGAATATATGCATCTTTGAAGAGCGAATCTAGAGTGCAGCTGTTTGGAGTAACTAGATGTATGCATAATAAGGCTTTCTCCCTTAGGAATAAGCATTTCCTCTCAAGTTCACCCTCATTCATCAAAGAAGGTCAGATCTTTTAGCTAGGAGTAGTGATAAGAGACAAATGCAAATGCTCACCTGCATGGTACACTCAAGGTGTAAGTGGGTTCTACCTATTCTAGCAAAGCAGACCTAGATAAAATGCTCTCCCCTCAATCTTATCAGTCCTTCCTCTCGGTTTTCCAGCAAGAAATAATTAACTAAAAATTATGATATAGCTAAAGTAAGACCTTACTAAACTAAGTAACTGAAAATGCAGAAAAGTAATTTTGCATAGATCTGTGCATGGTTTTACTGAGTTTGGAAAATACTAAAACTGCTAGCAGGGTGAAATGCAAATAAAAAACAGATGAACTAGCTAAAACCTGGAGATGAAGGCATTTTAGACCCTTGTCTGTCATCAAGACCTTCATAACCGCATCTTTTTTCCAATATGGGCATGTGGTATACACCTGCAACTTGTCAGCAAGAAGCCTACTTGCAGTTTTCTTTTGGTTCCTCAAATAACTTTAAAAAAAAAAGAGTTCCCTGATTCTGAATGGTGCTAATGAATGCTCTTGCATACCATATCTAGTGTCTGTTTTACTTTTGGCTTTTAGGCTGAGTGACATTTAAAAGATATTTAAGATACGCGCCTGATTGCCAACTCTCAACTTGATCTTTAAGAATGGTAAAAGTAACAAAAGGCAATTTTGACATTAAAAATTTCCAAGAGAAGTGACATAACTCAGCCTTTAGTCCCACTCTAAAGCCCTGTCCTAAACTGAGATGACATTTCTCTAATTAAAAATAAGCCAAAGCATTCACCTACCAAAGGCCAATGACTGCAACACATCCACAAATCATTTTGTGTTACATGAAGCTCGGACAACAACTGGCAAGTCCATTCAAAACCCCAAAAGACCAGCTGCCAGCCAGCTCTGTGAAAAGCCTCCTTGCAAATGCCTGATGCCATCAGTTGCCTTGATCTTTCTTCCAAAACCACCATCCATTTGATATCTTAGCTATCAATCACTGGGAGCTTGAAACAAAAATGTCTACATAGCCTTGTCTCCTAGTCACTAGACATTCATTGGAATAACTCCTGCCTCCCGCAAAGTTATTTCTCTGTCTTCACAGTGCTCAGTATTAAAACACAAAAATAAAATAATATAGTATGTACATAGCCTTGGCTAACACGAGGGAAAGAAAAATGTGTTCATAATTGTCCCATTGCCAGCAGTAGCTGAGCATCTAAGTATAAATATGTATATATATTTTAAGATACAGGATAAAGAAAAAATATTTGTAAAAACATACATACTAACAATAGACCATGCATGAGTCAAAGTTTTCAGAAACTCTTACACCACAGTGCCTAAAACACAGTCTTTACGTTTAGAGAATAGCAGAGAACATTTCCTATATACAATGCGAAGACACAAATCAGTCCCAGATGGAGAGAGAAAAAGCAAGCTGTAAACCAGCTCTACTTCCCCAGCAATGATAACTAATTCTACAAGGCACTTCATCCCTTCACATTCTTCAGCTATACATATCATTTTCTGGTCGTAAATCTCTATCCACTAAACACGGCTTTGATATTATGGGAAACCAGATGAAACTGAGATAAAATATGTAGCACTCCCTGAAGCTGCATTTAAACAATCTTACTTAATTTTTTTTTAGCCCAGACTACATGCAATCAGGTCACTCATAGCATGGTATAACCTAGATTTGCCTGTGATAGCATCACATTTTCAGATTGTTTTCTGATGAAGGGCGTTGTTTGCTGAGATGTTTTCTCCTCAAACATTCCAATTAGTTTTGTATCCTCCTATAAAATATACTGTTGGATATCTGTCCAAAATGCACAGCAACGATGTACTGGATTTTTTTTCTTTATGTTGGGGGTTTCAGGCTAGGTATTTAAATGGGTGCCACTCTTTCTGAGCCAGGATGTCCCTTACATCAGTCCACCAAGACAAACTTTTACCAACTAAGTTATAGCAACACATAAACATTAACCTTTTCTATTTTGAGACAGAGGAAATCTCCATTCCTGTCCTTCCTGAGTTTGTATTCAAAATGCCAAGACCACATGATAGAAATATTCAAGGAAAATGATGCAGTTTATAAAGGGGGAAGTTGTTTTTTTTTTGGTTTTGTTTTTTTTTTCTTTCCTCCAGAGTTGAAAAAGTCCTTCCAGAACTACTACTGAGGCTCTTCCTTTTGTATTAAATTCACAGTGAGGCTGAGGAAGCAAGTGACTATCTAGTGTCCATGACTAAGTGGCTAATACCATGCCTTCAATTTGAGGAGTGTACAGGAGTGAGGTTTATTTCTACTTTCATCTTCCCCTTTTGCCAGAGGAGATCTAACTTAGCACCTTTTCTGAGCTAACTTGCAATGAGGCTTTCTTGATATTTTTGCTGGAGTCATTTACTATCCCGCACATTTTATGTGGTCACCCTGAACCACAGAGCTTCACCACAAGCTGGAATAACACTGAGTGGTGGGGCCGTTGTGCTGTGGAGTCAGTCAGCCCGAGTCTCTCTGTCTGGTACTATAAAACGTAACGCAGAAGCACTCCAGCGGAAGAATAAGACAGATGCTGTAATGTGCTGAAGGGTGAGTGAATAGTCTGATGGCAGGCACACGTTATAGAGCTGTGGGAGATAAGGGCTTGAGTTTCAGCTTGGCCTCCAGCAAATATTTGAAGACAGTATTCCCGGCCAGTGTCTTAGTCACCAGGCTCTCATTTGCTCGTATTTTGATGTCTCATTTGTTTTTATGCTGAAGCTACTCCACGCTGTACTAGCAAACTATGTCAGAGAAAAGTGAGAAGAGCAACTGGCATTTTTACCTGTGTCATCACTTACCCAGCACAAGTAGTCCTAGACACCGCTGGCTTCAGACCCACCTCCAACACTGAGAGGAGCTGTACCTAAATAAGTGGTTTAGTGTAACAGATACCAGTACAGACTCCCCCAAAAGCAGTTAAAGCTTTTTCTTTTTTTTAAACACATCATAAAGTCCTAGTGCAGAGTCAGTCCTGGCAGATGATCATGGCTACTACCACTCCCAGCAGAAGAAACAGCAAGAAGGTTATTCATTACCCTTTTACCGTGGATCCTGAGCAGTACTCAAGAAGAGAACCTTAGTCTCATGTACCACATAAATGACAAGATCACTCTGGTTACCACACCAGACACTTGGCCAGATTCTCTCTAACAAACATCCCACATTGGTTACTGGGAACTGACCTGAAGAACTGGAGAAAAGCCTCTGTCAGCAGTACAGCTGGAAAGTAAGAGTGCTGCGGAGCTACCGGGTCAAGCCTTCATTGCACTCAACCAGCAAAGAGGCAGTAGCTGTTGTAAAGGTGAGACAAAGGGCACCAGGAAATGGATACATACGTTATCCTAGGAATAACCCTGGTTCCTAGGTACCAGCGTAGTAGCAATCACATTTAGGCAACTACTCACAGGCTTGTACATCCCCTGTAATCCCTAGTTATTAATACCGTACACGAACACCCGTACCGTTAGGTTATGCTATCACATCCAGCAGAAATATTTTTCTGCTGTCAAAAGACCTTTTTTTTTTCCATATCACCTATATTCACACCGTGTCTATGAGACAGCTTACCACAAATGAATTGGTACTGCAACTCAGTCTATTCCTCACTTGTTCCTTAAGAAGAAAAGGTTATTTTCCTTATTTCAATTAATTATATACGTTTATAAAATTTAAAACAATGGCTGTTAAAGAAGCGGAAGCTGACCTCTCTACAGTCAGTGTGTTAACTGGATGATCACATAATTTATTGATCATGAACTGAACTGTAGGTGAGAGAACAGGGTTTCCGCCCTCCACATAAGACCCGAACAATAGATCTCGTTGGTCTCTACTCTCAGGACTATGCATATTGCTCAATATTCCACAGCCATCAGGCACGATGAAGCAACCAACCGGCTCAATCATGCTGAGCGCCTCCCCTCTTGTCCTGCTCTGGACAGGGCAGAACTCTTTCTGAGCAAGGACTTTGTTCTCATAGAGCAAACGCATGAAATAGCCACAGGGGTGCCAGGTCTGCTTTTGCTTTTCTCTCTCTCTCTCTGAGAATTAATCCAAAGTAAAAGCATGCCAACAAATTAGGAAATGCAAACATATGCTTTCACCAAATAGCCCGATGTCAAGAATAATTACAAAGAATACAAATCACTGTTTGACTCCTTGGGTTAGGCTTGATCCTGAGCAGAGATCTCAAAATTGTTTTGTTTTTTAGCAGATCAGAATTGATGGGACAGTTGCATGCAACACGTGGCCTGTAGAGCTAGATGAATACATTGCACAATGGATTTGTCCCAGTCACCTCTTTGGAGAGGGAACGAAGATCCTCTCTGTGCAAGGCAATGAAAAGACCTAATGGGCTCTCACAGGACACAAACCTTTGTAACAATGGAAATAAGAGATCCTCGCTCAGAACCACATAAATTGAATAAAACAAAATTGAAAAAAATAAAGCACAAAACAAAACAAAACTCCTCCCATAGCTTTTTTCCTGCAAAGCGACTGAACTCTTTCTGATAGCTTCTCAAATGTATTCAGACAAATCCATGTCTAACAGACATACTTCGCCTCGCTTTCTCCTAGCTGTGAAGCAAGCATGTAAATTAAGATGTGGATGGGAAACGACCGTCATTTACTACTATTTTGTTTTTAATCCCAAATGAGAAAAGAGCTTATCAGCAGCCATCTGGAGCAGTGCAGTTTTCCCACAGCACTGCTGATGTTGCTGTTTTCTATTCTTAGCTCAACACAAGCATAGATGATAGCGAGGGACCTCACTGTGCACAAGCAGAAAGCCACGGTTAATTTATCCCATGGAGGAAATCACGCTGTGCTCTCAGACAGCTCCAGACATGGATCCTGTCTCAGACTGATCTCATCAGAAACTCTCAACTCTCAGTGACTGCTGTGGCACAGACCATTCCTGAAAGCAAAACTCACAGTAGTTGCAGTGAAACAGATTTACTCCATTCAGTTGCCATGACAAGCTTAACGATTCATTTTTTTTCCCCAAGCCTCTTTCTTGTTCAAACATCTCTGACCCACTTCTCTGCCAGACCCAGAGAGAAAAGCACCATCTTCTGCCTCTAGATTAAGCACAGACACTTTCTTCTAGCAATAACTTATTTTTAACTCTTCAGCTTAAAACAATACTGCTGTTTATGAGGTCTGATTCAGTTTGACATAGTGCTACATCACGGATGTGTACGTTGCAGCCTCCAAAGATCATTCCTTCAAACTGTGTGGCTAATGGCCCCAGAAGCCTGCATTATTAAGACAATAAATATTCGTGTTTGAAAGTAATACTCAATCCACTGCTAGACCACCAGGGGAAGAACATTTCTAAAACATGCAGTAGTCCAGCTCTCACAATTTGCTAGAGCCAAAGAAAACTGAGATCTTAACAACCAAAAAACAAACTTCACTGAGGGCTCTCTGAACCGGCAAGGCTGCAGGACTCATGCGGGTCCTGACTCAGGCTTTCCTCATCCCAACAAAATGTCATGGAAAACAACCTCCTGCTCGGCAAGCAACAGGGACTTGCACGGGGAGATGTGCTTAGGGAGGAAGCGTGTAGCTGCAGTACCTGGGGAAAGAAGAGTCAAACACCTTAAAATAAATACGGGAGCTGTGTTGCCCTATTGTGCACACAGCTCTCCAGCACAAACGGTACCTCTTCCAGTGTGGCCGGAAGACCTCCAAAGACCTTTTATCTAATGAAGTCTCAATCGTACTGTGATCTGATGCGATCTCCCAGCCATACGGTGGTCTACTAGCGTTTTTGTCTACAGCACAACCTCTTATTCAACAGCTCACAATTCAACACCTGTTCTTACAGGCGTTCTACAGGTCTTCTACCTCTGTTTTGTGTCCTGCTGGGAAGAGGTAAATGGGGTGTCTCTTTAAAGCTGGCCTTGCCTTCAGAAGGACATACAGAGAAGCTAAACTAGAAGACTGTAGCGCTGAACTGAATTACTCTAGAGTCACAGAGGTGCAAAGTTAAAGTGGCTCATTTGAATGCCTGGATAAATACTGCTATTTGAATTGTATTGGCCTTAATTTAGTGTGTTCTACATGAGCTGTGAAAGTATAAACTCATAGGTTTAAGACACTTAAACTAATACACCTTAAAGTTTATTCAACTTGATGCTCCTTCGATTCCCCATCTAGATAAAACCTGGAATGAGCTCTATTTTCAAATGACTTAAAGGCCAGCACACTATGCCCAAAACATATTCAGATATATATTATTTATACCACAAAACAGCATAAAACTACCGCCAGGATGCAGCATATATATCATAGTTCCCAAGGCAGCACAGCTATGAGTCTTTCTGTTCTATCACACCTTTAAGGTAAGTCACCAGCCTCAGACTCATATTGGTGTCACTTTGCTGAATCCTCCCATTTCAAAGGAAACGTACCATGTTTCCTGCACTATGCATGCAGGTGCTCAAGTTTCTCCTCCCTCCCTTGCATCACAACCATAGGACTACACAGCAATGCTTCCATCTCAACTTTTGGAGAGACCAGGAACCTCCTACACCGCAAACAGAAATCTTGAGTTTGAAGGAGACCTCCTGTTCCATAAAACTGGTACCTTACAAAAGATGACTAAAAAGGTTCAAAAGCTTGGGGAAGAGTCAGTTTGGCCCTACATTTCAGGGGTTTTGTCTCAGTGTATGTGGTTCATATTGCCTGGTAAACTACCAGCAACAGCACTACAACAGACAGCATCAAAACAACGTTAGGTAATCTTTGAAGCCAACAATGTAGTGCTAAATCAATGTGACAGGAAGCCTCTAGGTCTTGATTTTATGTCATTTTCGACTGCATCACCAAAGACTGCTCAAAGAATAAAGGTTTGTTAACACGCACTTTGTTCTATGTCCAGCCTTCTCAGCAGACTGTTCTTGTCCTTTTATCTCTGTGTTTTCCCCACCCCTTTTCTAATGGTTTTGCTTTTTAGTTTTGTCTCTAATTGGCTATTTATCATCTGTTCCAGAGTAGGATTCTTCTGGCTTTTTGATCAGCATGTTTACTGCTATGGATGAACAGTAGGTTGCCAAAAACAGTTTTCCCTCGGGATCTATTAACTCTAGAAGTATGGGTTATTTTATTCATCTAAGAATATTGCCCAGATGGAAGCAGCTAGCAGATCCTGTAACACAGAAAGCACCAGGCACTAAACTGCAGGTAGATACTCAGATATTATGACTGGGAGTAGAATAACATTGCTGGGAACTGGCAGCAAGTCACTGTTCAAACACCTGCATCTGAATGTCCCCAAATTGTGATACACCTTCAAGGTGGAGCTTTTATTGGGAACCATCCCTGCAAATGTGCATTCAGCAAGAAAGATAAAACGACAGCTTTACTTTCCGAAGTACAGCTACTGAGGAAATAAACTTCTTTTGCTCTTAAACATTCACAAAATCTAGGAAAAGCAAGGGGGAAACCCTGTCATATCGAAGTCAGTGCAAAAATTCCATTTGTCTGCTCCAGAGCCTGGAGAGAGAACGCTTCCAAGTTATAACCATTTTGCAGTGTCTGCAGTCCTCATCCTGGAAATGACTCCTAGGTATTCCTTGCAGAATACACTTTGCACTGCAGAATACACAGCATTTAAGACACTAGTTTTCAAAATGCAGTTTCTCTGGCCCTCCTGTTTAAAAGGACAGCCCTGAAGAAAACAAGAGTTCATGTCAGCTGGAGAGACAGCCAGAAGCAGTATGTCTGAGAAGGATGAACCGCAGTCTCCACCTCAGCAGACCGCTGACTGCAATCTAACATTGTTACTGAATGTCAGCATCATTGTTCGCTCTGTGATGGTCATGGTCATTTATGTGGGAACACATGGCTCATATGCCTCTCGTTCAGTCCCTGGTTCTTTCTCTACAAATCAGAAACCACCACAGTCATCTGAGATTCAAAACACCTTCACTGCCTCTTCTTACTCTACACAAGCCCCTCTCCAATGTGATAGCCGTGACCGCTCCATTGCCAGGGGAACTGAGAGGGACCAAGCCCTGAATCTCAAACTCCAAAGTACCTACAGCAAATAGAAGTCGGACATGGGAAGTCAGCCAGCCCAGCTTTAATATCAGAACAAAAAACCAACGCTGGGCATCTTCACCGGCTCCCTCTCACCAGTATTGAGCATGGCAGAATTCAAAGACTTGGCCACAAAAGTTCACAGGTTTTAAGGGGAAAAAAAGAAGAAGAAGAAGAAGAAGAAGAAGGATGATGTTTCTTCAGATCTTACATTTGGTCTGCATTAGACTGAGAAACAGGAGGAACCTATAATGCAACCTGGCTTTCCCCATCACAATAACAGGAAAAATTACAATACAGGAGCCGCAGCTCCTCATCCTGACTCATTCCAGCATCAGTTGTGGTTGTACCAGGGCCAGCAGTGCTCATCCACTGGGACAACCTGAAAAACAGCCATCCTGGGGAAGGGATGGGGCACAGCCCCTGAGGACACAGGCACCCCCTGTCGAGTGGTGAGTCTTGGGTTGCTTCCTGTTCGGCTGGCTCCTCAGCAACAGTGAAAAGGAAAAAATGTAATGCTAGGCTATTAAGGCAAATTATCACACTTGACACAAAGGAGACCAAAGATGGCAGAAAAGGAAAGGACCCTTATAGTGTCATTAAAAAGTCATCATGCTCTCATTATATGATTAAGTTAGAGGGGCCTACTCGACTTCAGCCTGTGGTAAAAATCGTAGCAATCAAGGTTTCAACACTATTTACCCTTTTTTTTTCTCCTTTTCTTTTAAAATGCTCCTAGTTAATTTTGCACAAACAAGAAAGCATGAACAACACAGCAAGGCAAGAATAACTTGTGAGTAAAACCAGATGAACACTAACATATTTACATAGTGTAATGACTTCACTATTAATTCAAACAAACCCAGGCCCCAATTCTCAGAAGAGAGAGCTCAGCACATGCAGTCCAGGAGGCAAGAACAGGGTGGCTTCAGACTACATTTATGTCTGCAGCCCCTGAGTTAGTAGGGGCTGCTCTTGGTTTCAGTCTGCAATAGCCACCGAGGGACCATCTTTCATTCCAGACATTGCACTCTTGACTACGCCCTCTTCTTGCTCTTACGGGCCCCTTTCCATTTTCAGACAAGACTTCTCTCAGCACTAGGGACCATAACACAGAGGGGGTGGGGCAAAAATGTGGAAATCCCTTAGGGTCATAGGCATGCGATAAAAAAAGGAAAAAAAAAGTAGACTCAGGTTCTGTATCTGCAGGGTATGGGGGTGCAGAAGAGTGGCAGTCATTTCTTGATAAAGGTACCAAAAAAAAGTCCAGAGAAACAGGATTAATCCTATGCAGTTTACAGATCAAGTCAAAAAGGACACTGTGCTATTCTAGTAGTGATCAGCACACAATTACCTAGGATTCTGGCATATAGCATTGAATTAACTATAGGTCTAGCCCCCATCCTCAGAATAAGCTGACTCTGCAGCTAAGACTGCTATTTGTCCTCTTCCCTGCTACATTTTGCCATATTTTCTGGACTTATGTTTTCAAGCACTCTCTTCTAGTCTGAAAATAATATTCTTTATGTGGAGTTATGGAATCTCTTCTTTGTTCCTAGATGTCTTGGATGTTAATCAACATAAAGTCATTAAAAAGTTTAATCCCCTATGCTTGGCACAACATCAGACTGCGAGCAGTTTCTTTGTAACAGTCTTTGGAATAAATATCCATTAAAGATTTGTTTTTTCCTTATACTGGTCACCCACATTTTATAGTGGGTGGCCCTTTCATTTATCCCCTTACTATATTTCTATTTCTGAAGCTAAGCCAGATGCAGCAACCTGATCCGATTTTTCAGTTCACACAAGTTTATTGTAATGAAAAGTTCCACGTATATCTGAAACTTGTTAGGAAAGCCAAAGAAACAGGAACCATGGCAAAACTGCACCACCTTCGTGACAGCTTTTATTCTGCATGAGTTGGATTCTCCAAGGTAGTGCATGCTTCACTGGCAAGCATTTTTGCATTTAGATGCCCCAGAGTGCAAACAAAAGAGTCAAGCCATTCCTGAACTACTCTTGTTGGGATTATTTGCATTACAGCCATGCCCAGAGGCAGTGTCTAGGTGCTGTGCTTCCCCATAATTCTGTATGGTCAGCTTTTCAACTGCTAGGTAGTCTACATAAGCAAGACCAAACAAGGGCAGAAAAAACATTAAGGTTTTTGGTTGGTTGGTTGGTTTTGTTGGCTTTTCTTCTTCTTTTTTTTTTTTCTTTTACACAGATGGAAACAGTAGAGGTGATTAAATGGCTCAGCTATGCCAAGGCCACATAAGAAGTCAACTATACACAAATAATTTTTTTCCAGCCCCCACCCAATTAACTGCAAGATTCTTTCCTTTTTCTGAACTTGTACCTTTCCTTTCAGATGTGCAAATTAGAAGTGATTCTGTACCTTTGACAATTACCGCTTTTATAAGGGGATACAAATACAAATCAAGGCAACCACATTTACCAACCAAGTATGAAAAAATAAATTCCTACTTTCAAGTCTTAGCCACAATGTGTATTCTACATAAATAAATTGATTACCTAAAGCATATTTTACAGTTGAACATATTCAACCTGTTTAAAAACTGCCATACATTTCTTAGAGCATGGAGATGTGCACAACTTGCCTTAAGTTCCATGCTGAAATGAACTGTTGACCATGGCTATGTGATTGTGGCAAAGGAAGATTTCCTTACTCACTTCTTGCTAGAGTGTTTGCTGGAAGATATAAAGGAGATGTGATTTACTATTTCCCTTGTGCTACACATGTCACTACAGCAAAAATAAAATAATAATAATTAATAATGTTGTAATTTTTCAGATAGAAGTATTTATAACTGAGTCCTGGGTAGTTCAACTAGCAGCAATGGAACTTCAGCATTCAAATGCTGAATGCTATTTATCTGTTTATGCTTGTGAGAATATATGCATATTTGTAATAGCTAACTATACACAGAGCATGATTCACCTCTTAGGCAATGGATTATTTCCCTTGTTACATTGCAAGGAGGCAAAAAAGCAGACGAGACTGACAAGAACGAAAAGTACTTCATCACTGAAAAGTAATGAAGTAATGCTAGATGGCTTTCCCTGGTCATGGGAAGGGTATTTTTCCCACGTCAAGCAACTCCGTTCCATTTTCCTGCTCTTCAAATTCTCCAGAAGACAGGGCTGCACAGAATAGTTCACACTTGAAACAAGCAAGACGGCACAGTTCCATGGCAGGGCACCCTCTGCTGCGCCATGTCCTTAGCACTGTGCTCTGACGAGCTCTCAGGCTTGAGGATTTCTCCCCCCCCGCACCGTACCGGCAGTTCTGCTGGTGGTGGTTGCGCACCCACCCTGCTGGAAGAGCTGCAGAACCCACCAGGCAGCTCTTCACATTTGCAGGAGTCCAAATTCACCTGTTTATGTGTTTTGTGAAAAACAAACAAACAATCAAACAGAAAACGTGACCTTGCAGGTAGACCACTCAGTTCTGAAACAGACACAGTTCCCTCTGGCTTTACAAGATTTTCCAAGTAGGAAAATCAGCCCATCGTACTAATGTAACGGAGCATCGCTGTTGAAATGCTAGAGCATCTTCTAAATCAGGCGCTTTAATTCTGCAGCTTAGCATTTTGAATCCTGTCCAGACGAGCATGAGTAGAAAAGCCCATCCCTGGAAACACTGAAATTGCCATTTTCATTGCTGTTGGTAGTATCAGTGGCACCACAGGTATCAGCTTCTACTGCATCCTGCTTTACAAGTACCAGTTCTCCATATTCAGAGTGTGGATGCAAAAGCTAAAGGAAGCAGGAATAACTCCCTCTGTCCCAGGGGAAGGAACTGCTGCTGCAGAATCCCAGTTCCCACAACGGGAAGCTGCTGCTCTGAACACTCCTGCAAATCCCTTTCCAGTGCCTGGACTCTCAGAGGCCTTGCTGGAGTTATGTTGTTACATTTTTTTAGACCTATATGGGCAGGCTATATTGCAAGCACCGGTTTTATTCCTGAAAACCTGTACTTGTCCCTTTGGTGCACTGTTCTCATTTTAATCAACATTCTCTGGACCTGGCCCAGAGGCAAGACAGTGCTCTACCTTATTAACCTTAAAAGGTTAAGCATTAAAATCCATACAATGGAGAGAGGTGCTTTGTCACTAAACAGAAATCATTTTCATCATCATAATTAAAATGATCAGTCAGAATTCTTGGTTTGAGGGTGTCGGGCTATCTTGCTGAGCTGCCACGGAGTACACGAATCGATATGCATGAATTACTTTAAACTCAGCATATGTTGTAGATAGCATATAGCGTGCATATCAAGATTTGATATAATTTAAATATCTTTAACCAGGTTTATTCAATGGAAGAGATCTTTTTCTCTATTAAACCAATGCAATCATGCTGAAATCTACAGCTTGAATGTATACATCAGCATTGGGATCACTGATAGCAGTGTAGATACTGAGAGCAGCCCTTCAGTAAGCCCCATCATACAAGTATTGCTCATCAGTTAGGCTTTCGCATGCTGCAGGATATTAACTGAACATGAAAATGCTACCACGTTACTGCTACGGCATTTTTCTGGAACATTTTGAGAGAACATAAACACTCTGTTCCAAAACACCCCTTTACAAATATTTTCTCATTTTCCCCCATCTTATATTGACAAGATTTACCATGTTTGATTGTGGGATCTGGAAAAACAAAGGAAGAAGCACACAGTAATGCAGTTAGCCCATTTTTCTTTAGATACGGGAAAAAGCCTGTCTGCGCACACCCCTTCAAAACCATTAGCCTCAATATTTCTCTCCTGTATTTTCATGTCCTAGTTATACAACCTAGTGAAGAGCGATTGAAAGCACTGACAAACGTCGGCACTAGCAGCAGTGCTACGATCAGTCACACCCAGAAAACCAGCAGTTTGTAGAGTAATGGCCAGAAGAGAATGCGCGCTAGGAGAAAAATAAAAAAATATCCCCCCCCAGTGCCTCTTCCAGCTATTTACACAGACCTTTGCCGACCTTCTTTCCTTGTTTCTTTTCAGCGCCAGCTTCTTTTTACTTATGGTTAAACCACAGTTGTTTACTGTATACCAAAATATTCGAGTTAATTATCTTAAAATCTTCAAGTCAAAGTACATATGGTTTGGAAATGAGGGTCTGTCTTAGGCCTGTCTTTCATGTAAATACGCGCACACACACGCGTCGGGATGGAAAATGCCTGCATGTTACAGATTTGCCGAGGAACGTGCAGTAGTACCCTTATCATCCTTATCGGGTGTAACTCAAGAAAGGCTTTTGAAAAGTTCAAAAGAAAAGCAGCAAATTATTGTTTTAATGAGGCTCCATTAGGCAGAACTCTGTTCATGCCTCTCCCAGATCATTGTTTTCATTAGCACGCTACATGAATAACAGCAAAGCTATTTGTACGGCGCTCGCTGCTCGGGTGCAGGCTCCCACTCTTTCTAAAAGAAGCCCTCGCTTTCTTTTAGATGTACAATCCAGCACTGCTGTTATCTGCTCTGGGAGAAAAAAAGAAAAAAAAAACTAATGCAAATTAATGGAAATTTTGTGGCTGGCCAACAAAGGGGCTTTCCCAGCCAAAATCAGAACAAAGGTTTTAATTTACTAAGTAAATCAAAAGCTAGAAGGCATAATCTTGCAATCTCTTCCGAATGTGAGCAGTCCTTGCTGTCATATGTAATCTCATGGTTTTGCCAGGCTTCACAATGGATTTACCCATTAAAGACTTCACACATGAGTTAAGATGTGAAGAGCAGATCATAAATACATGGCAGCACAAAAATATTATGCAATGTAGATGTGTTAGTTGAAAGCATTCACTTCTAAGTCGGAGCAACTTGGAAAAACTCTCGAAAAAATGCAAACAAAGTCTGTTTTGTTCACAGAAAAGCTCAGGCTATGTGCGTCAGTTTTTCTGAAACCCCACATCCACTCATCTGTGCATGGAGCAATGTCATGGTCTGACAATGCCTTCAAAAAGTCCATTTTGTACTTCCGAAATGAAACCCTTTCAAAGCTTAAATAATCTGCTTTTGTAGACTAACCAAGCTCATAAATATTTAAGTCATTAGACACATTTGCAACTCTAAAAATATTTTTAAAAACATCGCCGTGTTCAGAAAAAGCAGCTGTACAGCACTCCATAAATCTACTTTTTCTGCGTGTTCTGAGCAGAACCTGTTTCAATTTCAGTTCAGCACTACAGAACAAACACATCTGAGAGAACAGGCCAGATTACTTTTTGATCCTGAGCCTTTCTCCATCTGCAATTACAACTAATGCAGCGCTTACATTTCGGCTGCTCCATGCGGCCACCAAACCTACTCTAGAAAACAAACAAAGACCTACAAAGCGTCTGGTGCACGCATGGCCCTGTTAGTTCTGATGGGATCACTGGCTGAAGGGTTTGCCCTATGTGAGGGAATATGGGAGCTCTGGGCTTTGAATATCAGGCTCCTTGAGGGCAAAATAGAAAATACCTGCAGAGTTATAGTCAAGTCCCAGCCAAGAAAGGTGCTGGATCTCTGCCCACTATGACAGCTCTGACTTTGGTGCCCTGCGTCGCTTCTCCATGGGCCACTGCTGGATCCCACAGATCCCACAGGAAGTCCAGGCAACGAGCCTTTTAGTGCTCCAGATTCTGCCTAAGTTTTGCCCCAAAAAAAAGTGGCCTGAAGTATGACTGGTAAAAGTTTTGCCGTTGTCTGGCAGGAGGCAGACCCAACCCTGTCTCCCCCTGGCCAGGTGCTTGCTGCCAAGGGAGCTGTGGAGCCCCCATGCAGTGGGGCGCAGCACCTCCCGAGCATGCCTGCACCCAGTGTTTGCTGCTAACGACACCTCAACTCTTGGCAAGGTACAGCGACCCTTCAATTTTCAAGTAACTACCAAATTCAGCATGAGGGAGTGGATGTTGTTTTCAAAATTCGGGAATTAACTCACACAAAATATTTTAACCGCTTTTGAACATTTAACCTTACCCAAGAGTTTGCAAGAAGCAGTACCACTGAAAGGCTACCTACCAACTGTCTGATGTGGATTCTCAGAAGAGAATCACCAAGCAACGCAAGCAAGAATAAACATTTTTTTTTTTTACCTGCTTTTCTATAACAGCTTTAGGAATATCATATCAGCAAAAGGAAAAACAACAACAAAAAGTGCTAAGAATGAGATTCAGATACTGTTTAGAGACTGGTTTGCATCCACAACCAGGGCTGGTGACTTCAAGGGAGAGTTTCTCCTAGAAAATCCTATTTAACACGAGTCAGTGTGTCACAGGCTCCGTATTAAAGCTACCACATTCAGGATTTCAAGGGAGGGAGACATACACATGGATTCATGCTTGAAAACTGTACCACCTATGCCATGCACATGCTAAAGCCTATACATAGCTAGGCTGATGATTTCATATTTAAAACTCCTTTCTTATATATACATGACATGAGCATATAGCAGAGAGATAACATGGGACCATACTGGTATATGGCAAATAACAACAAAATACAACAAACCTACAACATTTGCAAGTATCATTCTGATAATATTATTTACATTTACAATTTCTGTCTATTGAGAGGCAGCTGAGGAACGTCAGTTTCAGACAAGACCTGCATTGTCCTAAGCAAAGTGGGAATAGGAATTCCAGTGTAAATGCCAGAAGGGTTCAAATCTAGCTCTGTAGTGGATTTACAAAGAGCTGAATGAGGTCCAAAGTCTTTAAGGGTATGTCAACAAATCAAATTGAAAACACAGCTATTCCAACAAGGGATCTGTATGTACTTACATACCGCACATTGGCATACCTGCCATGTGAGAACTGGGTTTGGTTAACGTAGTTAGGAAACTCTTCATTTAAATTTTATTTGCTTCTCTCTTTTGAAAACAGCTTACTATTTTCTTTTTTTCTTTTATGGGCCACCAAATTACATGTGACCAAATGTACCTATTTAGTGAAAATGGGTTCCATTAGTATGTAATCTTATCCTTGCATTGTTTTCTTCTGAAGGAAAATAATGGGGAACAGGTGGTGATGCTTAGCATCAGGCTCCTGTTTCTAGAATTACAATCTACTGGGAGCCACCAGCAATCTCTGAAAGCTGTCATAAGTGCTCAGGAACTAGTATGATCCAGAGCACACTCAATACATTAAAGCGTCTTTTTGAAAATTTAAGTAGGTGTGACAGGAGAAAACTGGCTGAATGGCACAGGGATCCTAACGTGTCCCTGCAAAGGGTCGTGATTTCCTTCTGCATCCCACAATAAATAACTCAACCTGGCCTCCATTTCCACAGCAGAAATTAGACATTTAAAAAATTCAAATAGGTACCATATGCACTATAAACCTTTCTGGTTTAGCATTCAAATGGAGCCGCATTCACGTTGTTGGAAAATACGGGATTTAGATTCTCCTAGAAGAATATTAAAAAGCTGTTCCTTTACACTTATTTATCCTTTTCTCAGTATCACAAAAACAGCTGTGTTGATAAATATCTCCTTGATTTAGTTTGAAAACCTAATGATGTCACACCACACAAATTCACCCTGTGGGTCACGACACCGCGTGAGGAATGGACATTTCTTTGTTTTATCAATCCCATCCTTGTCTTACCAAATGGGAAGATGTTGAGAAATAATTCCATACAACTGACGACTGTGTTTTCCGATGCGTTCTCATGATGAACATGAGTCAGAAACAACACCAGCTAGAAGGAGCTAAACAAGCAAACGAGCATTATAGCCATGGTTTAAAATTTGGCACCAAAGCCAAGGAGTAGGACAAAGACAATGCGCATTTGGCATGGCAAGTTCAACAGACATACAACTTTCTAGAAGGAGCCATTGAAGGCTGGCTGATATCCCCAGCTACTGTTTTGCACTAGATCTGCCAAGATACACACTTGCACGAGGAAGCACTTAATGCAGGTTTGTTCTGCGGCATTACAGTTTGGGAATGACAGAAGTTGAAAGAAGATATTTGCAGGGCCAGATTTTTTGTTGGTGGCAATTGGCAATCACCCACTGATTTCCACAGGCATGTGTCAAATTACACCAAGTAGTCAGACTGTACTTCTTGCATAGTGATATGATGGCAATGTTACATTAATTATTACTGTAGTTATTTGTTTTGGGACACCTTAGTCAAAGTCAAAGCAGTCCCTGCAAGCTGCAATCATTTGAAGCTAGGCTAATTTCAGCAGGTTTGGGGCTGGAGCATGTGTATTTTTGCTATCTTTGTTCTCACCTGAGTTAGCTTTCCTCTAAGAAGGCAGCATGATAAGCTGCAATTCTACAGGAATCACATTCCAATTCAACAGTGCTCAGGAAATTCTTTTACTGCTCCTGTTTTTTCCTCCAAGTCCTAATGTAGGGAGAATCACCTTTCTCCAAAGAGACTCATGTATGTGGTTCTCCTCATGAAGCCTATGGCTGTAACAGAAGACAATGACAAGGTGCCCATTGCTTTGAAGACACGATAGCAGGAAAACCACCTTATAGAAGCAAGACAAGCCCAGTCCACAAAGCAGGGAGAGATGGCCAAAGACAAAGGTATTAGGGGAAAGAGAAGGGCAAATATTTTTCCCTCTTGACATCATGCTAACAGCAAAGCTTTTCTCTTTAAACCGTTTGTGTAAACAAAACTGTTATCACAGATTTTGTTTGTTTTGTTTTTAACCTAAGAAACACTAGTTTGGAGGTATGAAACCTCTAAGTCTTAATTAGCCTTTCTACCGGAAATCAGGCTGCTGATGTAAGGGGCTGTGTTAAACTGTCCCATCAGATCTATCCAGAATCAGCAGGGTTCTGAATTTTCTTCATACAGTAAACATTTCGCACACTTAGCACTCCTGAGAACCTGCATCCAGCTACAGTAACTGAAAACACTTCTGGCATGTGCAGCACCAGCAACATTCTTGACCAAAAAGACAATTGCAGAATTATTATTACTGGTGATGACTGAACCAGCAAAAGTGCACAGCTTGATCCCAGGAAAGGTTTAATCTCCAGAAGATGAAATCATCCTCATCCTATTTGGTGAACTGACTAAATTTAGACATTGGGAAACAATTCACATGAAAGCAGGTTACGCCATTTTTCAAGAAACATGATTCAGAATAATTTTACTTGAATTCCAAACTTCAAACTTATCTTCTTATCTAACGGTGTTTTAAAAAATTGCTATTCTTTGATCAGTGAATAAGACTGAATACTGATGTTTAGAATCATGAATAATTTAAGTTTGAAGAGATCTAATTTCTGGAAGTTTTTTTTGTTTTTGTTTTTGTTTGTTTTTGTTTTGTTTTTTCCTTGTAACAAAATCCAAAGGTTTCATGTCTTTATCAAACTTCCCAAGAGTATGTCCTTTTATGAGTTTTCCTTTTCCTGGCACTAGAGATTGCAGAACCTCTAATAACATCAGAGAATTGATAAGAACCAGAAAATAACTTATAACCTTCCTGCTTAATCCATAGACTGTAAATAGTATATATTGCATATGTATGTATATGACCATAAAGTTTTAAGTCAGCTGTAATGTATAAAAAAAAAAAAAAAAAAAAGCTATTCCAGTGGAAGAGAAAGACGTTCTCCTTTCTATACCATTGCTAAAATTAAGTCATTGGCTAAATTCTTAGAAGATTTTAAAGCTAGAAATGCTTTAGTCACTTTCTGAAAATCTTTTTTCCACAGCCTGACTGATCACTTTCTAAGTCAATTGCAGCATAAATTCCCCTTAGCCTGGAGCACAAAGATTTTGGATTTAGCTCTTATAAATATCACAAACTTATAAATATTGTATTGCTGAAGCTTAATTTTTTAAATGTGTGTGAGGCAATAGTGATGAATTCTACCATGTAAGAACTATGTTAGAGCAAAAGATAAACAGGGAATTGAATGCTTGATTTCCATGGATCTCCCTTTGTGATCAATTTTTGTAGCCTTCCAAGCACAATGATTTTACCAGCTTTTTTCAAAGAACAGAACTCTTCATTTTCAAAACCATGTGTTGCCAAATGAATCTCTAGTGAGTTGTATTATTCTGAACTAGCTGGGAGATGGTACACATACAGGAATATACATATTACATAAGGGATAGAGTTCATGGTACGGTGATTTCAACAGTTTGCTGATAAACAAAGTGATTACTTTTTGCCAGGTTGCATTTCTCCATAAGCAGAGCATGAGTACTTTGTGGCAGCACACTTTGTAGACAAACTGCATTGCCCTGCATTTGACGCAGTTGTTCACCCCTCTCAGTTTGTAAAATCTGGATCCAATTTTCAAATGAAAGATCACTTTGCTGAACATTTATTTTTACTGTGGAATTGCTTTACCAGTGTTTGGTGAATAGGCTCTTTTCAACCTTGGAGATTATTTATTTAGATTTTTTTTTCTCTTCAAAATGTTGGTGGAAAATGTTTGCCGGCTGGAGGGGCACCACATGCTTCTGATCTGAAGGTTGACTGACTTGTACTGCCTAAAAAGCACCTTGTCAGCAAGCAGAAGTACAGGCAGGAGGTTAAATGGTTGTTACATATTGAAATGAACTGGGAATTGCGGCCCTGGCTTCCAATGTCTGTCAGATGAATTGAGTTCCAGTCTAATTCAGAGTCCTGGGAACTTAGATTTCTATACGCTAAGGAGTTTACAAAACTGAAAAATGTAACATCGCAAAGAGATGGATGAGAGAGAACTAAACACACCAGCATGAAAGCTGCGAAGAATGAATGCAGCAGTAACCTGCTGATAAAAGAGCAAATACAGGTTCCCAAAGCAAATACTTTTCCTATCTGTGATAAATTGTGGTGTAGAAGAAGGCTTCTGCTTAGAATCCATAAAAAAAAAAAATTGTACTGCACATTTTTTTCATTGTAGGATTAAAAAGAAAAAAGAAGCTTTTTATCCCAATATTTTCTATGGGAAAATGGACCAGGCTCAGAGGAATCTTGCTATTTCCATTACTTTTTTTTTTGTTTCCTCTTAAGAATTAAATGCACTAAGTTCTGATATTTCCAGGAATACTGGAACCAGAATATTTTGTCAAAAAATAGAGTTCCAAAAGTAGAATATATTAGATATGTATCTTTTAAAAACAAATATTTCCAAGGCAAATTTAGAAAAGCTGTTTATTTAAACAGTATCATTTTCAACCACTGTGCTTCCTATTATACTTTATGACATGTAACACCATTCTGTATTAATTTCATCTGTGTCTTTCTTCTCCAAAAATACCCCGATTACCACTGTGTAAATGTTTGGATTGGTCATCTAAGTTATCATCTTCCAAATGTTTTGCGTTCCTAAAAACATGAATTTATTTCAGAAAAGAGCATTTCCACATACCGGGGAATTTCAGATGGCATACAGTGATGAGATTTTGGAATCAACCCCATAAAAGTTTAGTATAACTGATGACTCAGTAGACCAAGCAGTAGACTTAAAAAGATAGGCTTCCCCTCATGGGCAAATTTAGTGGTCCTTTGTGCTTTTGAATGAGGTGGTTATCAATTGAATGCAGCTCCTGGAGCAAGGTTCACAGCATTCAGTTTCATTTGCACCCACAAAACAGCAGACCTTCTGGGAAGGTAACCCCTGCTGTTTCTCCAATACTTTGTGCACCTAGAATTGTTTGAATGAGTCGGTTCTTTTATTGCAGTTGAACTTCTGCATATGTACCTTCTAATACTGGTAATGCAATGCTTTGCAGATGTTGCAACACTTTGGAAGCTATAAGAAACTATTTTAACTATTGTATGAAGCCTTACTGAATCCCAAGAAGAGACTTAAATAAGATGTTAAATAAATAATTATTTAACAACAGTTCTTTGCTTTTAAATATACCATCTTGCAAAGGCATAATACCACTGTCCTATGGGAAGAATTTGGAGTTTTCAATTAGTTTTTGAAAATGCTGACATGAGAAGTGACACAGACAATGGACTGGAACAGATGGGTTGGGTTTTCTGTAGACATAGGACCATAGAATCATTTAGGTTGGAAAAGACTTTTAAGATCATCAGGTTCAACCCTAACAGAACAAGTCCACCACTAAACCATGTCCATAAGTGCCGCGTCCATGCATCTCTTAAATACCTCCAGGGATAGAGGCTCCACCACTTCCCTGGGCAGCCTGTTCCAACGCCCAACCACACTTTCCATGAAGAAACTCTGCCCGATATCCAGTCAAAACATCCCCAGTGCAACATGAGGCTGTTGCCTCACGTCCTCTCACTTGTCACCCAAGAAAAGACCAACACCCTCCTCACTCCTCTCAGGTAGTTTTAGAGAATGGTGAGGTCTCCCCTTAGCCCAAGTTCCTTCAGCCACTCCTCTTATATCTCATTTTCTAGATATCTATGACATCTAAATAGGTGGGATGATTTTCAAAAGTGATTAAGCACCTAGTGCCTTCCATCTACAACATGTAATCATTGCTGGAATCTCAATTTGAAAAATCAGCCAGCATACCTAAAACTGTAAAAGGGACCTGACAGCCCCATGTTAGCCAGAAGAAAAAACAAAAACAACCCAATCAAAACAACAACAAACAAGCAACCAGCCAAGCACTTGTGGCCCATGTAAATACTATATCACATGCCCATTATAAACAGCGTGCTCAGATAACCAATATAGTATGTATGCACAAAACCGGCAGAATAAACATATACACCATTAGTTGGGATTTTCTTTTTTTTTTAAAAAAAAAAAAAAGTGTTAAAATCAAAGTAGCCAAGCTCAGGATAGCATGTTCCTTTCCATGTCTGCTTTAAAGAAGAGAGCAGACTGGACTGGGTCACATCTATCAAATATCACATGCTGCATGTATAACACAGTATTTTCAGGCTGTACGAATTACCACCTTTGTGTGATGCAGATGGACATCTGGTGACATCAGCATCACAGTGAGGAAAGACAGCCCCACCACCCCAGCACTTATAACGCAGTGACTTTTAGTTAGGCTCCCTACAATTTCTGGTGACACGGACCTGAAAGATAAAGTGGGAGATTCTTGGGCTGACTGCCATCTTGAGTTGCTCTTTGTTCTCTTGAGCCGTTCTTTGTTCTCAGCTGCCTGTGTCTATCTGTAGATGGAGCCTTTGCTATGAACTCACAAGGAAGTGATACTCTGCTGCTGAGACCAAGTTTGCTGACCTTATCTATGGTTTGTTGACCTTATCTATGGTGAGCTCTGCCTTCAGAGATCTGAGCAGAAAAACAAAGATGGATTCTGAAGGCAAATGTAACTAAATTCATTGAGTTACAAAGAATTTGCCACAGAGGCTCCCCACAAAATTACAGGATGTGTTTATGACGTTTCTATAAAATATGAAGATACTCAGCCCTATGTATAATGATAATCTGGGAGGAAAGAATTTACTCACAAGCACAAAAGAGCTTGAGGAAGTAACAAAGGAAAGCCCCTGCAACCGAATGACTCTCCCCCTCCCCAAACAAAAACATTCATTCTGAGTGATGAATGGTTTGAAAATCTGAACCCTTTCTGAAAGTATTTACTTCCTTTAGCTGACCAAATGGTAGCAAAATTGTTTGAAATGTCTACCCCCACTTGTGTGCGCTACATACTTTGTAAATCTGTCCTAAGCCTCTTTGTCTACTGCTTCGTTTTTCCATTTCCTTTTCATTACAGTCATGTTTTCCATTCACTGCAGTGATCTCTCTGGAATATTAATGCGTAGTCTAGAAGTCTCTCTGGGTAACAAACCCACACTGAAGTTTGTGGGAGTATTCACACTGATTTCAGTGGACACTCCTGGACCTAAAGTTCCAGTCCAGCAGAGTATTTAAATATTTGCCTAACTAATGTTTATATACACGCGTCTTAAATTTGGTAAGACAACATGAATGCTTACATTGAACCAGATATGCCTAAGCTTCTTGATAAATTGAGGTAACAGGCAGGGTTATTAATGATATCAATAACATATTGATACTAATTTATGAAATTAATATTAATAATAAATTACTGGTAATTTACTATTGTGTTTAGTACCTACCAGTGCAATCCCTCTTCTCTGTGTTTGTCTCATCTCTGAGCAGTTCCATATGGCTCCCACAGCATCACAGGGCGACAAGCTATACCATATGAAATAGTAGTTCCTGGCTCTCTGATAAGTGCACACCATCCGCTCTTGGTTCTTCTAGGAAAAATACTTAGTGATAGCTCCCCGCTCGCCCTTTTCCATGCCATTCATTATTTTCCGTCTTTCTGTCCTGTTCTCCCATGGGCATCTCTTTCCCAAACTGGGTGATGTGCCCCATTTAACATCTCCTGTGTTGAAGCAGTTCTTAGGCTCTGATTACCCCTGCTGTCCTCCTCCCCCATCCAACCCAAACTGCTTTATATATATATATATACATTTTTATTATTTTTTTTTTTTTTTTTTTTTTACAAAAATGCATGCAGTTTCTCAAGAAGAGCAGCACAGCAAGCTTAAAAGTAGTATAAAAATGTGCTTGTTTTGTTCTCACTTCCTGTTATTCTGCTTGGCTTCCCCCCCGTCTCCCTTTGCTGCTACCTCAACATTAACTGACTGACTCTAATTTAGAAGTTATCGCTTTGCATGTCTAACTGTGGTCACATTACGTTGTGTACATTGTTATACCTACAGAAATGGAATTTCACCCAGGGTTTTATTTCCCAGACGCTCAGTACACTGGATTTTACTGCAACTCTTTGTGGACCATTTACGTTCTTATTGTTCTGAATATATTTCATCAAAAACTTATGTGCCTCACTAATCCACTGTTTTCCAGATAATTTTCCAATACGTTGAGCAGCACCAACCTCTAAAAGATTTGTGTAAAATTTCACTTACATCCTCCCTGGATTGTGAAAGCTGGCCATTTAGTCCTGCTTATTTCTTCCTGTATCCTGATCAGTTATTAGTTATTCTAATCAGGTCTGAAATGGGTTCTCTCCTGGCAACTCAGTTTCTTTAAAGCTTCTGTACTTCAGCTGTAGCTCCGTTCACACAACAACTTGAAGAGCAGTGGCAAACTGCTTGCCAGAAACAGCATCATTTGATTTTGATCTGTCATTAAGCCTTGTAAAAGAGTGCTATTTTGAAACATTAACCTTAATGTTATCTTTACAAATACGATTAAGGCTGAGTATTAAGAGAACATTTTGTGAGGCAGGCTGGAAGGAAGAGGGAAGCCTCAGCCTCACACATGTTATCAGGACAGCAGAGCATTTGAGGTTTTTTGTTCTGGAAAATATTCAGGTGAAACATACTGTGAAAATAAACTTTAGAAGAAGCAAATGTTCACAAAATGTCTTCTTGCAGCTACCGTTTAAATTAATTTCCTGCCAATGGGGTCATTTTGGACAGGAGGGGATCAAAAGTAAAAGCAGTGTGAAACTTTGCTAAGTTTTCCCAGCATACAAGCACGAAGACTTCCAGTGAAGTCAGCAGCCCCAGGAGCAGCCGAGCTCCTGATCCTGCGGTAATACAGACACGTGTTGGGCTACTGGCAGTGCACGAACTGCATTCCTGGCTGGTCTTGTCTGCTCGAGCCATTTCAGCAGCATGGCTCATCCCAGCTGAATTTCAGTCCTGCACCACCTAAGCAGCCTTCAGCTCCTTTAGAAACCGGTCTATGGGTAAAGCTCAAATTCAAAGCGCTACATCTCAAAAGACTTGCATGTCAGGGGAAGAAAGAAAAAAAGAAAAGAAAAAAGAAGAAGAAACAACAAAAACACACACACAGAAATTGAGACCCAAATACTGACCAGTACAGAATACAATACAGCCAGAAGGAGCACTGGAGGTCAAACCAGGGAAAGAGAGGAAATCAAATCCAGAAACTAAGTGTCAGATTCTGTTGTGCAATCTGTTTTCACAGAATCAGCTAAATCTGAATTAGTGAATTGCACATCAGCTTTTGCTCTTACCACCGCTACATCCATGGTATCTGGGAAATGGCCTAGACACATCTCTGGAGAACAGCATGGGTCCGGTGCTTCCAAAAGGCCGAAGTCAAGACGTTCATGTGTCAGATACATGTGCCAGGGTAGCTGTCCCAGCTGCACAACACATGATGTGTCAACTGCTTTACATAGGGTGGGTCAGGAAGAGGCTCATTAAAGAGAAAAGCTACAGCTCTGCTTGCAACATCTCTGCATCCTTGTCCGGTTTTACACCAAAAAATAAAAATCACGCTGCTTTCAGAAAAGAGTTACTCTGGATGGAGACTAAAGTCCATACAGAATGGCCAGATGAACCACGTCTGGTACATTAGATACAGATCCTTCACTAATATTTCATATCATTATTTCATTGTTGATGGAATAACGTAAAGTATTCTTACTTAACTTTTTGTGTAGTAATTATTATAACAAAGTACTCTAGTGAGCAAATTCTGACCATCTTACATAGGTGATGAAAGACAAGAGTGCTTCTCCATGAGCATACTTTGCAGTGAGGGAGTCTCAACCTAACAATTTCCTCTGAGCTGAATTTCTCTACTGCCTAGAAGTGGCCACAACCCCTCTCCCTGAAGGCCCCCACAACCTAATTCCCACTGGAAACACTCAGAGATGTTAGGTACACAAACACCCTTGAGATTCATCCCATCTGTAAACTGGGGACTAACCTCTGAGGTGGCCTTTCTACACTTAAGTGTGTTTCACCTCTTGGGTCAGATGGCACATTTTGCAGAGTTAGGAGTGTTCGCATGGCATTTATGGGCAGCGTGAGCTTCTTTCTGTGGCCACATTTTTTTGGTGCATCTGCTGGGAAACGGTGCTGGAGGGAAGTGAGTTACACCACTTCTTTGGGTACTGAACTGTCACCGCTGCGGTCGCACCCCTCAGTGGACCTGAAAGCTATTCCTGAATGACTGAAGGTACCATCGTGTGGCTGTTATAGAGGATAAGCAGTCTGGTCTCCTTTTCCCCAACCTTGACCCATCTGTTCTGGCCCTTCAGCTGTAAAATAGCTGCGGAGCATCGCGGGTGAGAAACCACTTCAGTCCCACTGAAGTCAAGAGTGACACCACATCCCAGACCTGGAACTCACACGCTGCCATCGTACCTGCTCGTACAATGAACACTCTGGCTTCTATTTATCTAAAACCTTTATAACAAAGCCAAGACAGCGTTATCCTGCTCTTCATCTGTTTGGTCCTGTCGAAGGAGAATTCTGCGGGTAACTCACTGAGACAAGAGCCTGGAAGTGGATCCCCCCTCCAGTGCTGAATGGTATCTCGGCTAGCCTGTCCTGCCTGTGGTACATGCCTGTTCTGAAAAATGAAAGATTTTCACAGTGCTAATCCCCGTTACACAGGCAATCTGCAGCCCATTTGCTATTCCTTTTTGGCTTTATTTTTAACAGGGCCTTAAAACATATTTTTCCTTAAAATGACAACATTCTTTTCTGCCCTCTTTGTTCGTGGGGCTTTGTGTGCTCATAAACAGTTTAAGAGTTCCCTTCACACCTGCGATGCACATGTGTGCCTGTAATAAAGGCTCTCTTATCTATCCTGTGCTGATAACTTAAGAGGACAGTGTTCAAGAAAAGGCACCGTCCTTGCAACTGTGATAAGCAGAACCAAACCCAAACCTACAGCAGCGACAGTAAGGCCAGCGTGCCTGGGAAGGAGGGAACCTGACCCATGAAGGTCCTTAGAAATCTGTTTTTCAAGGTAGTAGGGGTGTCCTTGGTTTGGCACTCTGGTATTTAAACTCTCCGTAACCTGAGTTCATTGAAGTGCAGAAATAACAGAAATCCCCACTTGCATTTCAAATGAACATCTGCCTGTCAAGTATCTCCATGCATTAAGGTCTTTAAACTTTCTACAAATGTTTTTTAATGAAGCTATCCAGACTTCGATTCATTCAAAATCATGCTTCCCAGTTTGGAAAAATTAGGAAGAGAAGTGGGGAAAAGCTAATCCTGAAACTTTTGACTTTCGAATTCATTGTTCCAAATGCCCAAAGTTTCAGCACTCCTGCTAGTTGACCACCCTACGCTTCAAGTGAAATCCAAAGACAAAATCCGCTCTTGCACAGTCACTAACAATAATAATATTGCCTTTCAACTTGTGATTTCTCTCTGTCTACCACTGCTGTTTAGACAGTACTTACACCAAGATTTTCATATGCATATAGACAAACATATAGGCTAGGAAAGCCTGAGTTCCTGCATCTGAAATCCTTACAAAATTTGGACAACTTAGTACATTTTATATGTGTGTGCCATACCAAGAAGTAGAACCTCTTTTTTTTTTTCCCCACAAAACAGAAGAGGCACCTTCTTTCCCACTCAAATCAATTCCCTAGAGAAATGAAGGGATGGAGTCATCCTTATCCCTCCTCCTGGCCGAGAAGGAGAACTGAAGGAGTGGGAGCTGAGAAGCCGTGGGGAAGGCGAGCAGACCTGTGACCTCTGACCAGGCTCAAAGACGCACGGAAGAAGCCTGCATCATCCCAAGGTCTTGCTCCATCCTTCCTTGAGCTCCCTGGACTCCGTGTTGCTTATTTGGAAAATCGTGCCAACAATGCTTCCCAATTAACATAATCTGAGCTATGCTACAGCTATGCTGCTACTCAAAAACAGCTTGCTCAGAAAATGCCCCCTGGAGACTTGTTTACACAGTGTGGAGCAGATCGGCACGCATCAGACTTCCACGCCATGACTTCTCTTTTCGGCTGCCTTGTGGAGGTTACGCTCTGCTCCCGCTGCCCCGGCTTCAGAGCCGAGGTCTCAGAGGAAGGAAAACCCCAAGTCGGCCTAACCACAGGATGGTTTGGGATCTGCGAAGCTTTCCCAGTCCCTTTTAGCTTAAGCACTGGTACGAAGTCTGAGAGAAATTTCCCTCCACAGAGAAAAGCTTAATCTTCTGGTTAGACAACACCACACACTACAATTTGATACTTAATAAATTCTCTCAAAGCTATAATACAAGTATTCACTTGGTCACTTATCCTTTTAGCAATAAAAAACAACTGAGAGTGAAGTTCAGTTGCAATTTGTTGCAGCTGCTGTGGCAAGGACCCTCTTGGAAAGCAATTTCCAGAGGATTCTTCTTGTTAAAAAACCATTTCCTTCGCAAGGAGTGGGGTGTCTGGAAGATAGCAGTGGGGACAAAACCAAGCACAGAAGTTTACAAGCATTCCTGAAGAGCTTTTTAAAAACCCTGTATTTATTCAAACAATTACAAGAACATTTTATGCAGCTGAGCAGTTTAGCCTCTCCACCAAATACAGACTTCTAAGCCTAGCTTTTGATAGACATTTTTCCTCATTGCCCCTGAGAAGACACAGGCAGCAGCATTAACACTTGGCCCCACCACAGAGAAGGTGTGGACGAAGGATATGATCTCCTGGTTTCCCAGTCCTCCCATGGCTTCCAACATTTCCCTTCTGCAGCACTGACCCACACTTCCTCGCTCTTCCTGCCACAGAAACTGACTGAACTGCTTTGTTATGAATAATATATACAGCAAATTTAGCTTTGTTGGGAGTAACAGGGACTGAAAGGGTTTGGAGGAACAACTTCCAGTGGCACTGAGCAACCCCGTAGTGTTTAGCTCACACTTTATGGCGCACGGTCAGTTCTGTGGCCTAGGTGGTGTCATTATTGCTACCTGAGTGGATGAAACTGAACTTTCAGAATGAAACTGGACTGAAATCTCAGGATGACAAATCTGGTAGAACTTTCAGGCTATGCTAAATGCATGAAACAACTGATGTCTTCACATTTACTTGATGGTTCCCATCATCCCAGGCCATTAATGAGGTGATCTCCCCACAAAGAGAAGAAGAACGATGCCAGGCTGTTTATAAACACTCACAAATTTATCATCGGGTAACACACCAGCCTTCTCTAGTCTGTCAGATGGACACCCTGTTCACTGATGCAAACCCAGGATGGTAGCAGCTTTTTTCACCACCTTCCTGCTTCTTCAATTATTATTATCCCTTCATGTTTTTCACCATACCCTCCACCTACACATGAAAGCTGTATATTAATAATCTAATCACAATCTGTAACTCTTTCTTCGGTAAGGAATGCCATCGTCCTCTTCACCCCTAAACGAGGAGATGCTCATTTATCAGCTCCTGTCCCCCTCCATCCCTCCTAAAAAACGTCACGGGAGACCTGGTGTGAACAGGAAAGAAGTCCCCACCCAGCCCTCTTCCTACCCAGGAGAAGTGGGAGGTTTACAGCTCGGTCTCTGTGTGCTGGACAACCTAATGCCCCCCTATAGAGAGATACACAAAATTTTCTTTTTTATCATGGAAGAGATGAGCATCTCCCAAGCAAGGTCACCACGAACTGGAAGGGAGGCAGGCTCCGCTCTTTTGCTCTCAAGCCACAAGAGAAGAGACAGAAACACAGCAAGTTCTGCAGCCCGGACCTGTGCTAACCTTGCCAGCTGAGGCCAACAGAAACCCCATTTAGCCATTTTTTTACCCAGCTGCTGCTCAGGACACAAACTGTCTGCCAAGCCCAAAGCTCCTGCTTGCAGTTCTATGTCATGTTGGACAGAGGTTTTCCTCCTTTAAAATCTACGCTCTGTAAGAGCTCACCCTGAAGAGGGACCATATAAGCAAAAGCACTTTGTGTTATACTCTGCATGTACAAAGTCATGGTAAAAAAATTATGGAAAGCACCAGTAAATCTAGCCACCATAAGAGCAGGTGGAGGCTTCTTTCTAGCATCAGGAAGTCCCAGAGCTACTTTCATTAGTGACTTCAGAAAAAAACCCAAGATATTTGTGATGGCAGCCAAGACCCACTTAAACACAAGACCTAGATTTTGATGGCTCCCTCTGAGTTGACATGAATACTTGATACTGGCCACCAGAGCACTGGGGCTGTCCTCTGTGAAACGCTACAGTTTTGCTGTTTAAAAAATAAATAAATAGGAAGGGAGAAAGTCACACGAAAGCAAAAATGTTAAATACAAGATGGTAGCACATCTGACATTGCTTTTTTTTTTTTTTTTTGACACCATATGAACCTTTCTGATGCTTGTGAGAATGAACTGAACTAGGTTAACTCCAACGAGATTAGTCAGGCTTAACATTTTGCATTTCTGTGACTGGTTTTACATATGATTCTCGATCCCCTTTCCAGAGACCTTGTTTTATGCCAAAATGCCTCACTTCAGGATCTTTGCAGGCTGTCCTGAAGAGATGCACCATTTTCTGTATGCAAAAAATTACTATATGTTTACATCCAGTAAATCATTACTAAAAGCTACCATGCTCTGTGAATAAAGGCAAAATGAAGGAGCTTTTCCCTCATAAGATGCATTACTTTCAATGATTCAATGGCTAGTTATGAATGAGATTCCAAAAACAAAAGTTTCCTGCTACAACACAAACATATTCCGTTTGCAATTCCTTTCAAGAGATCTCCATTTTCGGCATTTAAGCCTTGGAGGGAAGAGGTCACAGTGACAGCAAGTCACTGCTTCGCTCAGCGCAAGCTGCCAAAACGCACAGACCGGAGCCCGGTCCTCCCATTCACTGGCCTGACGAGTACACTTTTAAAAGCATGCACAGCCTGGTTCACACTTACATGATGCACGGAGAATGAGGCAGAGGGCTTGCAGAGCAAAGCAACACCTCATTCCCGAGCATGTGCATAACAGTCCACCTTCGCTTGCTGCTAAAAACGCTAAAACAATGCCATTTGCAGTACATATGTGCAACATGCATGTCTCCAAGATTCATTACTGTGCATATGAAAATTCAATCATATCAAAGCTTAGCTTTAAGAAAGTCCCAAGGGGCTGAACTGTGTGCTTATGCACTTTGAGGGGGAAAAAAACAACAACCCTTAAACTTTTTTTTTCTTTTTTTTTCCTATTTTTTTTTTTTTGTAGAATTATTACAGTATTTTCCTTTAGTAAGAACAAAATAGCTGCTAAATGACTGAACTCCACATTCTCACTGCTTATATCCATCTATTTTCGTAACTCAGGTTCTGTTTCTGGGCAAACACAGATGTATAAATCATAGATGGAGTTAGAGTCAATCCCAAGAAAACTGTAACTTAAATGAACAAAACTCATTATTTTGTTTGAAAAATGCTGTGCTTTGGTCATTTAGCACAGCCATATGTATCATTTTATACTCTTTCTCACCTTACCTTTTGTAGCTCTTTCTAGAGCAGACGATTCCACAGTTTGGAAGACCTGCAAATTCACCTGTTTTCACTGCAATTTGAAAATTGCTTGGTTTTCATGAAGTTTTACATGAAAATAAATCTGCCCTTCATCAAAAACAGAAAAATTGTACTGAAGAAAAGTGATGGTTTGGGGACACATTGTCAGCATACATCCTATACTTGACCAAAAAAGAAGAGACGAATGTACATGTTCTCTAATGAAAATAAAGACTTTTGCAGGCAAAATTCATTTAAAACATACAAAGCCAACCTGATCTTAGGCAAAATTAATTTAAAAAAAAAAAAGATCTTCTTGGCTTTTGTATAGCCCTCGCACATCCATTAACGTAAAGCTCATAGAATTTGATTTCAACCTAAAGATACCAGAAATGCAACCTAAGACAGCTGAAATGCAAGGATTTTAAAAAAAATATATACTCAGTTTTCTAGCCTATTATCTAAATACACAAGGAGCATTACCGGTGGAGCAAAAGCAGAAAGGCAGTTTCTGTTTTTCTTCCCTGTTCTGAAGGATCACGGCAACCTCTTCTCCTTAGATCTGTCACAAACGTCCAGGGACTGTAGCGCAGGCACCGTGCCACGGAGCTCCCCGGCAGGGGGCTTCTGCAAGCCCAGGTGGGAAGGGAAGGTCTCTGCCTTGAAGCAGAGTTCTCCAAATCATCGCTTTCACATATGTAAAAAAGGATTGTTAGGATATACTTAAAAAAAAAAAAAAATCCCAGAAAGACAAAACCGAAGAGGAAAGCCATGCACGCAAAACAAACAGAAGCAGGAGCTTTATGGGACTCCTCCTTTGCGGAGTTAAATTCCTCCTGAATGACATTTCCAGGGTGAGGCATTTGTAAGTACAACTGTAAAAGGACCAAGGCTCAACTGACAAACCATGAGATATGAAGTGCTTGCAAGACGCATCCGGTGTTGAGATAATTAAAATCAAAATTAAACTTGAGCTCTACTTGCATCTGTGAAGCATCAGTTAATCAAACATAATGAGTTAATCAGACTCATTTTTCTGAGGGCAAAACGTAATCATGCATCATCTTTTGTCTTGTCCTTAGACTCCGACAGACACTAACTTTTCCTAAGTATTTGCACACCCGATAGCACATCAGGGTCCTGGACATTTTCTAGGCATTGCTGCAACTTTAATAGGAAAGAGTCCTAGTAAAGCCACTTTATAGGAGCTTTTACTCTATTTTAAGAAGTCAAACAGTAATAACAAAGTAATGGGGACTCCAAGCATGACCCGGGAAGGAGATAATACCCTGCATCCTATATTTTTGCAATCCAGAGACAAGCCACTCAACTATTTAGCAAGACTGCTGCCAGTAAACCAGTGTCTCCCAGATTCCTAACAGAAAAGAAAAAGAAAAAAAAAAAGAGCAAAGAATACATTTTCTGGTGACCTCTGCAGATTTAGCAATCCTGAGCTTTTTTGGGTTCTGTTTTATTTTTTCATTTATTTATGTTTTAAACTGTTGCTGGATGTAACTTCTAGGTATTGTAATTAATTTATTTTTAATCCAGTGGAGAAATAATTCATACTGTCTTGGTTTCTAGCTATTCAAGATATTGCGGTTACATTTTTGGTGTCTTTGGTACATTTTACTGTAACATTCTCAGGGCGCTGCAGTCAATTACTAAATCTCATGCTGTTTTACTTGCTCCAAAGCATCATCCAAGCATTTTCTAGCAAGTTTTTGTGGGTAACTATGTCCTGTTTGAGAAACACATGCGTGTCCACACGCTGATAGGTATGAGATCAGCGTCAATGCAGACATTTTGATTAATGCCTTTTCGGTTTGGTTTCTGTGGGCTCAAGGCTCCTGGCTCAAGCTGGGATAGAGTAAAAAAAAAACAACAACAACAACAACAAACCTACATTTTAAAAATTAAACCAAGTGCATTTGAAACGCAAAGGCTTAGCTGGTATCTATCATGCCTCCACAGTGTTATAACCTGCCCGAGCTTTCCGCTCCTCTCTCCCTGCTCCAAACGTGCTCTCTCTCTCTCTCGGGCACCCCACGGTCGTGCCAGGCCCCCCTCACAGCCGTCCTGCTTCTCCCCTTCGCTGCTGCTGCTCCCGCTGTGAGCGTGGGGGAAGTGGGAGGGACGGTCCCAGCGGGAAGCACAAACCCAGCGAGCTGCTCAGCGGCAAGGGGAACGAGAGAGATGACTTGCTGGGGAAAAAGAGCCAAAAGAACAGCTTTTAGCTGGGCCTTGGGAAGGGCAGAAGGGCAGAGAGCCTGCAGATGGAAGAGGGAAGGTGGCTGGAAGGAAAGCCTGGTAGCTCTCTTCCTACCAAATCACTGAAGGCTGCTGAGCGCGAGGGAGTGCGAACCCCAGCACTGATGCAGGCCGCGGAGGACAGGGTGGACTACAACCCGGAGGCAAGAAATCAAGAAGTTGGTGACGTGAATCAAAGGAGCTGAGGAGCCTTTCACGCAGAAACCTATGAACGGCAGTGACCGTCGATCCCAGCTGCGACACGTGGGAATTTCTCTTTCACATTGTGTCCCGAGGACGCAGGAGAGCTTGCCCTAACGCAGCAGAAGCTGTGCCTAACATGCAGTAAATTAACACACCATTGTTGCTGATCTGGCCTTGTTATTTATGGCTCTGTTCACTGCCTTTTATTTAATTAGAGAGATGATATATCCGAAACAATTTTCTAGAGGGGCTAACTACTGAAATATTAGCTGTTCCTGGAAGCCGCCCCTCTAAATCAAGCTTTGAAAGGAAATTGGTGGCAGACAGTATACGGTGCTGACCCCCCTGAAAAGTAACAGTACAACATGCACTGTACGATCCTATTTCTGAGCATATTTTTCCCCTGTGCAAAGGCTGTAGACACTTTGTGATTCCCTGTGAAAATCGGAAAACATTAACAGTTTGCGGAAAGGGGAAAACAGGAGTGATGGTGAAGAACAGCAAAGACAGTGAAATCTCACCGATTTAGCACGTCAGTGCTTCTCATTCTCTGCTGATCCAAGGTAGTAAAGGGAATAAGAACAGAAAATAAATAATATTCCTCAGAAAGACATAAAAATGCAAGTCTTACTAAAACCCACACTTGCCCTGCTGGTCCCTCCAGCAAGCCAAATCAGCTTGCTTCGCTCCCGCAAGTATTTTCATTAATTTGAACTGGAACTTTGCCTGACAAAGGAGCGCAGGATCTTCCTTTTCTGGGCAGAAGCACTGTAACCACCAGCTGAAATACATCAACACTCCAGATAAGCCATGAACTATTGTATCCGTTGATTTATTGCTGATTAAAGACTCCCAAGTTGCTCCTAGTCCTACAAATTAACGTAATTGAAAATGTTGCATTAACGTATTAAAGAAACACTTCGAAAGCGTGTTAGTCTACCAAACTAAATAAGTAAACAGATTGCTGGCTGATGATCCTCTGGTCCTCACAGCAGTTTCGGTGAGAGTCCTCTGATTCCCACCGCAGGTATCAGCAGAGAGCTCAATGCACACCTCAGAGCTGTCACAACAGCCCTTGCAAAATTCTATTAACTTGCCTTTAAGCTGCATGTCCCCGGTCCTTAATAAAATTATTTCCTAGTTGTACAAGGCACTCAACTCACTATTTCATGGTACCGCGATAGGAAAAGTACTTCCATTTTTGACATTTTATAAATTCCATTAATGCAAAAGATTGTTTTTGAAAGAAAAGCACAGGCAGCTCTACTCTTGACAAATGGCAATACAAAACTTCAACACAAAGTCCCATCACCTTAACAAATCAAGAACTAACCTAATAAGAGAGCAACTTATAAAAATTATCACAATGTCTTGTCTTAAGCGGTTGAAACCACTTGTGACACCACTGTAAAAAACGCAGCGGCTTACCAACCCTGCAACTGGAAGCATCGCCAAAGATAAAGTCTTGTCACAAAAGTAACTACTTTCTTTTTTCCTTCTTTTTACTGCAATTCTGTGTTAACTATTTTGCTTCAGGTTTAGGGTCAAAAATAATATCTACAATTATTGCTAGTGAATCTGAGTCATTTTCCTGGTGCACACTGGTGTAAGACCACGCAGCACAGAGAGAGGGGAACCAGCACTGACAGCCCTTGACAGGAGGTGAGACTTCTGATCCTTCAGGGGGTTTGCTCAAGGGGGGATGGCAGAAAGAGGCTCCCACAGGTGAAATCATGGCAAGTGCTACAAACAGGATGTCCTACCATGCATGCCAACTCTTCTACCATTACAGAAACTTGCAGTTTTGTCTCTGACTTGTGAGTTCATGCCGGTAACTAGAAATCCACTGCAAACAACTCAGATGGGCAAGCTAGGGTCAAATCTTGCAAATGCCACTCATGGGCAGTGCAACCTGTTTTCCAGGAACTTGGTAAGTTATACTCAATCGTCCTCATCATTGTGCCGAATACACACGGAGGGAAGAAGGATGTTGTACACAGGGAAAGGTGGCAAGACCTCTCCAAAAGGCAAAAAGTACCTATCGTGCCTGGGGCTGTACAGCACAGCCCCACAGCGACCTGCACAGAAACTCATGGAACAGATAACGCTCAGCGGGAAAACGGGTCCTACACGCCGACTTGTTGTGAATACACAGAAAACAAAAGAAAACCCAAGGAGAACATACAATAAAGTGTACCATGCTCCTGTATTTCCTCAAGGTGATTTAGCATAATAATTATTACAACGTGCACTAAGAAAGTACGCAGTACTTTAGTAACATGAAACTTCAGCGCAGCATCTGTTACTAAACTTTGCTCAGAGGTAAGGAGAGGCGACCAAATTCTGGGTGAATTATAAAACAATTGAGTGGCTAGGGAAAAGAAAACTTGGAGAAGTTTAAAAACAAATTTCTCACACGCAAGCCCCAAAACTACCACTACTGTAACTATGCCTGCACACAAAACCAAATGATAACATTCAATTATTAGGAAGCTGATGTGAAGCACTGTAATGAATTTAGGGGATTGCATGAATTTGCAGCTTCTCTGCTACTTTAAGGAAAATGTAGGCAAGACAGAGACCCTTAAGGCACCGAGTATTTTGCCTTTTTAGTGCTGAATGTTGGCAGCTCCCTTGCTGCTAACACTGTTTGTCGCTTATGAAAAGCAGCTGTATTTTGAGGTACCAATAATACCCGATAGTAAGTAGTCTATATTTTCTGAAGTAGCCTACCTCCTTCAAGAGCAACATTCATACCATCCAAGTTGAGGCTTGATAGAGAATTGGAGGACTGATGGCTTAAAATACTGCTTTATAGGTTACCACAAATAGAGATGAAAGAACATTTCCTATCAGACTTCCAAATTTCAAAGCAGGCTAAAGAGAAAAGAAGCCTCCGTAGTTCACAAGCATGTTAGGGTCTCTTTTTCATAAAGTTCCCATAACCTTTTATTTTCTCCTTACACTCAGACTTCACATTCAGGGCTGTTACTCGCTGCTTATCTCATCTGGATATAAACGCACAAAACTTCTAAAACCACTGGAGCGTATTCGAGACGAGAAACCCGGAATTTATTTTCTGTCATATTAAGCAAATGAATATGCCCTAAACTATACCACCGGGACAGCATGACTTTTCATTCTCACTATGGAGAAAGACATCAGAGATTAACTTGCTAGGAGGGATTTTTAAAAGTAAATTTCTTTTGCCACTGGAAACGCCATGTCCACTTAATGGTCAAATTTTCCTCACCTATTCGAATTCAATTTATTCAGTGTCTTAGAGTTAACAAGGAATTTCTTCCTTTACTTCCAGCAACCCTTTGAAGGATCCAAACAAAGAAATACTGAGGATGATTTTCTTTAGATTACTCTTTTTTTCATCAGTTACTGATCCTACAGAGAAAAACTAAAGGTTTTAAACCTTCCAACTACCACTTGCAAAGTCCCCAATGCCTCTTTTGAGATGACCTTGTCCCAGACAACCCGGATGAAGTAAATTAATCAACGTAATACAGTAAAACTTTGAAAGCAACATGAGAGGGGACTAGCAACTCTTTGCATATAGCACGCAGACGGACAGACACTCGAGCAATGAAGTGATGTCCTACCTCTCCTTGCCGGTGATAGTGTTTGGGAGGTTTTCTCATCTGCTCTAGCATTTTGCCCTTCTTACTGCTAGCAAGCGTCAGTCCCTGGTGGATGCCTGTGGATCTGTTGGTTGCCTGAGTTGGAGCCTCCCCCATCAGGGTGGACTTGATGGAGTTCACCTTGGCGCTGGAGCTGTCTAGCTGGGAGCTCTCCACGATCAGGACCGCGGCTAGTAAGAGGAGACAGCAGGAGCACTTATTCCACATCAGCATGATCATCTCCCCTCCCCCCAAAAGGATTATCTTTCTTTTTCTTTCTTTCTTTTTTTTTTTTTTTTTTTTAAGGCAAAGTAAAAGAAAAGAGAGGCATAAAAAGGTTCGAAAAAATATCTCTCACAGCTGTTAATAAGGCAACGGGTTTCAAAGCCACACACTCAGGGAACTGCTGTTCTGAGAGAGAGGGGAGAAAAGCAATAAAAAAAAAAAAAAGACTCCCCTAGGAGGAAAAAAAAAAAAAAAAACGTGTCAAGTCTATAGGCACTGAGCATCTATCGGGTCTGTGAAGTGGTGGCTTTTTCCTCCGGGTTCTTGAGAAGTCCAGGCAATTCTTTAGTGACAGCGAGCAACAAGCTGTGAGGCAACTGCACCCGGGCAGCTCCCGCCAGCGCAGCCACCAGCACGTTTGCTCCAGCTTCAGAGGCAGAGCGAGCGAGTGACTTCCCCCTCTCCTCCTCTCTCGCCGCACAAGCCAGCAGAGAGGAAACTCAAACCAGATCCAATCCGAGCAGCACCGGCAGAAGCTGGGCTTCGTTTTCTTTCACTCTCTCTCTCTCCCCCTCTCTTTACTTTTTATTCCCCTCCTCCTTTTTTCTGTCTTTTGCCTCAGCCTCTGCAAACAGCGGGAGCGAAAGCGCATGGTCTCCTCCTTCTCCTCCTCCTCCTCCTCCTCCTCCAGCCCGACCGCTGTGGGACGAGGGGCTTGGGGCAGGCAGGGGACCCCGGGGCAGGCAGCAGACCCCTGGGGCTGGCCCCCACCCACGGCAGGGCCACGGGGCTGGGGGCAGGCAGGCAGGCGCCCACGCTGCCCAGCGCTCCCCTCGTACCCATGGGGGGCTCTGGCAACTGCTCGCTGCCCCCTGGATTTTTATAGCCACCCACAGCTCCTTTCCTTCCCTCCGCCCCCAGCCCGGGGGGGGGCACCCTCCTCATCCCCCCCAGCTCCCACCTCAGCCTGGCGGGGAGCTGGGGCCTGTAGGGCCACGCAGAGCCCCGGACACACATGTGCAGCCCACAGATGCTTGGGTACCCAGCTGGCTTCTGCCCGGGATCCCCAGATTTCACCAGCCCTGCAGCACCTCGAAAGCCTGCTGCTGGCGGGCAAGCCCTGCCAGAGCTGGTGGCCGACCCCCAGGCCCCATCGCCTGGGTGGCTGTCACACCGAGCCACCCACAGCCCCCTCGCTGCTGCCGGACACGGCACCGCCCTGCACCTTCACAACATCTTCGGCACAGGCACGCACCCACACATCCGACTGCTCGTGAAACACAGAGGTGCTGCTGGCAGCACGCACGCTCAGAGGCACTTCTATCTTGTGCCACAGCACCAAAACCACCTGATTTTAAGAAAAGAAAGGCAACGGACACAGAGGGCAAAACCAGCAGAACGGGGGTAAACCCAGCTCTCAGTTCTTCCATTACCTGCCAAAGCGTCGGCGCACAGGGCGCACCACGGGGCAGCCTTGTCCAGTGGCAGGGTAGCCACAAGCCCGTGTCCTTCCCCGGGCTGTGCAGAGCAGCCAGCCCTAACCCTAGGGCCTGCGTTACACCACACAGGGCATCTTCTATGGAGCAGATTAGCATGAAACATCATCCACAGCTCAAACCTTGGACTTGTGCAAACCGATTTCTTTCCATCTCACAGGGAAGATTTATTTTTTTTTTAGCATCTTTCTTATCATCCGTTATTTTAGGAGATTATAACTTTTTTTTTTTTTTAAATAGCAATTAAAACGACATACCAGTCCCCAGCACTGGATTTTAAATTGTTCTATAGAGTATGACACTTGCTCTCACTCATGTATCAGATGAGCTCACCTTTAATGGTTATGAAGTTAGAAACAATTTTATTAGAGCCTTGATTTCTGAAAAAAATGTAAATTTCTGAGATTAAATTTCACTTTTTCCTGTACTCATATTTGCAAGGAGTAAGAAGTGACAACTAACTAAATAAAATTATAGCATTTGTCTTCTTCACAGCCATTTCCTTTTTCCATCTTTATGCAGCCTTCAGCAAATTAAAATTCTGTCTTCATCTCTAATAATTCCTGACAACATCCTGTAAGGGAATGTTTCTAGAAGTTCAGAAAGCAATTTGCAATCACACAAGACAGCAATAAAAGCCAGTCCTTTCTGATTGTTTTTGACTTGGCCTTTGACACCTAGCCCTCCCTGTGTTTCACCCCCGCCAAGCCCCAAAGCCAGCGCAAACCGCTAGCAGGGCCGCAGGAAAAGCTCCAGCAGATAATTTCACTGAGAGTTGGCCGTGATCCACACAACCACCATGCGCACGCAATCTGCAAAAGCGCATCCACAGAGCAACACCCAACCCACGCGGACGTACGTGAGCTGCCTACACACACGTGCATCCACCCACCCGCTCAGGCAGGCTCACGCCGAGATGGAGAGACACAAACTGGTGACAGCTCCCTGATTACTAATCAATCCTGAATTTCCTCTTACTGTTATCACTGAGTGCCAGAGCCACATTTTGTGTTTTGCTGGGGATAGCACAAGCTGTAATTCACATCTCTTCCTGGCATTCTCTGTACGTGTCACAACGGAGCCTTAGTGTTGACCTGTCCTGCTTCACGGCTGGTAACAAATTCACAAAAATACAGCATCCGCAGGTTTTGCTTTGTTATGGGCTGCGGGACCACACATTGTATTGGTATTTTGGCTGTGATGGATGCTCTTTTAAAAAAAATAATAAGAAAAATAAAAAAATCCACCCGTGTTTCTTTTACAGAGGAAGCAACGGAAATATGTAAGTCAGCAATGGAGTACTGACCACCAAAGTCGCCTTGACTAAGGCAGGATTACAAAGAGAATAAAATAAGCTGATGAGACACACAAAGAGAATCCATGACAATAAAAAACACAATATGATGACCTCATGCGAGTATCATTCAGCTCTTCTTGAAATAAATGGACATGTGTGGTATTAAAAAGAGCCACGCAGCACCTAAAAGGACCAGACTGTAAGCGTACTGTGTCTAAATTAAAGATAATATCTATTAGTAACTTATTAACATTACTTAATAAACATAAATAGCAAACTGCATCCCAAATCCCTTGACATAAATCAGAAAGTCCCCAAAAAACCATGCCCTACAGAAATTTGAAGAAAATGGGGTAGGAATTATCACATGTTTTCAGATATTTAAAAGCAGATAGCCAAACTCATTCCTTCAATCAGTCTGGATTCAGCTAAGGATGAAGTTAATCAGTCAGGGGGGCCCTTCCCTTCCCTGATGGTAACTACAATTCATGTTCGTTACCACCGTTCTTGTGTGGTAAGGATAGATAGTACTCACAGAGAAACAAGATATTTGCTTTTTTTTTTATTATTATTACTATTTTTTACTTTTAATCAGCATTTAGCCCATGCTTCAAACTGGTCAAATTCATCCTTTCAGACTTAGCTGTTTATTTCTTACGCTCCTCATTGCCTCAGTCGTGTCCTTTAACAACAGAATTACTTCACAATATCTACTCAAATAAAATGGTATGGAGGCAAAAATATGAAGAAGCATCCCTGTTTTCCAGATTTATGACTACTATGTGCTATGACGTAGAATTTCAGAGATATGAACAACTTCTAAACCACGTTAAGTGCCAAATGGGATCTACCAGAGGAAGCACCTACAGAACCCAGTGGTTGCTGAGGGCATGAAGCAGAGGCTGACCTGCTACTGAAGATCAGGCAGAAAGAGTGTTTGCCGCTAAGTTTGGGTGCCCGTTTTGGAGCAGCTAAGGCCCATGTATGCGTATGCATGTGGTTGGTCAAACACTTCTGAGCAATGCAGTCTTTTGCCCCAAACAGAAGAAGCATTACCCCAAACCTGCAGTCAGCACCAAATGCTACGAGACACACGGGGTGGCCACTAGAAGTCTCTAAGTGCCGTACTGCAGAGGCCAAACCTGCCCTGAGCACGTGGCCGTGAGCCCTCCTGGACTTCTTGTCCCTGACTCCCTTAACACGAACACGCAGTGGGACTGCCAGCTGCAAACGTTGAGAGCTCCCACGCTGAGCCTGGTTAAAATAACGGTTACCAGTAATGAGTAAGATGTATCGAAGTATGCAACTATGCCTTCGTATCTCTTTTCAGATAAATTAACGTGCTTTGTACAAGAAAAGGAGGTTTGCCTTTTGTCTTATTTGCTTCCATAAAGAGGAGAGACACAAAAAAGCTTGTATTTATAGCCAAAATAGACACTCATACCCTGAAAAAATGTTGGAGGTTTAAGTGCTCTAAACACATTTCTGATTTACAAATGCTTTGGTGTTTAATCAAACTTAAAAATTTAATGGAAAGAGTTGAGTGGCCTTAAACAAACAAAGATTTTCATATAGTTCTTCCAGTTTCACCACTTACTCTTGCCAAAATCAAAAACAGCCAAAAAAAAGTACTTCCATGTGTTCATATTTTCATTGAGAATTATCAAAATTTTAATTGATTTTCTGCTAAACATTTTTCTGTATGAAGTTGTGTCCTCCCCTTTATATTTTGTCCAGGAAGTTCAACTAGATCCATTGCAGCCTTTTTTTCATTTTTTTCCCCCATGTTTTTTGGGAGGCAGAAGAGGGGATTTCATGTGGGTGGGAAAGACATGGAAAAGATGAGTAACCTTTTTTTTTTTTTCTTTTTTCCTCTCTATTTTTTTTTCCTTTTTCCTCTGAAACTTTTATTTAAAAGGAATTGCTTGGAAAAAAAAAATCTAGCAGAAATGAAGATAAAAGCAAGAAATAAATGAACATAAGAAATTAATATATTCAATTTAAGGACAAAACCAAAATACAATAAAATGAGGAGATCCTTTACCAGACCTCCTCCAAAGGGCCAAAATTGTACAGTGTAATTGCAAACTATTAGAAGCCAGATTATAATCCTGCGTACTTTACAGCAACTATATTTTAAGCCACTTGACTTCAATTGAACTGGTTTTGATTTATACCAGCCTTAGTTCAGCCCAACGTCCTATGTTTTCCTTTCCGTTAAATAAACAAAATTACCTGTTCCTCAAATTAAATCTGGTTTTAATTCTATATAAAGCATTTTGGGATACTTGTTGTATGAAAGACATTCTCTAACATAGAGGTGTATTGTTTTTTGTTATTATTTTTTAGGTTCACCAGCTGCACTGAATTTCCATTGCCCCTTACAGCAACTCTCACAGCTTGGATATGGCCAAATCTCCTTTAGCACTGCCCCTGGGGCCTACTCTGTGCTTTATTTAATTTCTTACTAAAAAAAAAAAAATGCTATCAGGGCTATCAAGCAATAGCTAGTTTTTCTAAGACTGTAGCTCAACAGTACATCATTTCATTTTAAAAAGCACATTTAAGGAGTTCCTTCCTCCCCTGTGTCCTCATCTCTCTGTGGGGTTCCATTTTTGGTTGGCCTCTTTCTTTTTTTCACCGCCTTTGTACTCAGCACACAAGCAAACCCCAGAAGAGCTTCCTTCTTCCCCACAGAGAAGGCTTCGCACTGTGATGCTTCACACGGAGGCAAGAGGGTGCAGGAACTGGGTTTCGGGTGGGGACAAAGGGCGAGGGGAGCCCCCGCTGCGGCATTTCCACCGAACGCCTCATGTGCTGGGACTGCAGTCCCAGAAAAGTGCCCAGAGGACATGTTGGAGTGTGCAATACCCAAAAGCACGACAAATGATTGTCAGCTCCGTAAGTCCATGTTAATGCAGTCTATGGCCACCACGAAGCCCTTCTTCACAGGTGATAATTCCATATTAGCAACAGGGGAACCACTCTGTAGAGCTTAAGCCATGTTTCCACCAGCATTTTAAGGCCAGGGTGAGATCTGCTGCCTTGAGAGCCGGCCTGCTCCTCACCCTGATCCTTCCAGATGGAGGACACAAGAAAGCTCAGCCAGCCCATATGTGGCAGAGCCCTTTCAGCCCACCATGCAGCCCTCTCTCCCTCCTTGGCAGCCCACGTGGGCATCAGCATCAGGAGCCACAGCCAAAAGTGCCAAGGAGCCCCTTTTGCAGCCATTGGGATAGGCCGCGAGGCGGCTGAAGCTCTTCCTCCTCCTCCTCAGCCTTCATCCCCAAGCACTGCACCGCAGCACGCGCTACCAGCATGGTTTGCGGGCAACGTAGCGAGGTGCTGGCAGCAGCAGCACGGCCGCAGCATCGCTCCTCGCTGGGCTGCCGCCACAAACAAGCCCCAGCAGGGGTTTGACACCGCTTTCAGAGCATCCCAGCACTGACGTCTCGACCGCCTAGCCCAGCCACATCAAGAGGCCCCAGCTCACCTCTCCCTCTAAAGGTTACCGTCTCCCCAAAACCGTCAGCGAGTGCGACCACTTGTGCAAGAGCTGCCTGGCCCGGCTGAGCCGCAGCGGGCGGCCCCAGCTGCAGCCGGAGCAGGAGGCACGACCACAGCCCGGAGAGAGGCAGGCTCGCAGCGTGCAGCCCCGGTCACGGAAACAGGGACAAATATCACCGCCTTTGATTCTTGCTTTTTTGGGTCTGATTCCTAATGCCATGCTCGTCATGCGCAGGAAGGCGAATGATGCCATAAAACTGTTTTGAAATCCATATTTATGATTTTTTCTCCTGCTGATTCTTTTTTTCCAAAAAGATGAGTACTGAATGTTATTGTTATTCCTCGTAAATAACTCCTTTTCTTGATTAAAACAGTCCAGGACAGTGTCACAGTTAATTAATGACACAGCGTGTGACTGGCTCGGTCACTGCCGGTTCAGGATTTCAATCAGCCCCTCTGATGACCATTAACCCTTCGGAGGGGGAATCACCAATTTCTTGAGAGGATGACAAAAGCAGAGGGAAACAAATCCCAGACCACCAAAAATAAAAACTATTGACCAGCATTGCCAAACACAATAACCAGTCGATTACAATTATTTTAAGCTATTCGATTATTTTCTCCAAAAACTCTTCAATGCGTCACTGCACTGAACTCCGTCTGACCACGCTTCCGAAGCAGCAGGTGTTTTGGCACCAAGCAGAGGGAAGGAGGCACTGTCCACACGGAAAGGTTTCAGTAAAGCTGCAAAAGATGTGGGCCTCATGCATGCGGAGCAGCAGCGGTCAGACTCTGGACCCAGCACGACACACCACAATGCAAACAGCACCGGCCGTGCTCAGCACGTGGTTTTCCAGAGGATCACGACGCACAAACAGAAGCACGAATTTGTGGTAGCCCAGAAAGATGGTTGTCTTGATATGGAAATAGCTGAAATTTCAGCGTCCCTCCCCGCAGCTGCATATGTTGGAAAGTTGTTAAAACAAAAATACTTATAATTAGCAATTCTACATACACCCATTTTCTTTGCAATATTCTTGGCAATATTGGAGCCAAATTACTCAAACTTTCCGAAGAAAAATAACTGTAAGGAAAATTCCCTTCTCAGGAATGAAGGCAGCAGAAAATTTTGAGGTCAAAAAGGGAATTAGAATGGAAATCATTGTGCAACCTTAGCTATAATAAGTACTGAGAAAGCTGATTGCTATTTATTATGTTTATCTCGTGCTTTCTGATAAATGCAGTCACATCTGAGGACACTCTGTCAAGCATATAAAACAGCAGTTGTAAACATATTGCTTTGGCTTGCAAACCTGACTTAAGCAAATGCTTCTGGAGCTAGGACATTGTATCTACAGGGTGTAAAAAAAATCTCACTTTCAGAAAAAGAGTAGACTCTGCTTTGCCTAAAAGTGAGATGGGGAAGGTTGCATACTTCTCTGTATGATTGCTCAGTTTTACTCCTTGTCTTTATTTAAGAAAACTACTCAAAGACAAAGAGAAAAGTCTTCCAGAACATACTCCTGCAAGTTTTTTCTAGTATGTTGCCATAGAATGAGGAGATAACATGATACATCAAAAAATCCTTAGTCACAATACAAAAATTTAAGCTGAATGTTCAGTTCATTAAATAGAGTCAAAATCAATCCTGCTAGCAGCCTAATATTACTCTACTTGATAAAATAAGAGTCTGGTATTGATCACTTTTGAAGTGTCTCTCCAACTGGGTTGTGTTCTCTGAAAAAAAAATGTAGACTTTAAAAACAATTGTCCTAAATAAGGGATGTCCCATTTCTCTTCTTAATGAAATAATGTTCTAAAGGTCATTTCTGATCAATGTAATCCTTTTATCCTCACATGTATACAATAATCAACAATATATAAAAAAAAAAGTCTAAACAGTAAGTAACTTTGAAAAAAATATTTGAAGCATTTGATATTTGCAAGTGGGTTTCATTTCTTGGGTTATTTTTTTCTCTGTGATTTGTTTCAATTGAAACAGTTTTTCCATTGAAATGCTGACATAAAGGCTGCTTTCTGATCACCTATAAAGGTGTGCTTTCCAGGGGATGTGATGGTTGGTGTGAAGAAAAATAACATTCTATATGCAATTTTCCCAAAAGTGGGAAAAGAGCAAAAAAGTATCCCACTCATTCATGGCAGACAAAACGAACTTCGAAACAGTGTCAAAGACAACCCATCTCTTTGCTCTGCCTGTTGTTGAAAGTGGACAGAAAAAAAAGAAGTCCAATCCATACTGGTTTTATGGTGCTGCATATAAGGCTGGCAAATAAAATAGCAGCAAAGTCAAGAATTATGGCACTATCTTTTTCTACATATAATCTTCTGAGAGGGCAAAATTAGGATAGCCATTCAATGGGCTATGCAGACTGCATTCCTAGCCAGTTGCACAAGTGATGGAGAGCAACTGTGAAGCTCAGTAGCTACAGATAAGAAGAATGTGTTGCAGTTTTTCTCTTGCACATGCGTTTATTCTCCGTTTTCTGGTTTCAGTGGTTTTCCCACTTTTCTCTCAGCACAAGGAGAAGACAAAAATGATCTGAAGGGGAAGGAAGGAGATCCTATTCTCTTTGGTGTACGGCCAAGTGCGATAGAGAGAAGGGACCCTGCTTCACTGCTCGAAACACAAATACCCCAGGGAGCATCTAAATTTATTCCCACTCTGGTGTTTGGTAATTCAAAGACAATAACTATGTAAACCTCAGCCTAAGCTTCCATCCCAAAGCTTGGCTCTTCCTAGCGCTGTGCTCCAGGGCCTGCTGCGGCCCAGATTCTTCCTGCCGAAAGAGTTAATGGGACTTTTTTGCCAGCCTTACTCAGCAGATAACTCCTCCGAGTCTTACTGGAAGAATTTAGCACCCGAACCTCAGGCAGTGACTCGAAGACCCCTGCCAAAGGAACTTCTGGTTAAAGTCCATGGACACTGATGGAGTTACAAGAGAAACAGAACTGGTCCTTTGCCTTTTTTGCTGGTATCCACAATAGGCAGCTCTATTTTTCTGCATAACAAGTACCAGAATACTGAGCGTATTAGCTGCCAAGAAATGCAGAACAAACAGACTTACATGTTTTTCCCTTTATTTCCATCATCTGACCTTTGCTTTTTATGTCTTAGGAGCAAGCTGCAACTTTATTTACATGTTATAATCTAGATGAAATGCTAGTTTGTGTGTAGCAAACTATGTGGACTTTGATCTTGGAATTTGATTTTCCTTTTTTTTTTTTTTTATTTTCTTTTCAAAGAAAAACACAATGAATTGATGGAAACTCTGAAATGTTAGGTTTTAGGATGACTCTCATTTCATATTTCTGATTCCTTCAGCCCAGGCTAGACCTTTTTAGGTTCCCTAGGGGCTTGAACCATTAGTTCATAGTTCACCATATTAACTTGCATCCTGACATAATAGGTACTGAAATGGCTCATATTGCCCAATTCAATAATGATTTTGAATCCCTGTAGAAACATTTCACTGCAAGAAAAGGTGTTATTATCCACCTCAGAATTGTGTAAAGTACCAAGTAATTAGAGAACGAATGGTTAATGATTAGAACAGAAGAACTCACATGATGAGAAACAGAGCAAAAATTAATAGGGAAAGGGAAAAGGTGCAAGTAGAATCAAGAGGAAGAAGTAAATGAGATAATAATCTAGGGATTTTTATGGATATTTTATAATAGGTTTTAGTACCCCAAGATTTCAAACCTGCAGCTTACTACAATGACTTTTTTCTTCATTCATCACACTGATGAATTTTGAACATTTCATTTTCATTTTAAAAACTCAAATTTTAAATTTCTAGGTATCTGCTTAGGCTTGGCTCTGACTGCCTATGTACAAAGAATACCTCACTTCTTTTATCCCGTGCCTTATGTCTGGCCAACACTATCTTCCTAATTTTACAATAAAAATTAGTTGCTGCCTTGCTAGGATGGATGTTCTTAATTTTTCTTGGTGAGGGATTTTCACAAAACAGCAATAAATAGTCTACAACACTGAATAGGGAGGAGGTGATGAAGAAAGAAAAATAAAGTGCTAGTTTCTACATACAGTTTCTTATTAAACCAAGGCATCATTTCTGATGTTAATTTTCTAATTTGATATAAATGTAATGAAAAAAAAATTATATCCACGTCTCCATGTATCACAAGCATACTCTTGTGATAAAACCCATACTACTTTACCTAAAACTCTGAGCGAGAGAAGGTCCTTCATGGGGATTCTATAAGCAAAGTGAAATTAATACGGATTTACTGTTACTATATCTGTATTATTTTTAGCAGATGTACTTAAAAGATCTTCACATCTTTTCTGTTATCTCTGTCTGCACTGGTTTACAGATGACCAGCAACTCAGCAGTACAGGGACAGGAGCAGGAAACGTCTTTGTGGAAATAACCCCTTCCCAATTTGCACGGTACTATTTTGTGACTGTTTTGGGTACAGACTAAGAGACTTTTCATTTGCTACCACCCACGCTCAGCAGTGTCAGTTACAAACCAGTTAGAAATCCAGGTGGCTACTATCAGTGGTAGGTACTTGTTCAGTGAAAGCTACTGCCTGCTACCATGCAGTCATTGCCCAGGAGAGAAAATTCCCTCCTGGGAAAAAATAAATAAATCAAGATGATTAGAAGCTCTCGCGCACACGTGCACAAATTGACTATAATATTATAAAAGTTACCGTTCTGATCCTAAACACTGAGTTTACAGATGCCTAGCCAATTGCAGCAGCATTGGATAACCTTCTTATTCTGCAGCAACACTGATGTCACACCGGGTTTTGACGTGGAGCCTGCATCATTTTCTGATCACATCGATTAAACTGAGTTAAACTCCGTAGTTCAGAAATTAACTTGTCTTTCAAAATGCTCCTGGGATGAGGAAAGCGTTCCCAAACAGCAGCTCCCTCTCCAAACTGAAGGGGAGCAGTGTATGTCCCCATGTCTCTTGAAACCTTCCCGAGCTGTTTCGCAGGCCCCCTGTCCGCCTGTCGGACATCAGCTCCCCGAGACAAATGAAGCTATCGCAGTTCCGCACCACTCGTAAAGCAGGAACGTATGTAACCTGCTTTCTCCAAACACACGTGCTGCAAATAAAGCTATCAAGCGCACTGACATTTCTGCATTAGGGCTTAAAATAACATCCGCGTGACGCCTATATGCTGTGCCCTTAGCTCAGTCGGGGATTTTCTGAACGCTGGGTGTGCTTTCAAAGAATACCGCTCCAGTTCCTGTACAATACGCGAGTATACTGGCTCTTAAGCTGGGAAACAAAGTTAAGAATGTGTGGGTTTTGGCTTCAAAATTAACCATGCTTTAGTAATCTGGTATACCAAACTGTTTCTTATTAATGTATCATGCAAATACTCTCCAGTCCTCCCACAAGTCTGACACTTTCCCAACATATCAATAGCAAATGTTCTGTGAAATGCAACTTTTCTGATGTAGGCCACCCTGACTTTCAGTGTGATCTCAACCCACCATTCAAATCTTCATGGCAGATGCAGAGTGGGGCCGTTCTTTAATAAGGGAAACAATATTGGAAAAAATTGTTTGATACATCTTGTTCGGTTTTCTTCAGTCAAGAGCCAACTGCCTCCCTCCATCCCCCTCCCTTTTTTTTTTTTAATGAAGGCTGAACAGAGTTAAGCTTGCTGTGTTTCCTGAGTCAAAACGTAAGGTAGTTTAGGGAGTGGCTGGCACCAGTCCCTCTTTCACGTAACCACCCGCCCTACAGTACGGTCTTGAAATGCGTCAACTTAAACCCAGCTGGTTTCTGTCTTAGTGCAGACGAGCGGGAGAACGTGCCCACAGGCTTTTGTCACACGAGAAATGAGCTGCTTGGAGGCTCTGTGGCACCTGTCCCCTTCTCCCAGAGCACTCTCATTTCACGTTGCTGCTGCTGCATCACCTGGATGCACTGAACAGGTTCACGACCCTTCTCCAGAGGGTGGATGTGGCTAAGCCAAGACACGGCGGTGCGATGTCAAGCCACCAGAGCTATTTCTAAGCGAGCTGGCTGGCTGCTTGTTGCAGGCTACACTGCCCTGCTGTTCACGTGGTGCTGTGGCGTGCCCCACCTCAACCACCACCAGCGCCATCCTGACACTCGTGCGCTCCCTCTCACCGCCACCTCCACGCACTAGGCTGCAGCCTGCGGCGCACACATTGCCAGTTTTGGCCCGAACAAGAGAGAGTTTGAATCTACAGATGAGGGATAAGGGAGGAGCAGATAGTCGATGTATGTTTAGTTTTCATATGCTTATGCTTTACGTCTTTTGCTCTGTAATTAAAGCCATAGCGTTATCTAGTCTCCTCTGCCGCAGCCGTATCATCTTTCAGAGGCTTTTTATAGGCTCTAGTTGCAAAGAGAACCTCAAGGAACGATTAGGAAAGATAACCTCTTCTGGTTTTTAGCCATTACATGTCCAAAGCACAGCTTTTCATCTCCCCCCTGTTTTTAATGTTATCTGTGCAGATGCACAATGCTCTTTTCCCCGTAAAACCTACGGTTATCGGTTCACAGAGGGAACGTGAGCGGTACAGGAGAGAAGAGCCATGCAAGCTACACGATCTGCAGGCAGCACCAGGGTGATTCAGGGGCTGAGCAGAGGCAAGCTCCAAGAAATCAGAGCACACATAGCAGCAATGGGAGGCAAAGTGAGGAGCTTTGGGAGCTCAGGTAGGGCCAGATGGTGGTACCAGGAGCGTGCAAAGGAACAACTCCACTGTGCAACGCCACAGTCAGAGACATGGGTCAGGAAGGCAAATTTAGCAGATGTATTTCAACTGAGCTGCATGTCAAATTGGAGCTGGCAGGTCTCACTGGTCACTCACGGACCACACAAACATTTCACCCTGTGCCTGTATGGACACCAAAGGGAGATGCAACAGCCTCAGCAAGCAATGAAGTTACAGAGTCCCTCCGCAGGAGTCTTCGCTGCTACATCCAAGAGAATTGCTGGTCGTTTTTTGTCTGCTGTCTTTCAGATGTAGCTTTTGGAGCTAGGAGATGATGAAGAACAATGTTTAGGAACAACACAGGCTACCGCTCAAACAAGCTCTGTTTGCACCAGTACGAGTTGGAGTTAAAAACAAAACCTGGGTGAAGAAGCCCAGGACTTGATGCAGGACGTCCAAAGCAATGTCTTCTGCCATATTTTATTTACTCTTTTCTTTACCAATCAGTGCAATACCTGCATCCCCTCACTGGAAGTTGTCACAGCTGCAGATGACAAATGGCTTTGCACTCAGGCATAATACGAGATGCAACAGAAAAAGGAGGGGGAAACCAGTTCTGCTAGGCTTACTGGATTATGCCTTTTTAACCCCCCAAATTGAAAGCAACTGGAAATACTTAGGAAATTCAGGAGATTTAAAGCTTGTTTATACAGCAGATGAAAACAACTGACCCAAATGCCTCTACATTTAAAAGCTCCGAGGTAGAAGAATAGTTCATATATTAAAAGTAACCAGGCCCTCTAGGCTCGGTTGCCTACAGAAAACTAAAATCTAATATAATTGTTTTTTAAAATTGATTTCCTTTAACATGTGTACAAGATTAAGTGGTTGCAAATAGAAATGCTAGATATTCTGAAATACTTATGGGGAATATCTGAGTTGCTTATTCTGGCAGCTTCCATAAGGAAGTGGATCAGTATGGTATCTGCATTTCCCTCCCCACCCCCCGGAGAAATATTAAGGAAAAAACAGTAAGAACAAAGAACTGGATAAAACGAATTCAGAGTTGATTACAGAGCATACCTCCGCCTCAGTTTGCCAGTAAAGAAAAGGCACCACACACATACTACAAGACTGGTCTAAATGTCCTTTTTTAATCGAATCAGCAATTGAAAGAAGCAGACTGCAAGTTTTCTGGTTGCAGTGCATCTATATCTGATTTATACCTGCTTTATTCTCTTACACCAAAATTTCTTTATCTTCAGGATTATCCAGTACGGTCACGCGCCCTCTAGTGAGCTACACAGCACTTGCATCTTGCTAGGTGGAGAGCTGTCGTCCAAGAGTTGCTTCTTTGCAATGCCCCGCACTATTTTTCTCTCGGAGGTACTCAACGTGCCTTGAGCTCGAGCCTCCTGAATCATGGAGTTCTCTGTGAGTCCCTCTTTTAAGGCCAAATACTGAAATAATCCAGTATCCTGAATTAGGGAACACTAATACCTACTCCATTGAGCAACACTGAAAGCAAAGCTAACTCTGGCACTGTGGAAGTCCTATTGCTCCACGGTAGCTAAGTATCAAAGGCACAGCTCAGTGTTTCAGGAACTTTTTCATAAGATATTTCATATCCTGAGGGGTAAAAAAAAAAAAAAAAAAAAAAAATCTAACTTGAGAAACAAAGGCACATGGTGTTACCGATTCAGAAACTGTAGTAACTGTACCAATACACACGCTACTGTTATATATATGCCCTCTCTACTGGCAAGCTGCTTAGTGAAGAGGACTGAAGTGTGTTCCCTGTGAAGAACATCTTCACCTCTCCGAACATCTCCTATGATGAGACTCTGAACAAGAATCTTCTGTATAATGCCCTGTAAGACTGGATCATCTGTCCACTTTCAGACAGTAGCCATTTGGTAACGGAGCCCTGCTGAGTGAACAAATGTCATGACTGCTGAGGAAACAGTGCTCACAGCAGGTTTATACTATGCTATCGCTTGGCTGGTGGATATTTTTCCTCTATCTTCAGTGGGCTCACATCAAACACATCAAGATCCTCCACGAGCCTCATGTATCTTCTGTGGCACTGGCTGGGCAGCTCCCACTTCAAAGCAATGCTCTCTCCTGGCTAGGTAATTCAGGTCTTAGTCACCAGCTTCACCATTCACACAACTGAATTTTAACGCGCTCTTAAAACTTGAAAGGATTGGATTCAAACACAGGATTTACTCAGAGCTTACCACTGTTCCTTTTTGCTCATTTGTGCCCCCAGTGCATCATTACCCACATCCTTAAAAAGACTTACTCTGTCATAATACATAGTATTTGGCTTGATAGTAATAATGACTGATTCATATTAAAAGAATAATTGTTCTTGCTATTGCCAAAGGTAATAATAAAGTATCCTAATGCACTTCATACAAGATACAAATGCATGGAAAACATGATTCCTATCTTATGAAAACGATTATAATTCTCCATAATTAATAAAAATGCACTATGTTTATTCCGAAGGAAACAACAAAAATAAAGAGAGGTATACAAAATATGAATACGTTTAGAGTTAATGTCATTTCTCTAGGTATACTCAGAAAATGACATAACACATCAAGAAAACAAGCTGCTGACAGATTAAATATTACGTTTGGAATGCCAGTCACATCTGAAAAGTATAAACTATCCTTTGGAAATGTTAATTAATTTTTTTTTTTTTTAACAGACGAGAAACTGTTGCATCCAAGTTATGTGGTACAAGTGATTGTAATTCACTACTTTGCCACACTACCAGCTTTAAAAACAACAAAAAAAAGCAGCATAGCAAATGTATTTTCCAATCCTTGGGCTTTGGCATATTTTCCAGCCACTAACTCTTGACCTGCACACTTCCATTAAGTCCTTCTTCAGCTCCGTTAGGTTCAGCTGTGCACTTAGCTGGTGGTTTAGATTTATTTTAGTCTGATTGTACAGGCTCACCTAATTACAGAGATGCATCAGCCCTAAAATCCCCGTTTCTGTAGGAAATAGCTGCTGGATTACAAACATGTTTTTAACATAACCCCATCTCCTCTACGTAGGAGTTGACGTAGGAGTTACTAGTGCTGTCTGAAAACCTCGTCGTCCCAACCGGAGTAGTTGGAATTTCTCCATGCTGGGCAACAACAAATGATCTCCACATGAAGACACGTATCTGGACACTGCAAGGTAGTTATTCCAGGGGAAATTATGGCTGATAGTACAGCAGAGTCTGGTTAGTAATCCAAGTGACATTCTGGAGTATGCAAATGATTAAGTAATAATGTCTGGACCGGACCAGATCAAGACACATCAGACTCCACTGGGAACTTCAGTGGCTAAAAGAGCACTAAATAATCTCAGGAATCTATCCAAAGATTAAAGATGAAAACAATGCTGTTACTTTGCTTATATCCCTTCAGTCTGGTTCACAGCTTTGTCTTTGGAGGATGCCTCTTTCTTCAGCTAATGTCTAGCCTGGATCTTTAGCCAACACTTTATAGCAATAACATACACTGTTTGGATGAAGAAAACGTAATTGTTAGCAACAAAGTCTGATTTTTATCAAATACGGTCTCCTTTCTTTGGAGAGTCCACCATTGGTCATAACCAAAGGAAAATAAACACAAACTTTTACTGTTCAAATTAGAAGCCTTCATAACTGATAGACATTTATTTCCAAAGCTTTCACTCAGAAGTATAGATCAAGATGTGTGGGCAGACACAACTACATTTATACTTGGGAAAACAAATCTAACTTGTGAGGAAGGAAGACCATCTCTTCTGTATAGACAACAGTCTGCTGAATTTCCCATTGGCGTTCTTGCCAAACTAGAAAGCTCACGATCCAAATATAATGCACTGCTTTTGGAAACCTCGCCAAGGGCTCCTTGACCTGGTGTATGCAGACATTATTTTTACAAATGCGTGTTTATTTTTAAGATCAGGCCTGCTGTCTCGCCTTCCCACCTGAGCGAGAAGCAGAGTTTCGGAATTCATCGCTGCCTCTTTATTAATTTCTCTGTGCAAAAAAATGTTCTTCACATTTCCTTAAGGGGAAAGAGCATAGAAATAACATGTCCTGCTTTACCCAGGGCATAATTTCACCTAAACTTACAACCAGGCAACATAGTACGGCAAAACACTTAATCTACAAAATTCTGAATAAAACAGCACAGAAACTACCCTTCACCTCTCCCCCATCTAAAATCTTGAATCCCTGCCCTTCTCGTTAATTTAGTAATCTGTTAGCACCATCAACCCACTGCTGTAAAACACTTAGGGATGGTAATTGTCAGAATCCCCCGAGTCTGGCAAGCATAATCATCTTGGGCAATAAGGTAATTTGGACTCTGCTTTCAAAAAGAAAAGTTGGACACTTTCCTCTGAACGTTTCTTTTTTTTTCATTCTTTTTGTTTGTCCATGCCCAAGTTAAAGAATTTTGCATGTAGATTTTGGAGCTACTGCCCCCCTGCACCTCACCTGCCTTCAAGAAGGTTGTGCTATTCCTCTGACACCCAACGCATTCAAAGAGAGCAATCACAACTGAAAATCTGAGTTAGGGTTATATTTGGAGTGCCGGTAGAAGACAGGCATCAGTGCTCATCTCCTCCTCCTGGAGTGATTAACTCATGTTGCCTCCTGCATTTGAGTTCATATGTATTTTAACTGCTTGAAGGTAAATAGGGACTTAGGGGTTTTATGGACATGGTCAATAAGAGATACATTTTCTGAGACATTACAAGCGATGTTAGAACCTTGGTCTACCCTACCTTTCACGAACTGTTGTTCTGATTAGGGGTGGCACTGGCTGGCAAAGGCTCGCATACTGCCCTCTAAATAAGAGGGATCATACGATAGATCTTGTGCATCTCCATATTAGGTCTCAAAAGCACTCCTACCAAAGTCTTACAGTGTAAGACAGGAAAGTCTCTGAAAACACCCTCCCAGGCAATAAAGGATAATCAAAGGTGCTTCAGAAGAAGTTAAGCAGAGCTCTGAAGACCAAACAAGAAAGCAGTCTATGTACATAAAACTTGTACTATGTCATAAATCTAATCTATGTCTCTCATTCAGAATTAGCTGCCCTGCTCTTGCTCTAATGAAGTACAAGGCCAACATATTCTACCCACCTTCACTGAAAGCCAGTAATAAAGCCGTATGTGTCTCTGTGCAGCATCAAAACAGATTTCACATGATTGTTTTAAATAGCAAGAGGACTGCATGGAAAGATGTCTGTATTTTCTTAATAGCTGTAACCACACTACATAGCACATGTCAAAATTCTGAAAAGAGAACAGATTCCTGATGCTTTGTACAATGTATATAGTTTCTTTGCTTTGATGTCTCCGCTTCTTTATTGTATTAAATTATCTGGATTAAAAAAGACAAAAAAAGAAGGTTGTCTTTTGTCTTATTACTGAACTGTCAAACATTATTTGAGCTAAGAGAACAGCCAGGGCCTCCAGGACAATTTGGGGAATGGAGGAAGGAAGAAGGAAAGTAGTTAAGTAACCTGCCTATTTGCAGATATTGCAGTCACGGAGATTGCAGGGGGATGACATTGTTCTAAAAGTTACTAGGAGCAACTTCTTTTTAGCTTACAAAGAAAGGGATCCTACCCTATCATTCTTCACGGGAGTTCCGCATCCCTCTCACATTATCTTTTTCTGCAATTCTACCTCTCCTATATTCCTCAGAAAGGTTTTTGAGCGGCAGGATGCAGTGGTGATCGCAAGTGTCTCTGGTCACTGCTCTGGGGATAGGGGAAGAGATTTCTTGAATGCTTTTTCTCCTAACAAATAAGCATGACAAAGAGAAAAATCCATTTCTCTCTATTTTTATTTTTTTTAATATCTAGGGAAAAATGTCTGCCAACAGGACTTATATTCCTTCCACTGACTTTTTTTCTTTACCTGGAGCATCCTTACAATTAATACCAGCTGTTGTGGAGAAGTATTTTGGTGCCCTAAATAGAGATTTATGACTTCAAGAAATAAGCAAGAGGAGCACAGAAATCTCAGAGAGAAAAGATTCTGCTGCCATGGCAGAGAGCTGTACATCAAATAGACCTGTCTCTGCAGAGGAGCTGAAAAAGCGCTCCTTCAAATCACTCATGCATTTGTAGATCTGGATAAAAAGCCTAGCCCTTTGAAGTCAAAGGCAAAACTCCAGATGACTTTAGTCTGGCCACAATTTCAGCTTTGGACTCGAATTCAAATGCAAATTTAACAAATCACCAGGCATAATATGGTTCGGGTTATTACAAAATAGGCACAAGAGAGAGAATTGACTTTGCCGGATCGACATCCTGTGTGCTGGAGCTGAGGCTTCGCTTGCCCTTCGCTCGGGCTTATTCACTGCAAGTTCCCACGTGCTCTGCTCACTACGCAGTTCAATAAAGGCACAGATTCCAGCCTCTAACCCTGACAATAGACTTGGGTTTTATTGAACTGAATGGTCCCTTCTGTAAAAATAGTCCCTAAAGTTCCCTGTTCAAGGAGCTGGGAGACTGGGATTTGCTGACCTGGCCCGAGACCATGTGGGCCCCGGACATGCACAAATCTCTTTCTATAACATCAGAAATGCTCAAATGCTAGCAGGTTGTGATAAATTACTACGCTGAGGTCCTAAGAGGGAGAATTAAAAGTTTAAATGGAAAAATGTTAGTGGAAGTGACATGAACTTATAGGTCTGCAATTGATCATATTTAATAAATGTTGCTCGCATATTTCTTGATCTGGAGCCAGTGGTTAATACAAGTATGAAGAAATGTAAGCTCCCCCACCCTCCATAAGCTGCTTCTGAGCCATAAACAAAGCCTGACAAAAAGTGGAAATGGCTAAGGTTGGTGTTTAGCACTGCTTTACACGCTAAGCGGAGGGTAGAGGCAGGAGAGTGCAAATCTCTTGCGGCAGCGCAAGGTAAATCCATTCCTGGAGGGCTCCAGGTGGCAATGCCTACACTGCTTCCTGGAGCTCAGGTACATGCTGCTGCTCCCCCTAGTACAGACAAAATGCATTTGTTTTCTAGTTCTTAAGCAAAATCATCGTTATGTTAAATAAGTAGAGATGTAAAGATGACTGCTAGACACATAACATGCAGGGAGCTCCAGTATTTTTTGTCTTGAGCTCCAGTATTTATGACAGTTTGATTTAAGACAGAGAATTCACATATAGGAAGTTGTAAGAATATAGCACAATTTTACGTGTTTTATATGCTCTTCTCTAAAGTCTACAAGCACAGTGGCAATGTCAATATTAACAATAGGAAACAAGCATTGAGAGAGAGAGAGAGAGAAGTCATGGGAAGTTGGCGGGACAAAGCAGGAACAAGGAAATCGGTTTTGCCACCAAAGCCAGCATGCTGTAGACCTACACATAGAAGCTGCAGTTCAGCCTTTCCTTTGTGAGCAGCAGGGTCAGCTTTGGCAGCTCTCACCTCGCTCCCTTCTTCCCATACCACCTCTCAGCTGAGCTGGGCCACGTGGGAAACCAGGGGAAGGAATTAATCTCACACAAATACAAACGCACACAAATTTACAAAAATAATTGTATACAAATGAAATCAAAAAAGGTTATTTTAACCCAGAGTGGGCAAGCAGTCTCATTTGCCACGCCACACGACAGCAGCATCAGCAGTACTGTGGGTCAGCGTGGGACTGGAACAAACTGCTGGAGTCAGGAGGACAAGAAACAATGGGATAGTGAAGGCTGATACTGCACTTAATCCACTACAGAAAAAAAAAAAGAGACAAAAAAAAAAAGGTTTAAATTAATTTCTTAAGGCATGGTGGGCTCACAGCAGAAGTGGCCATACCTAAGTAGTATTGTTTGCCAGGCTGGCATTATGAACAATTTTGCAGCCTGCTGTAGTGGAGGAACACTTTCACGAACAGTAAGCGCAGTGTTTAAATGCTGAGCATTAACCTTTTTCTTTTCTTCTTGCCAAAACAGAATGACTTGACTAGAGCTCCTTTTAACAAGACCAAGAAGAGTATCATTTCTCTTAACAAGGAACCTATTTAAACTGAGGCTGGAAAAAATGGTGCAGATTTCTTCTGTTCTTCTTTAAAATGCTTTCTCCTTTGTACTTGCTAGAATTTAGACTGCAGAGGATTTCTGTGTTAATGCGGAAAGGTCTGTTGACATGCAAGGGCTAACACTTGAGAGGTCCTGAATTTATTTGGTATTGGGATAAAATCACCAACAAATTCACTCATATTAAGAGTTTGTGTAAATATTGCCTCATAATTCCATGTGTAACTTCATTCTAGCAGAGACACTTGTGGCTTAACAAGGATTTTATTTGCCATGGAAAATTAAAGGACAGCGTACAGCTGATTGCACAGACTCTCCCAAAGATACATGTCACACACAAAACTCTTGGCAAAAGCCAGCAAAGTGAGAAGTTGCTTAGCAAGCAAATAATAGCGCATCATTTCAAGATCATGAGGCTGAGTTTACAGTACAGTGCTCACCATTTAAAATTAGCCCTGAACAAAAGCAATTGCCAAAACAAACCCTTTTCTTCTGCTGTCCTTAGGAGATGGACACAATAGCCTTGGGGAAATTCCAAGCTGCAAAATCACCCTTGGTGGTTTTGGCCTCAGCCACATCCTGCAGCAAGATATGGGATAGGGGCTGACTGCTTTTGCAAAGAAGAAGGCAGGAGACAGCTGGGGAACACGCTGTCCTTCCTAACAGGAAAAGGAGGAAAACCAAGAGTAACATGGCATACCGGCTGTTGTTTCATATGTAAACAGAAAAACAACAACTGCCTCTGTAATTTCACGTATCAGAAAAGAAACCAAAAATGAATTGTGATTTGTGAAACTGCAATGCTCCCAACACCGGCACTTTTGCCCAGAACTTGGCTCCAGCTTATGACAGGATGTATGCAACTGTGGGAACTCATCTCTGCAGGAATCAGACACAACATACATGAGTCATCTCTTTAACCTAATAAAGCGACGTACGGTGTGCTCCCTCCCTTCCCACCCAAACTCAGTAACCTCAGAAACTAGCACTGTATCATAATGTGGAAAGAAACAAAGAACACATATGCTTTCTGAAACGTGTTGGGTACCAAGTAATGCCTCGTGCTTAATGCCTGAGACAAGAAGATTACTCTCAGCCGTAGACTGGAGAACTGACATTCGAATTCTATTCACACCAAAGTAAGAAATTAAATCTTATTAAGTATTGATTATTAACCCTCACCAAATCTTATGTCTACAGGAGCTCTCTTCCCGTCAAGATCCAGCTGATCCAGGTTTTGTCCGCCTATTTGGTGATGAGTTGGAAAACCATCACTGAGGCAATGTTATTTAAAACAACCTCTTATGCCTCTTGAAACCTCCTTTCTTTACAGTAAGCGCCTAGCCTACTCTGCAGTAAAGATCACCATATGGTATATGTCTGTCCTGCTACTGCTCTGTCATTTCCGCTCCTATTGCTCATGTTCTGCCATCTTCTTAAATAAATACCCCCATCAAATATGCATTAAATGTATACATTCTTTTTATAAGGGAAGTGAGAATAGAGACCAGTGTATGGAGAAGAGTACGCATTGAAGATTTTCCTGCCTATTAAGACCTTCCCACATATATATATATTTTCATTTTATACTTTGTTTTGTATCTTCTCACTTGCTGGGTTCTGTCTGCAGTTGCACTCTGAGATGGCATTAGTATATCATGCTCTGAGCTTCCACCTCTTATTGTGATTGTGTTTTCACGCAGCATGATGGAGAATTATAACCTGAAATATGAATGCCAACACAACTAGCGTGACCCAATCATCTTTCACAGCAGGGCAGCCAACCACCCCTCCTTAATTGTCTAAGGACAAATGTTCCTTCAGAAAGGAAAAACAGTCTTAATTATGCCTGGTAAATTAAAATCTAATTCTTGGGACCGTGTATGTGTTTAATAACAAGACCCTACATAGGAGCTACACAGGACCTATTCCACAGTAAGAGGGCATTGCTAGCATCAAACCTTTGATTGCATGAATTCCTCAGACACAGGTGGCAGGTTCGCTTTGATCATCAAAATGCAAATATACACTTCAGGTTCAGCGCAACATACTTTGAGAACTCCCTGGGAATGTCACAATCTGAAACCAAGGTATTTCTATAAAGTTAGGACTCGACAGCTGAGCGTTTATAGAGCTGTTTTCAATTACAACATTAAGTCCAGCAGTTTAAAGCCAAGACTCCTAATTTACAACAGTACTTGTTAATTTACAACACTGAGCTTGTATAACGTTTAAGTAAACACTGCACTTCTGGATGACAGAAAGCTAAACAATGAAATAAAACTTCAGAAACATATCTACTCCTGCAGTTTTCAAAGAGCTTCCAGTTCTCCAAAAACAAACAGCTCCCAGCTGCCCAGCATTTATGGTCATGCCTCCTGTACTGCTAAATATGTAGAGAGAAAGGGACCAACAGCTTCAACATTTTTCATTCAGATGATCCTTCCACCAAATCAGATTTTAAAGGTAAATTCAACTTTTGCCTGCTGTAATTCTGTTTTGTTTTGTGAAGAGAAGGAAATAGAAGAAAAAAAAGAAAAAAAAAACAGAAACACTAAGGATAAACAGGAAATGTACTTTATTCTTACCACTGAAGAGCTAGCCCAGTCCTCAGAAGTCTGTCTTCCACTGAAGCTAAACCCTCATCTTTTTCTTGAGCCTTCCAGCTGGAAAGGACTCCCTCCCATTTCAGACTTCTGTGGCTGAAAGTAGTCAAGTTGCAGGCTCCTCATCCTAATCAGCCATTGCCTCACCTCCTTTCCCACTAAAAATCTCAGCTACCCTTTTTTTCTCTCCCTCACATGCCACTCTCCTTTCCTCACTCTTGCTGAGACCTCAGAACTAGGGATGATCAAATAAGTAGGAGCTGTACAGAATGTCAATTTTTCAGAAGAACATATAATCGTAGAATCATTAAGGTTGGGAAAGACCTCCATCTGGTCCAACTGTCCCCCTGCCACCAATAATATCTACAATATATTTGTCTAAACATCCAAAATGAGATGGCATGCGAAACACTATTTTTCAGTGAATTATTGCCTGTGTCACAAGAGGCATACGCTTCATTTAAGACATCCATGTAACTGAAATTATTATTTTTTTTTTTTTAAACTCATCCCAAAAGCCTGCTGTTTCAAAAACTCTGCTGAGGATGATTCCCTTTAAGGTCTGTCTTGGTTTTCCTCTCAAGCCTATAAAACCAGAGCCTTCAGAACTTTTGAGCTTTATCCTCAATAATGCGTTTCGGAGAACATTTCAATATGGAAGCCCTTGAAGGGGCAAGAATGCAGAAAATGTGTTTCACAACAGCCTGCCATGGTACAGAGTATGAAGAAAGGACTTGGAGACTGGAAAAGCTGAGGCATGTTCAAAGAAGTTGAGAGCCTGAGGGTAGGTTTTGCAAAGCCCAAGTAATGACTTGAATAACACTGGTGAGCCACGGAATAGGACCAAGAGCATCAAAGGCCTCTTGGGGAGAAACAGGATAGGACAGTGGCTTCACAACAGTTTCGTGAATATGCGCTATTCAGGATCTATAATACCATAACAAATGAAAAGGGTTTAACACACAATATTCTTTGGGGGTGGGTGGGAGGGTGTGTTGCGTTACCAACATTTTGTCCTTTGGGAATATTCTGCATATTTGTGAGCAAAACATTGTGTAACAGCCTAGGAAAATGCCCTCCAGACTCTTCGCCAGGTCTCTGGAGCAATCCAGCTAGAAACATATACAGCCTAATCCAGAGAAAGGCCAAGAGCTACAACTCCTTCTGAAATTAATGGGATTTTTGAGTGTTCAGCATCCCACAGTTGGCTGAGCTCCTTTATGTGGCAGTAACTGCAGGCAGCTCTCTGGCTTGGGCGGGGAGAAAAACTCAGGGTTAACAGCCCGAACAGCACTCTGCCCGGTTGGCATTCAGCTGCAATCATTAAGACAGAAATCCTGAACTTAATTGCCTGCTCATTTTTGAAGGCAAATTTCCCAAGGACACCAATGGGATTTTGCCTATGATAGGATGTTAGCAAGGACTTCAGGCTTTGAATTACTAGTGACAGACGTTAAAAAAATACGAGGGATGCTCTCCAGCAAGATCAAATATCACCCATATAGCTTTAAATTTGGAGAGTTTTGTCCATTTTCTTAGCGTCTAGAACAAAGACCCTATGTATCTTCATCTTTGTTCTACACAAAGATATAACACGTTGAGGTCCTCCTATAAAGAGCTGAGACTCATATTTAAAGTGTAACTCTGCAAGTAGTAAATGCTTTCAACATACTAAAAAGAGCCAAATCCATTCCCTACCAAAATAAACAAACAAACAAAAAATCCCAAACACCACAAACCCAGCAACCCAGAAATAGGAAGAGTATTATCACAATACTTGAGCAGGACTGAAAAGCAAGCACTGAGTGATAAAACAAATACTAAAACATGGGATGTTTGAAGCAGAAGGCTTAACATGAACTGGAGAAAAAAAAGAGTGTAATGCTACCAAAATGGAAAGGTTAGTATTTTACAGAAGTAAAATTAAGTTAGCCTAAAAGACACATACAAGTCATGTCCAACCAAAGCGCTCTCCTGTAACAGGATACAAGCCTAGCAGATAGCAGAGACGCAGTAAATGTCATACAGGTTCAGCAGAGCAAATCTTTTAATACCGTCTCCCTTGACATTTTCATAAGCCACCAAGGAAGACACAGACTAGATGAAACATCATATTCAAGGGGTTCTTCTTAATGACTAATTGGAAATACATATATACAGATGTGTATATACAGAGACATTCCAAAGGAGCCTGTCCTTAATTGGTTATTCCCAGTATTTTTATAACAGCTTGAATTATAATGTTACCCATGGAATTAAATAAATGTCCTAAGTGGAAAAGGACTGCAATGACACTGGGCGAAACGGTCATTTTTCACAATAATACTGATAATATGGAGAAATAATCTGTGTTTCAAAAAAATATATAAAAAGGACAGACATAAGGTTGTGACTAAAAAGTATGAATTGTAGATGAATATCCTTTCCTTCATTTAGCAGAAAGAAAAGGCACATGAAAGAACATACAGCTGATAAAGACTAGCCATAGTTAGGCCACACAATGTAAGAAGCCTAAAAATCCAGAAAGACAAAAATGTATCATTTCTAAATAGGGAGAACCCATGGGGCTTCAGGCAGGACTAGAAAAATGCCAACACGAAAGCATAAATCACAGCTAAAATTACATTAGTAAAGAGGCATCAAATAGGTATCTGAGTTCTTTTTCTCTCTCCTTTTTTAAAGCCTGTTTTTATGTCTTGAAAGTTCAGGAAGAAAATTCTTCTTCCTGTTCCAGTTACATTTCACCCAGAATTGCCCCAAGGCCATATGAAAGTTAGCACTGGCTAATGGTTGGAAACAGAGGATGCAACGTTGTGTAGGGATGCTGCTACAGAAACAGAGAAGGGGCTCTCTGTGGAAGCATGGCATGGCAGACTCCAGCACTCCTACTTCCCCCAGGGAGGAGGTTTCCAACAGCCCAGTCTCTCTCCTCACTTGCCCTCCCCACTGGGCTTAGAAAACCCTCTCAGTATGCACATTCCACATTCCTCTGGCATATCAAAGACATATTAATACATTCCTAGCATGGCACTTGAGGGAAAAAGTATGCCCAAGAGATGTAATTATACTCCCAGCTCTCTGAAAGTGAAATATGGTCCATCTCTATCAGGAGGTACAAGCAACGCATAGGAAGAAATACATTTACTAGAGTAAAGATGGCACATGAAAATGAAATTTAGCATAGTTTGTTTGAATGCTTATTTTTATTATTTTTTTTTTATTTACACCTCCTGAAAGCACTAATAAGCTTCAGAGATCTGTACCTGTGCAGAGTCCCATGGACAGCAAGGGAGCACGAGGCTCACCCAGTTCTGCACACTAAGAGATAAAAGCAACGCCTGAGTGTCTGGCTGCACAGGGCACCTATGGACCTTTAACTTATACTAATTGACATAAGAATGTCCTCTTGCAGTAAATCAAAATGAGTTTTGTATCGCTTTGTGGATAACTTAGTTATCAAGTATTGGAGGCAGGCCCAGATCTTGCACTGCGAGCTGAGTAGCGCAAGGGTATGTCATCACAATTTGCAGTGAAGCCATAAATCTGCTGAGTCTCTGTATGACACCAAACACCAAACTGAGGTGAACTTCGTAGTCTAGTAAAATGTTTTATATAAATTACTTCTACAGCGTGTTGCCTTGCATTGCCATTTGCATGATAAATAAGAGAGTTTCAGGTCATACACAGAAATGCATAAAAAACTGTTTTAAGGAAGAGGATTCATCCCCATGGGCTATGAAATAATGCTCTGTTACGGTACCTTCAAAATCTGTTGGAGTTTTGCTATTGAACACAATACAAGCAGATTTGGACTTCAGTGAGCAGATTTTCTACAACACCTGTGGATGTTTTTAATTCCTGCAGTACACATTATGTCCCAAGACTGCATTTGGCATTGGAATGAGATGATTTCTGAGGCAACATATTCCCAAAGTATTCAAACATTCTTCCTTTCCTCTTTAGTTTCTTTGGTAGTACCTGCTGGATCACACTGAATTTCATTCATATTTTGAGAGAACACAGGATGATAGAGGTACCCACTTGGGCATCTTTCCCTATTCATCTGAAAGAGAATTCTTATAGACTAAAACAATAGCCTTTGCTTAACAGAATTTAATCTGTCTCTTAGAAGACACAGAAACAGAAAATGACTTGAAATGTACAGTATAAAAAGCATTATAAGAATTCAAAAGAAAAAAAAATGCAACCATGGTCTATTTTTCATGTTTCAGTATGCTATTCGTAACTGACTAGAAAAGCCTACTCATTAACAGCCGTTGTTCTAAAAACATGCAGTGTTTACAAGTTATGAGCATATAAGTGAAGGAATTTAAGATATTTATAAGCAAGCTTTTGACTTTGTAGATTCCTCAGCAGTTTTCCAATATTTAAAAAATAAAAAAATAAAAAATTACTGAGCACTTGCTAAATTATTAGTATTCAAACCACATGAATACAATATTCATCTTGTCTACCAAATAAACTACAGATACATTCCATATCAAAATATATTTTTGCATATACTCCAAAACACACTGTACAAAACAGCACAGCTGCTTGTTCCATTTTATGAGTTTCAAATAAAGGCTCAGATGATTACAAGGAAAAGGGGTCGGAAAAAGGCACAGACAGCCAAAGGAGAAAGTAGGCATATATTATCACGACACTAGTCCACTCATTTCTTTAATGCATCCCAGCCTGCGTGAGAAAAGCCTTCAGAGGCTCCACAATCAAAACTTTGTGCATTTTCTCACTCTGAAAATCCTAGCACAACAAAATGAGCCTTGCAATGTGACCCAAAGGACAACAAAGAAAGTTTTTGGCAAAACGATAAAAGATTCAATTTCCATAGCTATGGCCCTCTAACTGAGAATGTCCCTTTTTGATTAAACCAACTATGAGATCATCTCCAGCACTGAGCAAACAACTGCTATATTGTCATGCCAGGAGTATGTTGCTATTTGTGCTAAGGCAGGAAGACTTTCCACTTAACACTTAATTTATTTTTATTTAAACATTACATAGCTCTAACATAAAACAACAAGAACCTGGTGCTGATGGGTGAGATGATCTCTGCACTCCTGCTCTTCGCATCCAAAACGGCTTTTGGTCTTTTCAGAGATAAGTAAGTCACTCATTCCTCTGATGGAATGAGGTGATTTCTGAGGCAACATATTCCCAAAGTATTCAAAACTAGTTGCAGACAAAATTTGCACTTACTTCCTCAAATCAGTTTCTCTTCATGGTTTTGGTTATCTTGATCAAAATCTACCTTGGGACAGATATTTCTGAATAAGGTGACTTAGTTCTTAATAAAGGGACTTACATAGCAAATTTATTGAAGAATTTTTGTTGTTGTTTTGTGATTTTTTTTTTAACTTTTTCTAGTAAAAGAGTGGCATAGGAGGCAGTGTAACAGTCATTCAAAAAAAAAAAAAAAACCACTGATCCCGGCTAATGTTACAGACATAAGTAAGAAAGTGCTTCACAATCAAAAATAAGGTTAGGTGAGTGGGGAGAAACAAAACAAAAATCTTGAAGTGTTAAACTGAATAGAAGATACAATACAAATGTATTGTATTGACTGGACTTATTCCATCTTCTTCCAGTGCTACATATAGATCACTAATCAGGGGTGGTATGATTGAAGAAATATGATAACCATTATTTCCTTCTCTTTATTTCCAAGAAATAGTGCTAGTGTTCAGAAAATCTGGCAGAAGTACACAGCAATAATCCAAAGGCAAAGTATTATATTTAAAAGCCTACAATTTCTTAACTTGATATCTGCTGTTAGGTCCAAATTTTACAAAAGGGCTAGAGTTTCATACTCTTGCTTGCTACCAATTTTCATCTCAGGTCTTAAAAAAAAAAAAATAAAATAAAAAAAAAACCCTCTTCTCCAGCTCAAAGGATGTTTAAAGTGAATGCAGAGGTATCTGTGAGAGTCAGTGTACTAAAAGTTTCCAGCAAATGTTGTCAGAGTTGCTACCCACCAATCCTATTGCAAACTTGTGCAAATAGAAATGGATTACGCAAACATAATTTGCAGACACCTTCACCCTTATTACAGAAAAAGGGACATGAAGGACATTTGTCTCCTTCTGTATTTTTTTTCTTAAACTTGCTGTAATCATCGTCTACCCCTCTACTACACAAGAAGTGCAACTCTGATTAAGAAAAAATTGCAAGCGAGAACCTGGATGAGTATCCAAATTGCTGACCCTCTCATACCTCAGCTTCTATGAGATTTAAATTTGGAAATGTAAAGCCATGACACCCTTCAGTTTGAAGAAGAACACACCAATATTAAGATTTTGTTCAGATGCACTGTGTCCTACAGTTATAAAAACCTGGTTTGTGGTTCATTTAGGAGAAAGGGATGAAAAATATTGTCACTTGCCCAACTCCACAGAGCAGGAACGCAGCAGTATGGGAATAGCTTCCAGGCCCTGATCAGGCACCGTATTATAAGCAGTTAATATCAGGTACCCCCCAAAAAGGTTTGATAGCTTAGGAGTGACTGACTGTGCTTTGATGACACGAAATATATGCTGCCTTATCAGCATTTAATACCATTTCCAAATAAGAAAGTGAAGGAGGAGAACCAAAGCTGACAGAGGAATTGAAAGGGGACCAGTGATGATGTCAGTGTTGCTAACTGCACTATCTATCTTCTTTTTATTTGATCCCTTTCCCATAAGTAATCTGGGCTGGCACAGAAAAGCTTTGTGGTATTTCAAGTTGTGATACTTCAAAGCTCTGTGCAGTAGCAACAGCAGAGCATAAAAAAGGGAACTTGGATTAGTGGCTTCAGCTCCGAACGATAAAGCAACGTGCATCAACAGGGACAGATCCTAGCAACTGCCTTCACCCCTCCATGAGAAGCCCCTCCCCAACGGCCTGACCTCCTGCAGAAGATATCCTTTAGAAATTTTAGAACATAGGCTCTAATTCTTGCTCTAATGGTGCTTTTTCCTGCAGGACACCTTGTTTCTGTGAAAAAGACATCAATATCCTACTTACCATCCTCCAGGGACTCACCATTGCCTTAATCACATTAAAAAGTTCATTACAATTGCTAAGGTAGAAAGCACAATATGGAAGATTTCAATCAAAGCCTCACAAATCAGTAAAAGAAATGAGGGGAAAAAAGTTCAGTTGCAGATATTCCTCTTCCGAGCGTGAGCTGCAACTAATTTAAAGTGCATGTTAGAAAGGAACGTATCATCTCATTTAATAAGAGCTCAAAGACCAGGGCAGACAAATAGCTCCTGAGAGGGTGATTCCCAGGGATAGCCAGCCAGCAATTCCCAGTTTAATCCATCACAGTCAATGACAAGAACTGTATCAGAATAGTCAGCTCTCCCTTTTACTTGTTACTTTTCATTAAAGGGATTAAGGTGCTTAAACCAAATGTTGTGCTGGTTCACGTTAGCAAACCAGAAGGATACCTAAAGATGTTCTCTGCATAAGATATTATGGCTAATTAGAAATTGAATTGATATAATATTTGGAAAGTATCTTTGTGTTTTGAAATCAATAAAGTAAATGGATAGCTTTGGGAAAAAAAAACTGTAGGGCTGTAGCGATTCAGTGCAGCCTTAAAACAGACCTATGAATACAGTAACAATTTTACACCATTTCTGAAAGCTTGGGCTGTGGACATTTGTTCTGATGGGCAGCAGGTGTAGGGAAATTGCCAGTGAAAAATTCCTGTGTGATAATACTCTCACCCGGCCACCGCTACTGATCCAAGATATGGTTTTCATGCTATGCCATCCTACACAAACAACTTGGAAGCATCATAACGTGAAATATCATGTAACATTTTATACCACCCCGGCTTACTTGGGGGGGTAATAAAGCTGAATAACGCTGGCTCTTCTACAGACAGCCTGCATGCTTTCTATGAACGTCTCACAGCCATTACTGTCTCTTCTTTTTCCCTGCTGATGAGAGCAACTTGTTGCAGAGGCACCTTGCCTGAGCTGGGACTTTACGTGTTTTGTATTATTAGCCTTCCAGGAAAATAAGGAAGAAGAAAAATCTCTTTTACCCTGCGACAATGCAACCATATTCTGATTTTTTTTTTTAATCCATATTCCTTCCAGTACCAGTATTAACCAAAGAGGCAGTAATTTTTTAAATAGAAGCCCATGAGTAATATACAAGGGAGCTGCATAATTTTGTATCTAAATTTGCTTGGAATACGCCTACCAAAAATACAGGAGTGGATAAAGTGTTAAAAAGGAAATTAAGAGTTTAAATAGGCATTTACTATATTTTCCTAAAGCAAACAGTAAGTTAACCACTTCCATGGTTAAGCTCTGGTGTCTATTGTTTTCTGATTACAAGTACAAGTCATCGTAAACTGCATTTTCTTAATAAAGAGTCCTAGAGCAAGGATTTTCTACAACAATTGTATGAGGTTTTTTTCCACAGTGGAGATAATTTTTCATCTATAAAATCAAGGAAATGTGAAAGCCCAAAAATCTTATCACCTACGAGCTCCACAACCTAGGTAGAAACTCAACATACACGTTCCCAAACTGGACTGGGGAAGTAGAGCCTTGCAAAGCCAGACACATACATTCCTCAGGAATAAAACATAACACCTTTCAAGTGCGCAGGCTAAAGATAATTGGCATTTACTACATTTACACTTTTTTTCCCCATAAATAATTATATGCACACCAAATTTACAATTTAACTTCACTCAGAGAAAACAAACACCCTATGGGGAACTGACCCTTAATTTGCCCAATAATGTCTTCATTCTGCGGTTATTGTTTTTCATGGTTCTTTAAACAGGAATACATTAAAAAGGCAATGGGATGGTTTGAATTCTGGTATTTCTATGACTGCAAAGCTATCTTACAGCTCTTCACGTCTCACTCTTTGATGCTGGATTACCTTTCTTTGGCCTATCTGCCAAGGGATCAGTGTGCCAGGAGCCTTCCCCAAGCCTTTTCCTGCACTAGGCAAGGAGCCAGGACCCTGACATTACCTGTGGTCTCACTGACTTCATTTGATGAGGATAGGGCTCTCCAATTTTTCCACTCTGCTGAAGGACAGAGGGATGCTACCTACTTTTAATATATCATAGGGAGGCTATTCTCATTCCATACATCATCTCAGCTTGATCACCACAGCAGGCCCATTCCTCACCCAAAACAAGAGGAACCAACTTTTTAGCACCACGAAGGTCTTGCGAGAGTTTGGACGTTTTCCTGCCACGCTGCTGGTCTGGGTGCACTAGTGCTTGTGTACAGTAAACACTGGCATCTGGTGGCAGCTAGGAGAATCACAGCCCTATATTTCCAGAGGCACAGCAGGGAACATAAAATAGAATGATGTATTTAAAGATGGTAGCTTAAGCATGAATTGATACTCAATGGTAAGATGATCAAACCTCTAATCATGACCATCAGCCAGATCAACATCCTTGCAAGCTCCTCGTGACAGCATATTTATATTCTTGGCAGGAAACTTGAGTCAGCTAGTTTCTAGTGCAAATCTGATATGAGTGGTTGATCTGAACCCCATGGAAAAAGCTCTAAAGATAGTTCCGGCGGACAGGGCTTCTGCTTGTAGAGAACTGGATACTGGAACTTAGATGATGCTGCAATTTGTACTAGATTAGGATAAGACTGAAGCCAAGTCATTCAACTGAGTTCATATCATCAATATAAAGCTATAAAGTGAGGGTTTGTATGTGCAACTATTGTCATTCCCATGTATTTTGTTGTCTGTTTCAGTATCTCCTATTGCATCTCTGCTGCAACATCAGGGAGCTTTTCTTCTGCAGAGACTAGCCTGATACTGAATATTTTAAATAGTGTGAGGAGTTTGGAATGAGGTTTGTTTATGTGTCTGGAGTTAAATGTCCTTATCCGAACCAAAGTGCGCATACTTCTGAGCTTCATGCATTATTAATTACTCCTCAGGAAGCTGTCTCTCCAGACAAGGCACATTATTCCCAATTTAGAATTTAGAAGAGTAAGTAAACACATTTGAAGTACAGCAAAATTGGAAAGGACTAGCAAAGTAAGTACAAGAATGATGCTAGGTCTCACTTAAATCTAGTTCATTCGCTTTCTTCAAAAGCAAGATTAGAGAGGAGTAGATGGATGACCTTATATGCCTATCTGAGAAGAAAAGGAGACTGATAAAGGCTATTGAAACAAAGCAGATAAAATACAAGACACAGTGGCACAGTGAATAAATTCAGATGAAAAATCAGAAGGGTATTTTTACTGAGTGAAGGTTAGCCATTCAACCAGCCAATACAAGGGCAGTATTGACTATGGCTTGAAGCCTTTAATTCAAGATTAGATGTTCTTTAAAAATACATACACCGTCTCAGATAGTTCCTGACATGCCATAGAAATCATGGATTAATAACCTATGGCCTGAACCATGCAAGGAGCCTGACTAGATGATTTTAACAACTTCTGGCCTTAAAAATTTATGCATATATGGTACCAAATTGAGCATGTAAATAATTCCTTCCCCATTTGCTAATTGCAGTGATTTCAACAGGCCAATTGAACACCTTTAATTTAAGTATGGGATTACATGTAATACTCACAAAAGACCATGATTAGGATCTGTTGGAGGTTACAGATGTCTGTCCAAAGGTTGATCATCTGGCCATTCAAAGCCCAACAACATTCTCAAGCAGAATAAATAATATTACCCAATGCAAATTGAATTTTTATTTTTTTTTTTACCCCTCTCTGGACAACCTCCTTAGAGATTGGGATCTGCGTAACAGCTGAGTCAACTTCTCTTTACAGAATCTGTTATGATCAGACATTTAAAATTCTTTGAAAGTAAAAGAAACTTGGAAAATTAAATTGTATTTCAATTTATCTGACTCCATTCCAAGTCTGTAACGTCTATTACATATCAGATGGTTTATATTTGAGACTTATTTTAAGAAGCAAGCAATATTTTGGAGGTCCGTACAATTTTTAACTTGATGCATCACAAAAAGGGGCTTTATAAACAATATTGATTCATTGGTGCCTAAGAAATCACACCACGTCAAAATAATACCATGCTTTTTCTCAAATTCTTTCTTGCTTCCATCAGGCATAAAAAGCCGTTTCATGCTACAGAAGTCTCTCATCAAGAGCCTCAGTGCCTTGTATAGGTTTTCTGAATTCTCCAGAAATTTCCCCCAATGACTAGCCTGCCCCAGTGTGGAATCCCAGTGCTGTGTTTTGTAGCCCAGGTCTTACAGATGAGTTCCACTGTTGCCACAAGCCCTTCTATGTGTGGTACCAAAACCTGAACTGTCCTTTTAGGCCACTGCACCCTGCATGAAAGGGAAAGGGAAAGAAAAAAGAACAGAAAGGGAAAGAAAAGACACTGCAAAACTAAACAAAGGCAAAGTGGATTTAGAAGTCACTTCATGCATGTGTGCATGTATTTAAATGCATAGAAGCTACGCATCAAAAATAACCTGAAGGCCTTTGGTCTTCCTCGTATGAGAAATGTGAAGAAAAGATTCCAGTCACCTCACTTTTGTTTGGGTCTGTCGAAGGCGAGGCAGATGAATAAACTAGACCAATGTTGAAATGACTTGCTTCCAGCACTTCCACAGTTTAATCACATCTCCCTGAGCACCTCAGATATCCTTTTTCTAGGCACACAAAAGGATGCAGACCTACAACAAAGGAGCTTTGTGTGTTTCACTACCTACCATAGGCATTAAACTCTTAATGGCTGACATGTCTTTGGAGCTGAAAACTGTTGGCAAAACATTTCTTGTTTTTCTCTCAGTCTAGGAAAATGAGATATTGCTTCTATATTAAAGTATTCTGAAATGAGTCACCTACAGCAGTGTAACCTGCCATATCCATTTGGTAACAGCAGAAGACATCAATTTTCAAAATCTTATCAGAAGTCACCAGTCCGTAAGTATTAGTGGCGCCTACTGAATTTTATCCAGGGACCTAACTGAAAACATCTGTTCTTTTACTTCACAGCAAATCAATAGATTAAATCAACCTTCTCTTTCCTCCTTTATTCTGTTCAATAAAGGCATAGGTTTTCTTTCATTTTTCTTCTATTTCTTTTAATAACCCACTTCTCCTTGCAAGTCAAATCCAAGTATATTATAGAGATTTCTGTGTCTCTTTCTGGGCTTACTTGGGGAGACATATATCTATGCTCTAGCAGAAGACAAGAAGAAGTAATTATTTTTGAGGCATGTATTTACAAAGGGCTTGGTAAAATTATACATAGTGTTTGGACCGCCGCCCAGCAATACTAAAAAAAATAGTAATAGGTACTAAAACAAAAACATACTAGGACGAATAATGTTTATTGCCTTTTTTCAAGTCTATAATTCATGCTATAAAATTTGATGTTATTATTAGAAATACCCACCTCTGCTCCCATACATTTCACCAATGTGATACAATATCACAACTGTGAAGCACGACGTGCTTTGCAAAGTCACCCACATTATGGCACTTATTTAGGTAATTTCTGACTAGATTCAAAACTATATTATGATTGTACATACTGTATCATCCCACTAGTACCACTCATTAGACTTGCACCAGGATATACCAAACAATACAGCCCAATACCCAGACTAAAGTATTTTATTAAAAAAAAAAGCACTCTTCCCTCAAGTAGTAGACAAAATTAAGTACTTCTGGACTGAGAGGATGAAAGATTAAAGTACAAGTGGTCAAAAAACAGAGGGAGGAACTATCATTTCTACAGCACAGTTGGTATTAAAAATTATCACCGAGATAGCAGAACTGGGAATTTCTGTTCTTGCACTATATCAAGACTGTCTAAATGTAGCCTGAGGATTACCCTCCCAGTCCCTGAAAAGACAGCTCTAGATAGGGATCTTTAATATTAAACTGAGAACAAATTTATGTACACAGCTTGCACCTTTTCTGTTATATATGGAGATTCCACATTGCTTATGAAGTCTTAATTCATTGTATTTTGACTTCATAAATGAAGACACTTTTACCACTGATAGGTAGATGTAAATAAAACACAGGAGAAGCATGTTTGACTTGAGCCAAAATTCTGTTACATTCATGACATGCATTGCAAAGCTGCTACGGGAAGCGTGCGGAAGTTTTATTTCCGTATGTATGAGAAGCTGATAAATATAAACAGAGCTAGTCTATAATAAGGTGACATATACAAGTATATCAAATCCTTTAAATCATGCAGGAAAGATAAATCACTGCCTGACCCAGATAACGAGTTCTGCTAGCATACTTTGTAGTATATTGTATCCATACGACAACCTGGCAGAGGCTCCCACATAAAACCAGTAACATGGGAAAAGGGTATTACAGCATCCACTCACTGTCTTATAACCATTTGGATCGAGGCTTTTGCCCCATGTCACGGCCGGCACTACTGACTTAAGTCCCAGTAAATCAAACCCCGTTTTGGCTTAGCGACTATGAAAAACACAATATAGGGATCCCAGAACCATGTCATCTGAGGTTTTCCATCAGCGCAGTGCAGCACAGCAACTTTAGAGCCTTGCCATTATTCATCAGTGAGCTAAAGCCCAAGAGAACGTTCCCCAACAGCCTGAGGTGAGGATAAGGAGGATTTTGAGGAAAAGTATTACTGGAACTTAATTGAATACGGTATCAAGGTAAAAAGGGATGGACACAAAGAAACATCTCTTACGACAAGAGAAGAAGCAGAGACAAACACAGGGGAAAAATAAAGAAGCGACAATCCACTACTAAGCAAACGTTAGGCTGGAAGGGTGTAGTGGTTGATCAACCCTGACTCGGGCTATCTTGTCAGCCAGAAAGGAAACTGATTTAACTGTCATCTGATGAATGACAGAACAGCAAAGTCAGTCTAAAAGTGGGATATTGTCGCTTTCTATCTCAGTTCCCATGAACAAAGCGGAATTTTTTCATTTGAGTTTTCTCTTTGTTAGCTATTAAAGCAATGATGCCTCACTTGCTACCGAACAAAAACAATAAGAAAACGGGAGGACCCAAGATGACTGAGACCAAACCCCATAAAATAATTAAACTTCAGACCTACCCTAATGCTGACATCAAATGTGTAAGAGTCATTGATAGTTCTCTGTTTCATTATGGGAAACAGAGATTGATGAAACACAGCTGTGTTCACAGCAATTGATGGCATACATCATCATTTCCACAGCATTCACATTAAATTACTTAGCAGCTATAGTGCCAGTATAGATTATGGGATAACCCAGCCCTTTCTTTTAATCTCAGGCATCTGGAATTTCAGGGTCAGATGAACTTTTTTTCCTTCCTTTTTTTTTTTTTTTTTTTGGTAGGCAAGAGAGACAAAGTAGTAATACCAAAAGAATGAGAATACCAAATCTCCTCTAAGGAATATGTATTCACATCGCACTCAAAAATAACATTTAAAGTAATTCCTAAATTTTAATATATATTAATATCCAACCACAGAGCGCAGGAAAAGGGAGAAAGGCTTACACTTACAAGAAGTTCAAAAACCATCCCGTAAAACTATTGGCAACCTAGAATTCTTCTGTATGAACCTCAGCTGTGTGACTTGCATATTTTCACTGTATTAGACAAACTAGGAGCACCATGCCCTCAGAAAGGCAGCTGATGTGACGAAAGGTCCAAATGATCCCTTCTAACCAAAGCTGTATGGTACTTAAATGCAAGACCATTCTGGACAGTGTTAAGTTGATACTGAAATTGCAACCAAGCTGCTTTAACACAGGAACTTCAAGCACTAAACAATTCAGCTGAAACCCAGATGATGTGATTACAACCGGGCAAGTGCTTTACTTGCCAATTCAAGGACTCAAAGACAGCTTCTCTATCTGAAGTAGAGATGCTTTTATTTTGAAAGCAGACTGAACAAATAATAAGCACTGTGATTCTAGTATGTAAAAATAAATATATATATATATGTGTGTGTGTATAAGAGGCAGCAGCAGAATGCATGTTTAAATAAGAAGCCAGGCTAATAAAAAGAAAACCCTGCATTTAGGTTATTGTTTTTAAAAATTAAACTCACTGTGATATGTAATAGAGCAATAGCATAAGGAAGCAGCAACACAGTAAAAAGCATGTCTTCTAAAACTGCCAAGGACAGTTTAGTCTAAACCACAGTGTAAATTGTGAATAATAAAAACAGGAAACTCTGGATTTCCAGTGGACTAATCTTTATAAAATAGCAATAGCCTCAGGAAACCATAAAAATAAAGCCACTTGACCATGTTATTGATTTATGAAAATATGTTCCAGAAACCCCCCACCTCAAACATGCACACATTTCCATGCCATCTTTATGATCCTTTATGTTCTACAAAATTCAAGTTTCCCACCATCCCATTTTACTGAACTTGGAGGTGACGGTTATGTTACACCTTTTCTTTCCACTATGGTCTCTTAGTTTTCTTTGCCACACGTTAGATACTCTCTTACTTATTATCCACTTCATTTACAGGGTAATTTTTGAAAATGTTTTATGAAAGGTCATAAAAAAACTAATTTAATTTCTAGGAGTTTCAGTAATAAAGAAGGTAAACAACTTCACGTAAAGCGAGTGAAAATTACCAAGGTCATTAAAGACACTCAGCGTTCAAAGCAGGTTTGTTGTTGTGTCACTAAATTTGTGTAAAGGGAGTTCATATTTTTGACATTCATCACGATACTTTAAAAGAATACATCTCATCTGTCTTGAGCCTAGCAGTTTTAAAGCATTTCAAATGAATTGGGGAAATATTTTGAAGTTCCATTCAGCATCATGTGTTCAATGTCCTGAGTCACTTGAAGGAAGAAAGCAACGTCATATTTCTTGAAACTCTTCCACTGTTATTTATGACACCTAATGACTGTAACCTACCTGGTCAGAGTTTGTTACTTCCACAAAAATAAATTAAAAAAAAAAAATTTAAAAAAATAGAATTGTGCTTGCCACAGCTACAATTTTAACCTGAGAAAAGTCAGCTTTGCCAGCCTGCTCTGACTGCCAAACATCCGACCTGAGCGCTTCTGCACTTTGGTGCTCCTGCACATCAGTTGGGAAGCTGCAGTAATTAATCCAACACAAGGGAATGATACTCCACCTCAGATCATATCCCAAAAAACAATCCTTCCAGCCTGTTGAAAGAGAATGACCAGAACGTAGCTACTTTGCAGAATTTGTCACCTGTAGTAACTCTGCTTGTAACAGGACAGAACCTGGCAGCAAATAAGAATAGAGGTAGCGGAAAAGGTATCCAACATTGTCTTCTGGGATATCTCAGAGAGAAATGGATATAACTATCAAGCATATCACATTTATTCCCCTTAGTCGACATTGCATAGCAACCTACTGTAAAAGGGTAGGACTAACAGACAAAAAACAAGAAATTCTTTCGATACAGCTGAGATACTCTCCACCTAGGAAGACATTGCCCATCTGAAAAGTGCTTTGAATGCTTTTCTTCCAGTCTCAAACAGCTAAATAAAATTATATGCTGCAACTAATAAGCTCAAGGCAATGTTTCATCTGCCTTAGCCTATGTCACAGCCATCCCGGGACAATCACGAACCCAGATGACCCAGGGGAGCCAAAACACACTATGTAGAGCAAATCATTCCATCATTTCTTGAGAACAAAATAGACTCATTAACCTATTGTATGTATTTGTACACATGCAAAAATACAGCTGTGCACAGCTTTCCTCAGAGAGAGGAGAAGCAGCCTGGACCCTTTTCCAGGCTGGATGGTAAAGTTTCACACTCCCCGTTTTTGGCAGGTTGCTACATGTCACAGTGACATTTCTGTTTTCTGTCAAGACCAGGCACAGGTTTTTATTTTCTGAATTTGGAGAAACACCTCCCTGTTCTGGGAACTTCGTGCTGCAAGTATTTCCCTCTTGAAACGTTTGTCCTACCTGAAAAGGCGCTTAGTGAGTCCCCAAATCCTCATTCTAATCAGGGGTCCCCAAGTTTGATTTATGTAAGCAGTAACTGAGCCATATTGAGCTATGATGAAGCCATTCAGTAGTCACACAGCTCTGTAGCAGCCTAGCACAGGGCTGTTTTTAAGTGTGATTGCTTGCTCCATTGGTCAGGTGCCATTGCAGAGCCTGGGGAACAGTGATGTATAGCAGTAGACTATATTTTCATTTTGACTTCATGTTTGATCCTCTGGTGAGCTGTAGCAGAACAATTATTTGCTGCTTTAGCTAGGCTGGGTTGGAATCTAACATTACAAAAAATTGATGAGGAAGGGCAAATTCTCTCCCATGTATATTTTTGTTGAGATCCCATGTGCTGTTGAAAACAGAATAAAAATTCATCATGTCTGTTTTATGCCTCAGACTAATTTCTCCACACCTTGTCCTTTCTCCTGTTATCCCAATCTTAGTGCCTTTCCGTGCCCCTGCTCTGCAGGATCAAGTACCTCCGTAAGAGGTTTCTGTATTTCTTAAATAGCTGTATTTTCAGCTCCATCTGCCTATGTTACATGACTATGTAATATACCTACTTACCTCAGATGACTATGTGACTCATAATACCCCCTCACCTCCTGCCGTCCTTCCTTGATCACAGAGCAAGGAAAAGGGGTGCCTGCTTGCATTACTATTGCTATGAGGGGCAGGAGTGGCAAATGTTTTCTGCTGGCCCCATGCTCCCACATAATCCAGAGCTGTATCTCTGAGACGCAAGCCATTCAGTGTTTCAATCTATTTTATTCTTCTTTCTCCAAAAGTGCTCCCTGGGCGCGGAAGCAGGTGACACCCTCCAACAGCATTTCTGATATGCAAATGTCTGCAGGGGCAGCTCTCTGGGTGGCCCATCTCCAAGATGGGAAAATCCTCAAGAGTAGCTCTGCAGAGCCCAGCAGTGCTTACACAGGGAGCAAGACAGCAGCAATGGATATTACAGTAACTGCACTGGAAAATTCCCCCATCCTCCCCTGAGCATCTGCTCTACACGTGTTGAACAGACCTTCTTTGTCTCTTGTCCAGCAACATGCGAGTGAACCCAAGTTCCCCCAGGGAATGGAGGGATACAGGAGAAGTCAGCATAAAGATTTGTGCTGGAAGGATAAAAGATAACAGCCTGTCAAACTGCAGACCTTTAAAGCTTAACACTTTCTTTCAAATTTGCTCTCACACTGCTATCTGCTGCCAGAATATAAGAAGTTTGCGACCCCGACTTACATTTACTGCTTCTTATCGAGACATTTCAGAAAGGGAAAAAATGGAGAAAAATACAGTGTATAAACACAAAAATACAACTGATAACTATTTGCATCTTCAAATTATGTTGAGAACTGTTCAACTTGTAACAACCACAACTGTGCAAGACAGCATACAGACTCAGACAAATGTTTTCTTTGGTCATGTCTTTGCAGAAGTAACTTTATCATCTCTCACACACACCTTGCTGCAGCTCCCTCAAAAAGTTTCACCTCGCAGTTTATTCCTCATAAATTCAAAATGCCAAGACATCAGATCTTACCTACTTTGACATCCAAGCCACCTAGTCATGTGAACTGAATAGGATTTCACGTGGAAGCACAGAGTAATCTGAGATTATTCAAAAAAGCATGGACTAAAAGGTGGCTTCAGACAAGTACAGCTAAGTCAGCACACAACACCTGAAAAAAGTTCTGTTAACAACTGAAACATATTCATGCAGTACGAGGACAAGACCATGTTGTTTTGGGGTCCCAAGTCCCTAGCAAGATATTTAGTTGGCAGCATGTGTCTATACTGGTCCTTCTGGAGCTAGCCCCATGCTTCAAGTTCACAGTGTAGACAAAATCACTTCAGTTTTTGGTCTGTAGTATGTTTAAAAGCATTAGTTTTTCATACTTTGAGTAATTCACACAGTTCCAGTAAATATTTTTCCTTAGAGGAAGAACAAATGGCCTGAAAAAAGCATTCTTTTGGTGCTGCCTGAATAGAAAGACTACAAATGCACCTCAAGGGACATAAACCATGTACTGAGGTGAAAATCCTCAGCTATTTCATAGAAGCTGGGGAAACTACTATATGCACATGAAGTGCAAAAATGGTGGCTCAAATTTTTAACATTATCAAATAAGTGAATTTTGAATTTTTCTCTGTAGTGCTGTTGTATTAATGTGCTGGCTGACTCTCTTCTAAGGAGGCAGCTTAAACATCCATGAGACAGGATAAACATTATTTCATTTTAGAGCCTATAAGGTACCTCACTTCTAAATAAACACCTCTTGAAAATATTGAGGTAAAGAAAATGATCGGTACAGAAAGCACTCATGAGAAAAGAAAAAAGGAAGGGGCAAAAAAGAAAGAGGTGTAATTTGGACAAAAAGCACTGGAGAGCTGAGATGGCAAGTCCTGCTTACAGAAAGAGGTGGGAGCTGTACCTGACTGCTGCGCTGCTCCCTCCACACCCCTCTCTGTAGCTGCCTCCTGCATGCCCTTGCATCACCCTCAGGACTTCCAGGGACATGGTGCGGGCCAACAAGATGCACTGGAGCTGCTGGAAGTCATCCCTTTTCTTGTCTTGTATGCACCTGGAGCCAGCCCTGCATAAGCTGTATGGGAGACAGAAGACCGGCTGCTTCCTAAACAACCATTTCTGGCAGAGAAGGGTGCAGCGCAGTAGTACTGGTCCCTACAAAACCACCTGTGACCCTCAGGGTCCACCAACAGAAGAGCGTGCAGCATGTGTCTGAGATCACCTGGATCCTCCGTCTCACCACTTGGGTGTTTCTTCCTTGCAGCTACCTTCTGACAAAGACCACCCAGGAGCTAACAGGGAAATCCATTAGCTGCTGCTCACCTGGTCTAAATTTGAAAAGGTGAACAAGAGGGTCCATACCCAATTGTGAATCCCCCGTGCTCTCCAGCCCCACAGACTCGTCCATTATTGCATTTATTGTTGAGTACAGATCCACATTTGGATATTGTGCAGGATGGAAATTCTCTTGGTTTTCTGGAATTCATTACAACCTTGATCCACTCCAAACATACTGGAAAGCATGAAACAATAGAAAGAGCCTTCCAACTGTCACCTTGGATTTGTCATCAGATGTGGAATATTATAGGAAAACTTTCAAGAGGTGAAATATATATCTTCCAAACTGGCAAAATATGCAAAACAACACTTCATCATGTTTAACTGGCTCTCAGGTGTCTCCCTGTACAGTTTAGCTGTCACTGACTTGAAGTTATCTAGAGCAAGCCTGTCAGAAGGGTTTTATGCTTTATCGAGGGTCAAACCACACAAACAAAGATTCCACTCATTTCAATATTTTTGGTGTTATAAAATACATATTTTTGCAGTAAGACTATTGCCTGTTTATATGCCATATACTTAGTCCGCAGTGCATCTTTTAGTGCAGTGTGGGCAGTTAAAGTAACCAAACTGTATCAGCTCATTTCTAAGACACAAATCCACTACAAGCTATCAACAAAACCTGTACAATGGAACTTCCCAGGTCTGTTAAGCCATCTGTGTAAAAACCGAACATATTTCATCTACAGTAATGTCAAGGCTGCTCTGACTGAAACTTGAAACACAGCCACTGGCTTCTGGTCTGAAGTAAAACATAGTCACTGCTGTAATTAAAATGTGTTAGTTATAATATTTTCTTCTATTTTTTAATGCAGTGGGGTGTGTGTTGGCTGAAACCCAACAGGGAATTTTTGACAACTTCTGCACAGCTAGAATCATCAAAACAATTTTAAGTGACCTGTATATGATCAGTTGGAAAAAAAATATATCACACAGTAGCTATATAAAAATAGTCAATAATTGATTCAGCAACTATTCTTCATGTAGTCATCTTTGGTATTAAAAAGCTATAAAGAATTTAATGCTGCAGGCTTTCTGCTGCTAGTTATTTTTCCTAGCATAGAAGCACTAAAATCAACAGCCTCTGCCTCTCAGTAATAAAAGTATACGCCTATGTATCTACATATTAATACTATAACATTTGAAGATTCTGTGTCTCGGCTAAAATGAGTCCATCTGTTGTGCTCTGAGTAAGATATTCCCATAAAATACAGATGCAATAAGAGATGTACAGTTGCAGTCTCATGCTTTGGAGTTTAGGAAAAAAAGCTAAACCTTCTGTCTTGAAGAAAAAAAAAAATCTAAGGCAAACCAACTAAGCACAAATGGCTTCATCTTTTGATGTTGCTGGATCAAGCATTCTTTGCTGGCATGTTCAGAATCAAAAGAAACATCCTGATAATGAGACATAGTGTTTTTGTGATCTTTTTTGATTTCCTGTATTAACATTAATGAAATAAAGAAGGCAACATCTGAAGTCTAAGGTCTTCATTCTTCCACAGCACAAAGTCCTTTGTGGCCAAAACAGAATTAAAAAATAAGTTCTCTCTCAGACAAAAAACATATAAATCTGTTTTGCAATATGCAAACCTATTTCTTATTAAGTTTTATGTTCTCTACTCAATTCCCTTATCTGTTTGCTCATGCTCCATTTACATGAAAATTCACAGAAATGTTCAGGCCATTGGCATTGTTCACACCACCAAGACAGGGTCTACCTGAAGCTAAAAAAGACGTAGAGGTACGTACTGGCCTATACACTACTTGAATTTCACCTGTTGCTTGTATGCTTATGATCCTTTTATAGAAGGAATTATTCTTAACATCCATCTAGCTGAGCTCCCAGAACAAATGTTTGGGGCAGAAAAAAAATCTAATTAAGCATCTATGAACAGATATGATGCCAAGGAAACAACTGTGAAAATCATCCTCTCTCAAGTCAAACAGAGTTGGAATACAACTTTGGCATGTCCCACTGATATGCCTATCACCCCTCAACTAATTTCAGAGGAGTCTCCATTTCTGGTTTTGTTCACTTCTGCTAGGGTGAAAATACAACAGTGCCATTTTTAAGCATAGAAACTAAACACCATCAATTTGAACACTGTTCCAGCTGAAAACTGTTTCAGAAATACTGAAAATTTGCAGTTTGCTGAGGCACCCAAACATGTACATAACTTTAAGGATATGAATTGATTCTGCTGACTTCATGCAAGATTATCCCCAAACCAGAACTCTGGGTATATGTAACTTTCCTCTGCATTGAGTTAAAAAAAAAAAAAAAAAAATCTTTTTTGACCAATTTAATAAGATACAATTACAAACGTGATTAAAGATGATATCTTGCCAAGGTGGCCAAAGACGACAAAGTCAGCCACAGCACAGAAGCACTTCTTGTTGTTTTAGCCCTTTATCTGCACTGTAGAAATAACAGTGTTTGTATGCAGCTTTGAGAAAAGGAGTCTCGAGCACTGCTTTGTACTGGAGGAAGACCATTTGTGAGCCTCCTGTTAGCCATCCAGGATGCTGAAGAAAAAAAAATGGGCCCCAGGCAATTTTCCACCTCTCTCTCTCTCTCTAAACATTAACATACAAAAGTAGGACCCAGAGAGTCAGCAATAACAGCCCCAAAGAACCTGCAAACCCTGTGCTTCCCCATGGGACACCCTAAAGGTTATAGACAGAGGATGTTTCTGAGTCTCTTACATTTTATACCAGATCACAAAATAACATTTGGTAGAACAGCACAAACTTGCTCTGCCATCAACGTGAGCACAGAAATTACACTTCTCCCAAGTTAGCCAGAGCCTAAATTATACACACTTCTAGATGGGCACTGAAGGACAGATGACACCTATTCTGATATAAAACCCACCAGGGCAAAGCTACCCTCTCCAACCACATTTCAACTAGCAAAATGATCCTCTGTTTGATCCTTGATATCACTTACCAATGACGTATTTGACCCTGTACTATGTACTCTAACACTGGATTTGCCATCTTATTAAACCACTCCATTTTCACTCCTCCTTGGTGTCGTATCTACCTCAATTCTGCAGCCAGATGACTCTGATTAGTGTACAATCTTTGTATTGCCTCCTCTTTAAAAAGAAAAAAAAGTTCCCCTTGTTTTTATGATTATACAAAAGGTTACCCCTACCTAGGTTTCTATAATGCATAAGAGAAATATTAAGAGAAATGAGATATGAGAATAGATGTTAGTCACAATTACTTTCCTGAACTTAAAAATTAAGACAAAGGATGGATGCTTTAAAGAATCTGATTTTTTTTCATGGTATGTTCTGTAAGAAAAGTGTCCTTCACTTAGACAGTAAAATAGTTACAATAGTAATAAATGTTAAATGACCACCGACTGGACCAGAACACACTGAAAAAGAGCATCATTCTTTGGACTTCCAGTTTAGCTACTTCATCATTCCTATTAAAGCCTTATTTCTGGGTATCTAATTTCTCAAAGCTTATGCCTGCATAAACATTTAAGCTTCTTATTAATATAGCTCAGCTTATTTCTTTTTATCTTAATATATTCAGTACCTCAGAAGGCGCCACAGCTGGAATGCAGCTCTTGGATATGATCGTAAGTGCTTCAAAGGGAACGGGAGAGGTCAGCATGCCTGAAAGAAAAGATATTGCCACTGCCAAGGACCAAAGAGATTGTGACAAGATGGGAATACAGAAGTTAATACAGAAAAGACAGCTAACAAAACCAGGGTCAGAACCAGCAAGGTCCTTGTGGTAGGAAAGTTAAAATACTTTGCTTTCTGTAAAACAACCTAATAAATAAATAAATAATCAACAAGCTGATAAAACCTTCCCAAGAGGCAACTGAAGGATGATAACCCAGTGCAGGGTTACAACAAAGAGATTCGTTACAGAAATGTGAATCAACTTAGGGAAAACAAAAGCACTGAGAATTTCTGAGAAACAGCCCACACTGCTTTTTTTTCAAGCTAAAACATTGTGAGGTTCTGACATATTTGAATAGCTGATTGGGCTGCTCGTGTGTGCACCCATTTACTTTTTGGCTTTCATCCCTTCTGGAAGTAATGAAATACCTTAGGAAAACGCTTCTTGCGAAAGAAACATGGTGTATCAGTTTCGTTCAAAGTAATATTAGTAAATCAGTGTAAATGAAATCAGCATTTGCCCCCAGTTGGTTCAGAGGGAACAAAGTTCTAAACTTATTAAGAAACTTCAAAGGCAATATGAAAAGGAAAAGGTCTCATGAAAAGGAACATTTATATGGAGTTTCAAGTAGTTTGTGCCCATACACAAATATTTGTTCAGGGATTATTGTTAATGAAAATTCTTCTTATTGAGCTCAGCCTTTGTAACATCTTTCAATTTTCCTAAATCTAGCCACGTCCAGCAAAACAAGCGCTCCAGATGTTGCAGAGTTTTTATGATGCAGACAGATGTCTCATAGGTAAGGTCACCTCGACCATTTCAACTGCCTATGTTCTGAGCCACGCTGCTCTCAGCCCAGTTGTTTCCCAACACACAGGAGGCTGAGCTCCTTTGAGGTAAATCATAAAAAAGCAATGAAAAAGAAAAAAAAGAGGACTTCATACATTCATACTGAACACAGCCAAATACTCAAGCACTCCCACATTAGTTCTCAGTCCTCAGCATATGCATATGTAAGTTCCCTCTAACAACAACTCTTATACGTCTGTGAAAACTTCATGTAACAAAAGCTGCATTTGACAATCAAGTTCAATGATGAACTGACAAAGTTTGGTGAAGAACAGACATGGCAGGAGAATCATTTTGTCTGCTGAATGAATCCAGATAACATCTTATCAGTCAACACTTCTTAGCATAAGCAAGAACCTGCAACTGAGAGAGAGCATCAATGGCCCCAGACTTACTTTTTTTTTTTTTTTTTTTTTTTAAGAAAAACATTAAGTTTGGGGGAAAATAGGGTGGAGACTACAATTTTGGAAGACCAAATATTCTACTTTCCCTACCGTCTCACCAGTACAGTCTTTAACAGATTTAGGGTATGTCATCCTCCAACTACAGGTATATCCCCTGGCCCCTGTGCTCAAACACATCCAAGTTACACCTCGATAGTAGATTATGCCATTCTTCTGCTTGTCATTCATTATCCTCCAAAGTACACGTGTTTGAGATAAAGGTAGGCAGATTAACATTGAAAATTGACCTTCCAAAAGCCTAAGTAAATACAATCACTGTATTCATTTCAGACACTTGGGAATTTGACAAATCTGTATTAAAAAAAAAAAAAAGGCTGATCAAAAAGGCTGTTTCTAGTCAGAAACTGTGCTACCAAGCAAAGTTATGCTAGCAACGTTAAAGAAATACACATCAGCCCAATAAGGAAATTGCTTAGCATAGGTTATTAAATATGACTATAAAATGTGCAACTTAAAGTTTTAAAAAAGCTTCACACTGTGCAAATCCCAGAGATAGCCAAGTGGCAAACTAAGATAGCAAAGCATCCAAAGTTACACCGTGTCTAGAAGTGCTTACTCATATCTCTTTGCACCTTGTAGAAGATGCTAACTATTGGCATAGGCACTCAGCCAGCAGAACAGCTGAAGCCTGGAACCAGCTCCATCAGGAAGCTTTGTGAGCCCATGCAGATCCCTGCCCCGCACCCAGTTTCTGCAAGGCCAGTTCCAAGGGCTGCAAAGTCATAAGCCAGGTTCCTCTCCTGAACTGTGCAACTGGGAAAATGAATCTGATTTCTCACCATAGCACATTTCAATTTCTTCTTCTCTTTCTTGGTTTTGAACCTGGAGGTAACTGGAAAATGTAAGTGGCATTTTTCTCTGATACTGTAGACTGATTTTTTTTTCTATAAAATATCTTCAGATGTCCTTTTAAAAGATGACTCTGAAGACCAAAGGTTTAAAAAAAAAATCACTAAATATCACACAATTTAGCATAAAAATTGCAAGGGTTATCAATCCATGTTTTGAATGAATTTGGATGAAATCATCATTTAGGTTCGGTGTTACTGTTTATACATGTTCTTAAACAAAAATTTGTAAAGCAACAGTTTTAACTGATTTTATTAGAATTAATTGCAGCCTGGAAGTCCATATTAATGTGGTATGTTCTACAAACAACAAAAAACTCTAGCCTTTGTTTCTTACTCTGAGGGTAAATGCATCCATCCATTTTTTCTGGCTTACATCAGAACATTCTGGCAATCAAATTACATTCACTATCACAGTATCGAAGCCAGCTCTAGTAAATAAGAAAAGCTGCTGAAATCAAACTCGTATCTTCTGGTTACAGCACTACAATTGCTTTATGAAAGGAAGAGTCCTTGACAGCAGAATGCCTTCTAGCACAACATGGAGCAAATGTTGAGTAACAGATGGTCTACTGTCCTCTATGTTGACTCACAAGAAAAGGTTTTTGCAGCATTTGGGTTTTCCCTGATGACTCTTCACCTGAGTACTGATCACAGCTGACTCCACTTGGATCATAGGAGGTTGATCATGTTGATCATGTCACAAACTGTCCCTCTGCTGGTCTGCATTGTAACATACAGAATCAGAATCCATTTGAATCGATGATTCTTTTGTAAACGAAGCCAAACCACAAGATCAGAACACTGTGATTGCATAGAAGGGCAACGAGTGACATGGCTTATTTACTGATTAATACTTCACTATAGCAATAACACAAGCTTCCACTGGAGAACATCTGGAAACATTACAATGCAATAGTTCTTCAAAATAATGAGGTCTATCAATCATTCATATGACCACTGAATATGAAAGAACTTCATGTTGTCTACAAAACAACCAGACTTGATGCTACTCGCTCATGACTGGTGATTTCACTTTGGCCAGGACAAATAGGTATCTGCAGAGCAGCTGCTGTAATCATAATATAGAGTATCTTCTTTGATTGGATTAATCTGCCAAGACTAGGGAGTGCATGATGTAGAAAATACCTCACCAAAGAAAAGAACAAAGCCACAACTACAAAGGTAAATAAGTCAAAGAGACTTAGCTCAACAAGATTTATAGGAGTTATCAAATCTTGAGCATGGCTTCAACCACACAAATGCTAACAAAAATCAAAGCTGATGTTTTTCTGGTTTTATTTCTGTGTTTCTAAATTATGCCACTTCAGACAATACAGGTAAGGCATGTCATTATCAATCGTTTCAGTATAAACTAAGTAAGAGTAACATGTAAAAAGGAAATGCTACCATCCACAGTAAGCAAAAAGACTTGGAAAAAGAGGTGGAATTCACTGTTGTGAGAACTTATTGCTCACCAGTGGCAATGTGATTTCAAAAAGGAAAACCCAGATGGTTACATGAGTGACTTGCACTATTCAATACAACCTTCGCTTAGTTCTGCAGAGAGAAGCAAATTGAACTGTCAGGTCTTCCCAGCTGTTTCCACTCTCCAGCACTGCACAACTGGTCAAGCCCATCACATCTCCTGCTCACTACCCACATTGCAATACCTTCTGGTGAGCATGAGCAGACTGCATGAATGGGACATGAGGGAAAGACAAGAGAGGAGGAAGGATGGCAAGAGGATTGCAGATGGCAAGGTGAAGGAAAAATGACATAATGAGGAATTCTTGAAGTTGCAAAGACAAAATTCAGAGTTCAGGATGGTAGGTTAAGAGGCTCTTTGGTGAGGCAAGTAGAATACACTTGGTTTTTTCCATTTGAAAGTTTTCACAGATCGAATCCTTAATCCAAAATATTCAGACTTGGGCAACTAACACTAGAGACCTCAATCTGCACGCAGGCACCAAATCAAAGGTCTGAATTTCTCTTACAGCTACTACCAAGGGGAATTGCTTCAAATTGCTGGAATTAAATGTATATGGAGAGGCAGTTACTTGGCTACAAAATATTACTGACCCACCCTCTTTCCACACATTTTTCCAAAAAAAAATGATAAAAGGCAAGTAATTCTCCCTTACGATCCAAAATGCCATTTCACAAGAAACTTTTGACCAGAACCCTGAGTTCAGGCAACATGCAAGTTCATTACAAAGTCCTCTACTATCTTAGTAGTATTCCCTCTACTGTTCAGCCTTACCTTTTCTCATTAACTTTTCCTTTCTTTGTTTTCCTCTCTGTCTAGGTGGGGAAGAAAGAATTGGCTAGGCCAATCCCATTCCCAAAATAAAGGTAACAGAAACAACTTTAGAGTAGAAAAATCAAAGCCATATTGTTATAATATTACCTACCTCCCTCACTATCCCAATCGCTCATTCCTTTCTTTTAAAAATGTTATTTTGAGAGGGCCATAGACGAAAGCTATGAAGTTATACAGAACAGCACAAAGTACAACTGCTTACATGAAAATTTGTAGAATAGAGAAACCTTCTAGGCATGTAGAAGGCCAGTGAATTACACAGGACACCAGAAGAAAAAGTAGACAGATTGGTAATCTGACTATTTTTTCACCCAGCTTTGGGGAAGGAAAGATCTATCCTCCATTTATACCACGATATGTAGCACTGCAGCATCAGTTAAGGGAAACCCAGCCAGCACTATGACAAGATGTATCTTCCGATTCATAGCAGGCAACGCTTTGTGAGGCATGGCCTGGCTTGCATGAAAGCCAGCTCTGGACAATGTACAGAAATCATAGAACAAGAGCATTCCAGAAGGCAGATTTTGACTTTTTGAGTCACATTGTTTCCTGGCTACTTTCAAGCGGCACAAGGATTTGTTGCTGCTGCCCAAAACCTACACTTCATGAAACCTTTATCCCTGAGGGACATTTTTTGGGTAACCTTCTTGTAATGTACATCCTCTTGTACTGCCTGGAGGATGCTCGCTTTCCCTTTTTACTTCAGCCAGCGCAGAAGGGGCACTAAAAGGTCACTCACTTGACATCAGCTCAACTTGCATCAGCTCCCATGCTCACATCACCAGGTGGCAGATTCAGCTGCCCTAATGTCAAAAGTAACCAGCAAACAAGGGCAACAACAAGAGCTTGCAAAGGAAGAGTTGGTAAATAAATCTGTTTCTCGAGCAAGTACCTGCTGTACTTGTAAACGCACTACAAGGCAGTGCTTGGAAAGCAGCTATTTATAAACATAGAGACGAATTAGGCTCATTTTTCACATTCAGTACAAGACAGTTTCTCAAGATCAGATTGATGATAGGGGTGAATGCCGAGTCTGAGGCCAGATGGAATACTGCCCTCTCAGATCAATGCAGAAAAATGGTCTTTTGCCAAACAAATAAATAGACGGAAGAAAAAAGAAAGCAAGCCTAATTATACCAACCTTTCTAAGAAACATTTCCAAAAATACTTATTGGCCTTATCTGGAGTGGAAAGTTTCAGAAGAAGCACCAGAGGTGTTTTATTTTAGCTTGGCATGAGTAGTGAAATTACAGGAATGATTTCTAAGTGTGGCAAGTGCAGCTGCTTCTCAAAGACACAGTTTAAGGGTTCTACATAAAACCATAAAATCCCTGAGAGACTTGTAAAGAGCTGGTATGGTTTCTTTTGAATTCAAGAACTTTTTTCTTTCTTTTAAAGAGCCAGTTGGCTTCTGTTGTAACAGAGCTCAAGGCAACACCATTAAGACAATAGTGGGAATACAATGATCAATTGCTCCAAAGCACTGCCACGTTCAAGGCTAGGCCCTCTAAAATTCCTATTAAATGACACCAATCCAAAGATTTCAAATAATAAGAGGAGAAGACTTGCCAAGGACTCTAACCTCTCTTAGTTTTTAGCAAATCACAGTTACTATACAATAACAGGCAGAAACAATTAAGAAGCAAGAAGTTAAATGCTAAACAAAGCTCGCCAAGCTCATGTTGTGACTAAAGGAAACATTCCTGTTATGTGTGAATTTTGGGTGGGTAGGGTTGTCGGTTGCAAACAGAGCTTTGCACTAGGGATAGGTAACTTTGCATATATACTTTGATGAGCTTTTCTCCTGTGTGGGGGAGAAGAGGGTATCAGCAAGCACAGTGCTGGGAGAAAGGGCTTCTACAGAAAAAGAAACAGAGGTTTTCAGCATTAAACTCTTCATAAAACACAAACAAGGAGGAATGAAAAACTTGTATCTTCATTACTGAAAAGAGTCTAGTCACCTGTGATGCCGACACAACCAAAGACTGTTCCAGGCAGCGCAGTAAATACATCAGCTTCCTATCAAAGCTAGGTTTTGACTGGCTAAATCACACTCGTGTCCTTTAGGTGGAAAGCTTTACAAGTCTGTCCCTTGCATTTTTGAAAGACTAATAAATAAATAAATAAGATTTAGCTGAAATACTTTTACAAACAAAACCCAGGCTGGAAGGCAGCAGTAGAGTAACAGGGGTCAGTCTGGCACTGGGGGTGGGCACCGGGGGTATAAGCTGATAGGACACGAGCCAGTTGGGAAGTCCAAGCTCCTTTGGACTTCACCTCACAGCTCACACCAGACATTCAAACGACTTCTTTCCCTATCTCCTCAGCACGCTTTTTTCCATTGCCTCACAGGAAAGTTGAAAGGCTATTGCAAGATTGTTCAGGTCTGTTCTACAGATCTGTGAAGCACTTGCATCTAGGCTGAGAGAGATGAGTATTCAACATTTGAGAGGTTGTTGATGAAGATGGGACTTTCCCAAGGTTCATTCAGCACTCATTTCTCACATACAAGGAGGTTCCGCATATTTCAGAGATTTATCCCAAACCAGCACTCCTGCATAATGGGATAGAACTGTTCAGCCCAGTGTTTCATAGAAAGATGAAAAATGGTGGTTCCTGCAAAATGTGAATGTCAACAAATGTCCTCTAAGGAAATCATAGCTCCTGAACATAAGATACAAAACTGAAAATACTCTCTTACATACATCAAGGATATTTTAGGTCAAAAAATGTAAACAAGCACTAAAATTGTCACATTTTCACACAGGGTGTGTGTAATGACCAATAAAATCAAGCCACTTCCATCCAGTATAGATTAAAAGATGACTGCATTCAGAAACAAATTGTAAAATAAACACAGCATGTCAAAGTGAGGTTTTTAGTAGTAGTGAATGTCATCAAGACAGAGAATAAATATTCTACAGCTATATTTTCAGGTATGCCTCACTTTGTGCGCAGCTTCAGGCGTGAAGCTTGCCCATCTAACAGCAGATTCACAACATAGCTCATCGTCTGATTTTGAACATAACCAGTTTGAACCTCCACATGTAATAGAAACAGAAAAAATGTTGTTAGAATATGTTAACTCCGACATTTCCTACTGCTTGCAGAAAAACTTCTTCCATTGGTTTCAGCAAGCACTGGAGCTGGCCTGAAGTCATGGGGAGTCATTGGTTATTCCTTATTTTGAGAGTGTCTGGAGTTTCCTTAGTCTGCAGCAACAAACCTCTATTTAATAATCAAGAGAACAATCTGCATACAACCTCATTTTTTCTTAAAAGCAAAGGAAAAAGAGAGAAAAATAATGCTTAGTAGATTTAGAAGCAAGTATTTCATTCTGAGTGTCCCTCCACTGGTAAGGATGATGATTAACTCAGATTAGGCACATCAGCTGCTAAATTGGCCTACTGTAACCCCTATGGGCTTTCTGAGCTTTTTACTTCTAATAACATGTATGTGATTTCCCCCTTAAAATTATGTTTCTTCAGGCAGAGGACAGGCAGTCTAGCAATATTTTATGCTAACACTCAATCCCCACATCACTGGCTTTATTTTCAGCCTATTGGTTAGAGAATTAACTCTGTTTTTCTTCAGGACAAATAATAACTAATTGTTCATACAATGGTGGTAAAGATAACCAATTTCTCAGGCTCTGCCAAAATGAAATATGTCTGCAATTTCCTATTTTCTGGGTCCCCTTTTTTCCTCCTGTCTATCCAAAGTATCAGCATCAGCTTTCTTCACTGCTTTGGTTCACAGTTGAGAGGCTGCCAAGATTCATCATTTCCTGCTTACACAGCAATCTAAACCAGACCTTTTAATCAGATTCTTTATTGTGAATCCTTTTCCTTTGCACTTTTACCTAAGACTCGTGAGCCCTAAGAATTAGAGAAGTGGTAGTTCATTTCCATTTTCTCCTCTCATTTCTATTCCTTAATCGCATATTCACACATAATTTAAAAGCAAACATACACAAAAAATATATAGAGATAAACAGATTATCCTTGAACTCATACCATTTTTAATGCTAGATGAGGGCACTGACTAAAATTAAGTCAATCTCTAACTATAAAATTCAAAGTAAGGATCAGTTCAAGGCACAGATTTGATACAGATACTATCAGCTACAGATCACAAACCAAAAGAACAATATTTCACATAAAAGTATTTTAAAGACTAGGCCCACATATTTTAGAGAGCATTTTACCCAAATTATCATACCTTGGCAATTAAGAAATGACTATGGAATATTATTTCCCCATTACTTCTTTTTTACACAAATTATCAAGAAAGATAGAAAACTAGATTTAGCTACTACTCTAAGTCCCAAGCAATTGATTTTCTTTCAATATTAGTCCTGGGACACAAGAAAGAAGGGAAGAAATTTTCTATACCCAACATACAGTAGTTCTAATACAAACATTGTTGTTTTTTTTTTTAATGGAATAAAAGACAGTTATATGGGTTCATGTAATTTTCACGATTAAAACTTGGTAACAGTTTTACCAAGAGCTTGTGCCTTATCTTCCTGGTTAATAAATAAAATAAGCTTGTTAAAACTATGCATAGCACAGAAGTCAATTCTTTAATAAGCACAAACTAGTATATCTGTCCTTAGCCCAAAAGGAAAAGTACATATGATTTTTTACTGCTAGCATATTAGTCCAGAAACTTGTAATTAGTCATTGTCCTAACTGCAGGCAATGGGGGGTTAACAGAAAAGTAGTCCTCTAACACTCTTCATCTTCTACAGTTACATGTTGACAACTCTGTCGCCTACTAACTTCCAAAAATTAGCAATTATTTCAAAGCTTTTTATTTATTAGCTTTTTGCTAATGAAATTAGTAATTGAATGACTCAAAGAACTGGCTAGAGCTCAAGCTATACCCCTTCAATTCAGAACAACCCCAGCGTGTCACTCAAAGTAACAATTATCTGACGGTTATCTCCCTTGTGATGCTGTTTGGTGAACTCAAAGACCTAGCAGAAAATGGGATGAGAGCAAATTCATACTATATTCACATTCAGACTACATTCCATATACAAATAACCAAACTAACTTTTAATTCAACCAACGCAGATTCTTATAGCTGCATAGTCAGGAGCAGGACCCAAGCAAGAAGCTGGAAATAGTTTGGAGACATGTCTCAGACGGTGGCATTGGTAAAAGGTCAGCCCACAGGTTGTTGCTGCCTTTATCCTTTGTCATAAAGAAAAATAATTCAATTTCTTACTTATTTGATTCTTGTTAATACACTTGCTGCTGTTCCTATTAACCATGTAAATGATTCACACTTTTTTAAATCATTTTAAGAATTTGATGTCCCTATCCTTCAGTTGCGAGTTTCATAGGCTTTCTTTTCAGCTTTGCTATTAGAGAAATCCCACAGTCAGAAGACGAGCATTTGAAAGGGGCTAGAGCCCAAATTCATATGCCTCTCACAACTCAGGGTTTTTGGAGGGAGGAAGGGGAGCAAGAAGTGATGCTTGTTAAATGGTGATGGCAACAGAAGGCTCTGGGACTCTTTCACTGCCAACACAGTGATATCTAAACACAGAAAATCCTTGTGTATCACAGACTCAATTCTGTATTTTCATATTTTGCTTGCTAGCTCACCGAAGAAAGAAAACAGGATAATAATTGAACGTTTTCAAAACCAAATTTGCTGAATACCTTCATTGTGCATGGATGAATAAGCAACATTTTTTGCATTGAAATGTCTCAAGCTGACATTCTATGGCTACTGAATGCTCCTTGAATGTCTTCTTGTTCGTAATTGATTTGGAAAAGTACAAAAATACTAACCTCGTGTTTTCTCCTCACCCCTTTTCCCATAGCTTATTAGCAATTAGTATTTTAAAGAATTCACATTTTTATGTTGTGTTGTAGAAGCACTCTGCATCTGCCCCACAATACAAAGCACAGCATGCAGAATGTTACCAGGGGCATGGCAAGGACATGAGACCAAAAAGATGGATTGGAGGGGGGCTGTTCACTGGAAGGCTGATACATATGCTAGAAGGCATCATAAAAGTATACAAACTATATTAATTTAGAGCACTTCTCAAAAGGACATAATCCCTTGCTTTTCTTTTTTTTTTTTGCCCCCCCCCCCCCCCCCGCCCCAAACACCCAAACTCCTCAGTACTCGCTTACAAGAGAAGAAAGAAATGTGTCCTTTTCTAAAAATCAGACTTTCTGTCTAAACTGAACTATCAGTTTCTTCTGCTCGTTCTCCACTAAAAGTAACTATACTGCCCTTGGGGTATCTTGTATTCCATCAGTACTCTTTGGACATCACAAATAATAAAGCAACAGGACACAGGCAGTTAAACTGTAAGTCCCTATCTGCATATAAACATAATTTTTGTAAAAGAAAGGAGATTTTAAAATATTACCAGCAAACTAAATTCTTTTTCCAGGTGCCCTACTAAGTGACAGAAGACATTTTTAAGGTGATTAGAGTACAAAATAGTTCAACACATACGTTTAGTGTCAGAATGAATTAGTTATTATAAAGAAAAATCCCAGGTAGCAAATATAGCCAATTGGAATAAAAAGGTAAATGTTTCTTAAATGTATCTTTTGTTTTTCATATTATAGTCCAAATACATGCTTGAAAAACTATTTCCATTTTCTGCAAGGTATATGAGAAAATAATTCATTGATTAAAAAAATCATTCTCTCACATGTAAACATAAGCAGAGCAGTCAAACTGTTCAATACATCTCTATTAGTATCAGCTGGCAAAAACCGGTTTCACATCACAATCTGTAAGAATCCACAGAAATCCCACTGAAACTACAGCTTTAACAAGGAATAATTTAGCCCGGGTCCCTTCACTTGCTAAATACAGTAATGATTATATCAGAGATGGTAAAGACAAGCCATTATGCCGGTCTTTTAGTCTTCATTATGCATTCTTACAGATGTTGTTCATTTTCATATTATTACCGGGTTACCCTCAGAAGTTCCCGAAGCCATCTTATTTTGGAAAAATTACTCAATCGCAAGGTAATTAATACAAGCAAATTTTATCCACCTGATGAAAATGATGCATTTGACCCAAAGACATGGATTTCTCCAGCAGGATTAGCTTAATATGTCAAAGTAAAATATCTTGCAAGATCTGCAGGGCTGAGAGTAGAAGTTATCTGCTTGCAATTCCAAAACTACAGCATCATCTCTGATAAATTATCTAAAATCAATGCTTTGTTCAGTGATGAAATAATTTAATTTTGCTTGAACAGATTACAGCTTAAAAATAGTCCTTTCCATGGTTCAAGTCCTTTTGTCAATTTGAGTGGAAGGTCTTAGTTAAACTGCACTGATTTCTTGATGTCCCCTGAATATTTTTCTATAAAAAGTAACATAGAATTAACAATGCAACATCCTTCAAATGCTAGAGGGATCACCAGGTTGCATATAGCTCTCAGAATTGAGTTCAGCTCAAATATTGTTCATGTGACTACATTTTCTTTGGCCTACAAGAAGTTTCATAAAAGATGCATGCAGTAAGGGAGACCGGCCAGAAGTAGCCTGCAGAACAACTAAATAAATCATTTGATTAGGTATTAACAACTGCTAAAGAAAAGCACAGAAAGCCCCAAAGAAAGATCAGTACCTCTGAGAAAAGCAAACCAGAATCTCTCCTATCGCGATGAATGTGGAGTTCATAGGCTTCCGGAATTAGGACTTCTTAGTCATAACCTAAGTAGCTCAATATGAGCACATTGCACATATGACCAGCAGCAACTACAATTCAAGCTGTTCCTTGAATTCCTTAGAAAATAATAAGGCATTAGAGACAGAAGGCTGCAAGGCTACCTAAGCTTTGACAGGCTCCCATATTGCAGCCTTTGTCTAACTCCTGTGGGCATAATACATGTTCAAAGTACCGCCTCCCACCAGAAGTGATTCAAATTAGGAAAGATAAGGGAATGAGTGGAAGACTTAGAAATGTGTTTGTGATACTAAGCAGTATGGCAAAGCTAACCTGTAGGCAAAGTTTCAGTCCATAATAAATGGCAAGCAAAAAAACTCTAAAACAAAGGGTTTAGCTAAGGCACTGAAAAGCAAAACATGGTCTCCAAAAAACTCACAAGCTGTTTAATTAAAACTATACACTATTAGTCTGCTTGTAACACTTGTTATTAATTTTCCCCCAAAACAGAGTGCCAAGCAAGGTGAACGTTTACATGGGTACTCGTGAAAATTTGAAGGACTCTATCTGTAACGTGGCGAAATTCTTCAGTCCACAAGGCTGTAAATACTTTAAGACTCCCCAGGTGTAGGGTAGGCTTCTGCGTGGCATTCACCTTTTTATTCCCATGGCATGGATTCCTTTCTGAGATCTCATCCTAGGAAGGTCCTAGAGATACCCTTGAAATTTTAGCTAACTTTCTTCCAGAACCCTGTACTTCTGGAATAATCTGGATTATATTCCTCTGGGCTATTTTACTCCTTTAGATGGCCTTGCACGTGTAACCAGCCAGAGGTATAAACAGGCTTCAAGCAGGATTCAAACATCATTCATCTTTACTTTCTACACAGCAGTATTTTTGAGAAAGTCCCCAGATGATATGAAACAACCGAAAATATTTTAGGATTTGTTCTCTGAAAGAATTTGTTCAGCCCAACTGAGCTCACAGTCTTTGACCTTGGTCAACAAAACCATCTCCTGTCATATAAGCATGCCTGTATCTTCTCTACTCCTGCTGAAAGTACTTTTTGAATCTCCTCTAGTCCGCCTTACAACATCTGGCCTCTTTGTTCTGTCTTTATTAATTTTCCATTGCTTCAAACCTCCTGCCTCCGGATAGGAAGAATAAAACCTAGGTTTCTCAGCCCACTGTCACAAACTATTTCCATCTCAGTTTCCAAAAGGTATCCCCGGTCTGCGAGGAATGTGGTGAAACCCTGGTCAGAAGCAGCCGAAACACATTTGAAAGAGATTTATAAACAACTAAGACGATCAAGAAGTCTTATAACACAATGAAGCCAACTAGAATACACCAGCTACACGTAGATTCGGCAAAGTCATCAGAATCATACTCTTGGGAAAGTTCAGCCCAGAGGTGCTTGTGTCCCCTTGGGAAATGTCACTGATTTCCCTCCCAAAGTTTATGGAAGCTTTATCCATGAAGGCATGAATTTACACCAATTCATAAATAATGAATAGTGAAAGACAATTTAAATAAATTATTTGCAAACAAATTACAGGCCGGAAACTTTTGCTTGAAATGTTCTCTCAGCAGTTTCAAAACAAAGAACAAATTCATTAAAAAAAAAAAAAAAAGGTCTTGCACTTAAATAGACCACAAACCAAAAAAAGGGTAACATTTGAATACATTATTTGCTATAAAATGGATCACCCTTCTCTTGATGAAACTCTTGCAATGCTTAGGGTAAACTGACCTATTGTGCCTTTCCAGTTTCTTTCTCCATTTTGCAGAACAAGGGAACATTTATATACAATAAGTAAAAAGTACTAAGGATCATGTTCTAAAAGGAACACTGGAAAATCAGTCTGTGTGAATGCAGAAAAAACACATACATACAGAAGCTGTTTCAGATAGGCTCTAAGACAGTCTGCTAAGTAGAAACAGATACATTTCTGCAGGCTCACACCTGTGTTAATGCCAATGTGACATCAAACTAGATATATACGAACCTCACTTGGTTTCAGCATAGCGCAGCTGCAGAAAACAGCCAAATCAGGCACATTTGCCTGGCTGTGACACCACAGTGTGGACAGTGATGAATCCTGATGTATAGTGTCCAACTAGCTTCTCAAAAATGCATGTGGAAGAAATATGTATTTTTAATGCAATATATTATTGTTGCATATTAAAAACATTTCCAGCAGTTACAATATATTGTAAGTATAATGAACCTGCCACCCTTAAATAATACGAATAATATATGGAGAATGCTGGTTAGCACATATGCTTTCTGTAGATGAAAATAAAATGTATTTGACAAATGGTCTTAACTGTCTTCCTATTCTCTCAATACCTGGAAAAACATGACATGATTGTGAAAGAACTCGAGGTTTTCAGCGGAGCCCACAAGGCATTAGACATTAAAATCCCACAGAAATTCAGTGGGAAATAGCTTCCTGATTCCCTCCAAAACGCTTCTAAAGATTCAGGCATAATTATGATATTGCCAAATTATAGTCAAGTATCAGAGTTTATTCATATGTGGAGGCCAAGTAATGATTGACATCAGTGGAACAGGATTGGACAAAAAATAGCAATATTCAGGTATATATAGGTAATGTCAATAAAGAACTGGAAAGCACATACACTTGTTGTCTGTGAAGAATTACGTGGGTACTCAATAATATTGACATAATTGTCAAAATGTATGACTACACGCATATATTCTCACCATCTCTACAGTGTTTCAGTATTTAAATGCATAACTTGTAGCAAAAGTAGCCTATGAAACCAAAATGTATGTGCATTTCAAAAAAATACCCTAAAAATAAAAATCTGTAGAAATGTGATATTCTATAAAAAGAAAGCTATATATATTTTTTTCTGGAACAGTGGGAAAACTATTTGGGGGTGAGCCCATTTTTATAAAGATTAATGAAAGAGTGGAGAATGAAGTGTAAAACAGGTTAGATGTTTTATAAGCAACATAAGGTGGACAAAGTAATATGTTCTGGATGAGACAGACCATGCAGCGCACCACGATTTCTTTTGGTGTTGAGACAATAGCTGACGAATGAAAAGACTGGAAAGCATGTGAATGGAGTGGTAAACTACAGCCCAAAATCTACATCTAGGAAGCGATGATTAAAAGTAAATGAGGACAGCCAGCCCTGAGCACAAGCAGTTATGGTGCACACCTACACCTCTCTCTCCAAGCTCTGTGTCTTGTGGTTTATAAAGACGATGGTTCTTTTCAGAAACCAGCTGCAGGCCAAAAAAGGTGAGATTAAGAAAAAAAATGCTAAATAAGCAACTCTTGTTCCTCCTCCTCCAGAAAAGAGATGACTTGCTGAGCATCAACAGTCTTACTTAGTGCCAAGTTTTACATCATTTTATTTCATTGATATTTTTGGTGGTCTTTTCCCTTGCTACCGACCTACTTGGGAAACAAAAAAAATAAGGAGGGGAGGGGGAACAAAGCACTAACATGGATGAAAGCCTTCTGGAATACTGATAAAAAGTGAAAAACAGCTGACTTTTTTAGACTTTTTTAGTGCAGATGACCGTACTAAACAGCTGACTTTTTTAGTACAGAAGGAATAAAGCATGTTGGTCAGCTATGATTAAATTTAAAAAAAAACTACACCACCTGCCCCACTTTTCCCATCTTGGAGCATGCCACTTTCTACATTAAAACATTTTGATTTGAAAAACAAAACCAAAAGAAACTGGTAACAAACTCATCCAAAAGAAAGCAATACTTTCTGAATATTCTGTATCAAAGAGTAAAATTTTGGCATGGGCTTTTTCCCCCCACTCAATTTCCTGCTGAGACGGTGAACAATATGAAATTCTGAAATCTGACTAAAAATCTTTGACACAAGCAACACAAGCTCACCCACACTGCTCTTGATGAACCTACAACCAACGTGTTCTTTAGCAGACAAAGTGCAGAGGCTGACAACATGAGGCTGATCTTGGGTGAGCACAGATATAGACACCTAGGTCTACATGAAAGTACTTGATGCACAACTTGCAACAGGATCGTCAAATGAAGTATCTTTGTTTTACATTTCATTTCTTCACAGGAATATGGCTGTAAGATTATGTGTTATCGTACATAACTGTGTTACTGCTACATTATTGTACCAATTACACTATGTCAATGCTATTTTTCACATAAACAGCGCTGACAGAAATGTATACTGCAGCCCCAAGGCTGTAGAAATGTGCAAACTCCCAAATGGAGCTTTTATTTTATCCACATTGCTGTTTGATAAATCTGCTATTAGGTTCTTTTTGTTGTCCGCTGCTAGTCTGTATTTGTGCTTAAAGTAAAACCCTGGCCATTAAGGAATAACATTATACAAGAAAATTATCAACCGATGGTAGAAACCATTTCTATAAAAGACCTTATGGTTGTAAATTAAACTGTTTGGTTGGAAGTACTTTATAACTAAGTTATAATTCTTAACAGCTTAAAACTAACTATAGAAATAAATAAAGAATGAAAAATGAAAAATGTAATAAGAAAATCTTAATTCATTTTCTTTTCACTGTTGCTTTGTCCGTGACACAGAAAAAATGTCAAAATACATTTTTTCTTTTTAACTAGGAAAAGGTTTTGTTTTGATTTTCTTACTCTTGTAGACTTATGTCGCACAACTACCTCTGAAATCAATGAAAGATTGGCAGTGAGTACATTGAAAGTTGGATCAGATCCCATACCAAGGATTTCACCTTATTTTGATTTAGATTAAGAGGAAAGAATTGGCTTTGAATTTGGTTTCATGTCAGATTTTAGTGTCATGGTATATGCACATCAAAACGCTAAATTAAATTATACTGCAGTTTATACTGAGCAGGTGACTTGCAGTTTAAATACATTGGAGTGTAGGATTGGTTCCAAAATCTAGCTGATTAGCATCCTAACATTTGCAGTCACCAGCAGCTGATAGAGCAGCGAGCAGTCCAAAGCCCTGAAGAAATTACATATAGGATAACCAGCTGCCCATAGGATGGACCAGCTCACATGAAGTCTCTGGACACCCACAAATAATATACTGTTCTGCATCTGTTCCCTTCTGTCTCACCCCTAAGACAGAATCCAAAATTAGGAGTTATGAAGGACAGATTGTTTCCACACTAAATTTTTTTCTTCATCTCCTGGACTCAGATATCTGAATCAAGGAGAGAGACCTTTCATCCACAAAACTCCTGCTGCAACAAATATTGTTTTAGAGAATTTTACTTATCCTAACATTTTTAAATAGTTTCCATAAAGAAAAGAGGAGTGTTATCTACTTACCATAAAAGAGCAAAGAGGCTAAAGCGGTTATCGAAAAGTTGGGAAACCTACCCTAAAAACATTCCTGAGTCTAAGAAGATTCAAACTTACACTGCCTTCCTCCCAGCAAAGTGCCCTAATACCTAAGTTGGGAGCCATCCAGCCATCTCTTTGAAGCCAGTCCTCTGTCTAGTAAAGAATGCATCCAGAAGGGTGGCATATAAAAAGAAAAAACAATAGCTGGGCACATAGCTAGAAGTGCTGTCCTTGTCAAGGTTCATGCTCCCAGGATTTTTTCATCCATTTACTATTTAATGCAAAATTGTAAATAATCTCTTGAACAGGGAACAGAACTTCCACAGTTACTAAAATCAATTCAGATAATTCTAAGTCATTCTGTTATCTGTATAAAATATCGAATTACTTTTTGACTCACTAAATTCCTGCCTTCCATGACTCATATGGTGGAGTTTCCAGGCGAACCACACATTATATTGGTATTTCTTTTCATCAGTTTTGAACTTGCTTCCTTGAAATTTCATGAATGTGCCCTTGTTGCATGACCCTCTCTGAAACCCCTCTTTTTTGATTGTTTTGTTGCAGCTCTTTTTAGTTGCAATTAGAAGATTTGTCTACAGGAAACAATCCTAGCCTTTTCATTTTTGATTTCTTTTATTTGCATGAACAATTTTCCACAGGATAACTAGCACAAAGCATTATCCTAAATGATACAGCATAGTAGGTTTCTATGAAGACATTTAATATTTTCCATATGATCCTTCACTCCTGTATGTTGTAGTGTATAGCTTACAATTGCAAACACAGCTGCACACTAAACTGTCTACAGCAACATCTTGATGTCCCTAGGCCAAGCAACACAAGTTATTAACATCTATATTAAATGCAGCTACACTTTGCTATAATTCTTTGGAGACCAGAAAATACTCAGTAGTCTATTGGATTCATTAATGATTCCATTTATGCTTAAATTTCCTACGTGCCTACAGTTTTCTTCATCTCTTCAGAAACTCATTTTTACCACTATATCATACCACTACACTCTGCCTGCTGAACTGTCATCCAACGCAACTGAAAAAACAACCTTTCAGACTGCTACATTGCATATAAAACCATTAGGAGGTGTAAATGGAAAGGGAAGGATGGTCATTTAATCCTCTTGTGTCTGTAGACTGCAAATTTCTGAATAAAAGAAGAAATTTGCTATGGAATAAAGTTGCTCCAGAAGACAGACTAGCTAAATCACAAAGGTAATAGACTGTGTTCCCTTTGCACTGGAAACACTCAGACTAGGAGCACTTGAAGGATGGAAGAGAAGGGTTTGTGTCACTTGGGAATTTTTCCATTGTCAAAGAAATTCCTCAGGAGCCATTGTCGTTGTGTTTGCAGATTCTCTGCAACAGGGCAACTACACAAAGAATCAGGCGAATAAATTGTGAAAAATACATTCATGAAATTGCATGTTCAAAAATATGGGAACAACAGGTACTTGCACATTCAACAAAACAGAGAATGAATCAAAATCCAGTACAAACAGGGAAGACCAGCTTTTTCCTGAACTGTTGCTGCTTGACAAAGCTCCTTGGAAAAGAGGTTCTGACTGATATTTAGGAGGTGTAAAATGAAAATATATTCCTAGAGTTCAGAAAAAAGAGAAACAGAAGGAACTAGTGCTGAGACTAGTCTCCAGAGTCATGGACAACCATGCAAGAAATGCCTAATGAAAACAAGCAGTATGTTGCACTCCCTGCGATGTTCTTAAGTGGTGATCGATGAGAGTTCTGGGTTAGAACTGGTAACCGTGAAATCTCGGTATTACTGCAACAGCGAGTTTTACAAACATTTGAGGAAAAACTACAAAGAAAGTGAGGAATTAGCTATATGTCTCACTTCAGTTGCTAACACTACCTCTCACAAACCAGCAGCATGCTGGAGCCAGAATTTCTGGGAGGATGTATCAGTTCTGGCTGGAGCCAGAATTTTTGAGTGAACATTACAGATCACTGTCTTATAACCATACATGCTATTTTTATATCCTCTCAAAAACACAAATAAATTTATGCTTTTGCAACTATCCTACAGTCAAGTCTGTGCCCAACAATTCTGAATAACTAGAACAGCCATCATACAAGAGGACTTCCTAACCTCTGTGCCAAATGATACATTCCTTACCTACCCGACAAATTGTGAACTCTCTTAAAATTTAAGGGAAAGATGTGTAAGAGAAAAATATAGCCAACTGATGAGATTTACAAAGCCATAAATGTTACTGAACATTAAAATGAAAACCTCAGGCAGCTATAGTTCAGAATAGTAAATGTGCCATTTTGGAACCTAAAGAAACCATACAGGATAGGATTAACAATATGAACCACTGGAAAAACATCGCTTGTGTAGGTTACTAAAACCAGATTCTACCTATGTTATTTTCTATGTGAATTGGTTAGTCATCTGGCATACAGGTAAGCTACTTTACAAATTAAATGAAACCACTAAAAAATTTAAGTAAAATAAGACTAGGATGAATAAGAAGATGAGGTGAAGAGAATGTATTCAGTTAGATTCACTTAGACACGGTACAAGAATATGTTCAAATTTATCTATGCTACCTAATAGCAATCTGAACTAGTCTTAAACTGTAGTTAGGCAAGAGAGCAGGCTTAGGTTTATAAACTAAATAACTGATGCTTTGGTCCTGAGCTCTATTTAATCAACCTATCCTAATTATCAGTATTAGTAAAGTTTCAGTTTTCAAACTTTTTCCTAGAGCACATCCAAGTACGCTTGTGATGTGTTGCAACTGCTGCTTCTAGTTTCACATCCTGTTTCTGGCTTCCTCCTAACTGCTTGCTTGCTTATTTTTTCATCGTTACTCTTCACTAACAGATGTTAATTAATCAGCTATATTTCAAGGAAACATCATTGTTACAAGCTCAGTACTGGCCAAAATCTGACCATTTCAGAACTTAAATATAAATCAACCATAAAGCCTACCTTGAGACCATAACTTTTGCAATACATTTGACCAGAGTTGGACCTCTGCAGCAAAAGCCAAAATCAGACTATAGTTTCCCTAGCATTTAGGAATACACATAAAATTTGATGCTCAGATCCGTCTCTAACAAGATATTCATCACAGAACACTCAGACACATCTTGAAATTAAACATTTTTCAGGATTTCTTCTGTAAAGAAACTCAGATTTTTGTACCCTTAGCCTACCTAAAATATGGATATTTCAGTGAATATTAGAAACTTATAAAGAGCACCATACTGTCACCACTTCTCCCATTATGAAACATACAAACAGTAATTTCACGAACCAAAAGTAACAACAAAAGTCATGGTGCTTTATCAGAATGGAAACAATTACTCCCTAACAGACAAATTTATTAATGCAACACAAAGGGTGTAACAGCACGAGCTATTAGGGAGAAACTAAGGCTTGAAAATTATTCAAGTGCCATGCAGATAAAGTTTGTAACACTGTTTTTTCTACTTGGGGTAAATTTCCCACTGTCTTCAGCACCAGATTTCTCCTGAATAATAGGGAGAACATTCTCTAAGAAAAATACTACGATACAGAGCCATGTTGAACAACTTCTCTGGGTTCTAGCAAATGCTAGAAAAGGTGCCCCTAGAGTGCTCACCCAATTAATTCATCTCCAGTATTTCAGCTCTACATAGATACTGCTTTGGGTTTTTTTGGGAAATATCAGCCCTGCGAAATTACCAAGTTACGGTTTTATTTTATATTTTTTATACTCTTGGAACAAATGTTGCTGAGGACTCGAAATTATGGCTACTTACACTGCATAGTGAGTGTGAATGTAACCCTATGTTTGTTAGTGTAACAACAGAACCAATGAATTAGTAAATACTATTTTAAGTTTTAACTTTCAAAGATGGCAAATCGTTGAGAGATCTTTGCTGTAACGTGCGTGAGGAATCAAGAAAAAAACCCTGAACATCCACACCTTTCCCTCAAACCAGGTTCAAATCTGGTTCACCGCGCAGGGATCTCCAAAAGCAGAGTAACATCCCAAATTATTTCCGACAGTTTTGGCCTGAGTGGCCTCCCTCTGTCAAAATTAAAGGAAAATCCTTGTCATGTCATAATCCGTGCCAAAAGATGGCAAACAATAACACTCAGGCACTCTTAGTGGAAAGAGAGGTGATAACAACTGACAGAAGGAGCAACATCTCTTGCTGCTTTGGAGTATTTGCTGTGCATTTCAGATAGCTGTGAAAGTAGGCGTCAGCAGTCTGTATATCCAAGTCACATTCCAGTCTCTTCTGTTTTAAACCTGATCACTGCCGTATGAACCTTTCAGCTGGTAATGAATCATTTATTTAGCACAGCCTGGACTGCTCCCTTGTGCAATTTAATAAAATAGTGTGCAGTACCTTCCCAGAAAACACCCAAGATTATACAACCTGCTTGTGCTTTTGACACATAATGGTTGTGAATCTGGTGGAAGATGCTCCTAACCATAATGATAACCTTGATGAAACTGCTTAAAATTTCACTTGCAATGCAGAACTCATGTCGAAGAAACAAAAAGGCAAAGAAAAAATGTCATTACAGAAAAATGATTAAAATTATAACTCACCATCACCAATCACTTTGTTCCCAGGTGTTATTTTCTTTTCCTGTTGAAACAAAACCATCACCATGTCAGACACCTGACTTGACCCTGCTACACAAAACAGTCAACAGTTAAATGTCTTGCTACAATTTAGTGTACTTTCTCCCTCCAAATTTTTATTAAAAAGCTTAAAGATTGCATTATCTATGGCCCAAAACTGGTATGCTGGACGAATGCAGTACAGCTAAAGATACAACCAGCCAATATTCTCAGATAAGCATTTCCAGTTCCAGCTCCTTTATTCAGTCTTTAGATGGAGCACGCTTGAGTCCTTCTTAAAATGAGCCGTTTCTTAATACTGCACCGCCGACAGAATGGCAGTGTCTAATAAATGTCTATAATGATCTGAACATTTTCGCCCAATAAATTCTGTGTGGTGACACTGGAGATTGGTGGCACCCTGTTCTGTTCTTTTTCTGCCATATTATATAATACAGAACAAGAAGTCAGAAGTAATTGAAAAACTACAGGTCTTTTGTAAAGAGCTGTAGTCCACTGCCCCATCTGTGGCCAGATTTTTAGAGAAATTCATTCTTTTTCTAACTGATGTGTTCAAAAAGCCTTTTTAGTCCATTGTATTTTGATTAACTGCAATAGAATTTTGATAGGTGAAATTAGGAAACCAGAGCAAAATGCTAAATATCAAATGATTAAGATGAGTAAGCCATAATTTATTAAATAGTGCATTGATAACTTGGACATGTGCACTGGTACACAAAACCTCAGCCATGCAAAAACACCATCACATTTAGTAAAAGATTTTATTCGCAAGGTTTAATCTGGTATCACCGATGGAGGTGAACTGTCTAATTATTTTATTTCACATAACAATGAAGCCCCACTCAGACACTAAGTGAAACTGTTGCTATAGTGAAGAAAAAAAAAGGGGGGGGGGGGGCAGGGAAAGAAATGGTTGAGAAAATGCAATTGATCAGAACAAAACAGGCTGCAACATTACCATCTAGGTTTTCTGTTTGTTTGTGGGTGGGTTTTTTTTTTGAGGAAAAAGTTTCATTCTAGGATTATTGAAAGACAAACAAGATGTGATATAAACTTGGATCCTAGGATATTTGGGTCTTATTTTGTTTACATGCAAAATTTTAAGTGCTGCTTCCAGTTGCCTAAAATCTATAAACAAAAAGCTGAAAGAAAACAAAAATAGAACAACAACCACTAAACAAAAGAAAGACTTCTTTTACCCTGGCATACATTTTGTATAAAATAAAAAATTATTGTAGAAATACACTGAATAATTCCTGTAGTTTTGGTAAAAGGACAATTGCTCAACCCTACATGAGGAATATTTTGAGGAAAACATAGTGAGCTATACAGCTGGAAATCCAGGCTCACACAGTGGATAGAACTGAAATTTTGGGTCACAAACGTGACTGAAAGCTGAATTGGAGCTGAATATAGGTATCCGTAACAAGTACATCACCAAGAGCTAAATTTAGCTCAGCATTATGTGTTTACATTTGTATCAATGCCTTTTCAAGATATGGGGAAATTTTCCAATGGAATAAATTCACGTCTAAAGAGAGAAATCCTTCTCTACAATATGATTTATCAGAACAATTGAAATTTTAATTCTGATGAGCCAAGACCACAACAAGGAAGCTCACTGGCATCTATAACTGTGAGTATTACCTGACCTACGAGGTTTTGTGTGCAGGCCAGGAGGATAGTGTGTACAACTGAAACAGACTTTTGGAAATGGCTGTACAATTTCCATCCCTGGAGGCTTTAAAGAACTGGCTGAATATGTAATGAACATTTCAGGGTATAGCCAACCTTGTTTTGGAATACATGAATCTGTAGATTACTTTTTCATGTGCTTTCTAGCCCTACTTTCTATGATACTGTAACAGAGAAAACATTTCAATGTATATACTCTAAGCATTGATTTTAGCATGGGCAGTAAAGCCTGAATAATTAATACAGTCTGAAGTATGCCAATTCTAGTAACAACATTAATGTTATAAGTAGCATCTATTTTATTACTACCGGTATTGACTGAAGTACAGAAGGACTGACAGTAACACCTGAGCCCCTTGCTTGTCCATCAGTAGCACGGCCCAGCTGGTACTCCTAAGGCCCTCATGGCACTCCCAAACTAGGGTTTTGTCTGAACTTGGCATTTATCTGTCACCACTACATTGTGTTTTTCCTCACACACAACATACTTTAATACCTGCAAGACTACTAGAAGGAAATCTGCTATCACTGTTCAAGCCTTCCTGCCCAATAAGTCTTTCTGGTGCACAGCCTGGTACCCAAGGAGCAATTCAGCCCCACAGAAAAAGAGCTCTAGCATGGACTCCTTGGGCATCTGTGGCCCATCCATGGGAGTGTTCCCAGAATAACGATGACGCTAGAAAACCCTTGACTCTTCCAACAGTCTTCCTGGAGTAATTACAAACAATCTGGTCACGCACAAGATAAACAATCCCTAGTTCAATCACCAAGCAATCGCTGTTGCCATAACCAAGCAGAAGAACAGATTTGTAAGCAATCATATCTTAGACCCAGCAGATAAAGAGTAGGAAAAAATCAGATAAGTTTGTCAGACTTGGGGAAGCACCCACATTTGTCCTTGGCTTTTCGTTAATCATATGCTCTGATGTATATTCATCCAAGCAGATTTTCTCCTGCAGCTCTGAGGATAATATAATATTTAGTAACGGAAAAGCAGAGACATTCTTAGTAAATGAGGTGTCGCTTCTTCCTGAACCTAACAGCGTCATATCTGCAGATAGAACGGGTCTTTGAAAAAATGAAATGGAGCAAAACAACAGCTGCAAGGACAGTGAAAACTTTTGGAGTTAAGCCACTGTAATGTCTTTATTTTGCTAAAAGTCTTTTGATGAATCATTTCTAGCTTCAACTGCCAGTGGCATTGATCAAAATGATGTACTCTGAATAGCAAAGTTGATCTACAGTCTTTCATCAAGGATCAGATGTTTTAAAATAAACCTAAGGTATAACCTGCACATAAGCCATTTGCAAGTATTTAATAAAAACATTCAGTGAGTAAAGGTAGGCAAGCATCACAGTGCTAAGAAATTGTTTCAGAAGAACTGAAACACTGTCATTTCCACACAAGGTGTTAGTCAAACTGGAACACCAGTTAATCTAACAAAATCCCATGAAGTAGCTAAAGGAACACAACAAATAATTAGAGATTATTACAGTTGCATTCACTTCAGTAAACTAGGTCATTAGACTGAGGGAACCTTAGAACAAGGAAATTATTAAAACATGACCTCATTCAACTACAAGGATGCTAAACCCGATCATCTTCTGTACTTCAGATTAAAATAAATTCTTTAAAAAACAGATTCTAAAAAAATCAAATGGATTACTCTTATCCTACGAAATGACATATTATTGTGTTTTGTGTTTTTTTTTTTTTTCTTATACAGAGAATAAGGGATTTAATCAAACTATGGAAGACAAGATTCTTGTAAGATATTTTTAGGAAAATCAATGTGGGCACTGTTTTGATTTCATTTTCCATGGCTGACATGCCATTTTATGTTGCAGGTGGGTAATCACAAATACAAACTTTTCATCTACAAAGATATTGTTAGTTACCTTTTCTACCCATGAAATTTGTGTATAGGTTCATACGGACACCCAATATTATCCAAAAAAAGTCATCTCATTCACTTTTAAATTCACATAAAGCAGATCACACAGTGATCAGAGAAAAGTCACAAGGAGAAACAATAGCTAAACATGACAATTGGAAGGACATGCTTAGCTTTAGCTTTTAGAGACATGAAACATGAATAGACCACTTATCTTTCCGAAATGTCCCACAGGACACCAGCAGACTCTGGGCTCTGTACATAATATAATACCAAATACACAGAGTTTCATGTACAGAACAGAAATGTCATTCCCAAACTGTTTTCACTCATGTTTGCAAGTTCTAAAGTAGACAGCTACAATAAGAAGAAAATAAAAAAGGCAACAAAGATGTCTTTTCTACAAATTCAAGATCCCTCCCAGAGAGTATTCAGACTCTTCTTTCTGGTACAGCTTCAGTTCCAGCAGAGAGGAGGGAATCAGAAGGAGGAGGACAGACCACCACCCTGAAAGCTGGAATGAGATGAAAGACGACAGGCGTGTGAAATTGGAAAGGCGGAAGGGAGCGTAGCAGATCCTGAGTCAATGGGTACAGCAGTAGAAGCTTATGCTATTGTTTCTTCTCTCGCAGACATAATATCTTCACTTTCTGCCTTAAGCCTATGTTTTAGACAATTGTATAAACCATAGCAAACTAACGTTATGTTTTATGCAAGAGGAAGCAATACCCAGCAGAGAACACAGAGAATGAAAAGGTCTCTTCCTGACTCTGAAGTTGAATAGCCTTTGTATTACTATGCTGCGATCCTTTGACTTTCCTGCCCTTTCAAAGGAGCCTTAACGTGCCTCCATGACAGCACTCTTTGGCCCATGAAGAAAGGTCTACAGGTATTTGGTATTCATCATTTAAAATCTAATTTGCATAGCTCCCAGAGTCAGTTCTTGAAGCATTTTTTCCTTTCTCCTGCATTACTGTCAGAGCTACCACAGAGCATATATGGCCAAGCTATACCAAGAGAGACCCAAACCACCACATACAAATAACACTGTTATCAGTCTACAGGGCTACAGCATCCTAGAACAGACCCGTTATTCCACATGAAGCTGGTTTGTTTTTTCAAGGTGGATATGGATTACACAAATCCGCAGCTTTACCTAGATGCAGAGTACCCAAGTCCCCATGTTATCTGTGCTGTCATTTCCACAGGGAGAAAGAGAAGAGAGCTGAGGAGTGAAACCGATAATGGCTCTGAGCTGTTACACTAGGAATTGCTGTGCTCCCATTCCCTGCTCTCCCAGTCCCTTATGACCTCTCTGCACCTCTCTATCTTCTTCAACAGGCTTTCAAAAATAGCACTTCATTATCTCTAGGCACTCTTGGGAGGATAAGCACGCAAAAAGTTGCACATTAAATAATAAAGCATTGGGAACCAAAAGTACCAGCAGGGGGTTTATTTTATAGGGATAATTTCTTACCCTAAACAGGTTCTTTCAAGCAGCTATGCCCTGCAATAGTCACCAGAGAGGATGTCTCTGTGTTTGTTCCTAATCGTACTTTGTGTGTTCTGGAGAAGAACCACTAAGAAATGTTTTCTGAGTAATACTTTCCATTTGATCTGCCATTGTTAATAGAAGAACACACTATTTCATTATGTTTCTCTTCCTGGCAGCCTGCACAGTAATTGCACACAGTAGCTAGAGACAAGTGGACTAGCAGTTCTGGAACGATGAGCAGGAAAGATGAACAATTTGTAAATTAATCTCTTATTCTCGTGGTAACAAACAACTGAAGTATTTATTTAAAGGGAAAAAAAAAGTTTTACACCAGCTGCATTTTGCTGCACACTGAATAATGTCAACATTTTATGAAGGGTTTTGTACTATTCAAATAGTAAATGAGCTCCAGCTCCTTCCTGGAGTTCATTATTCCATAAACTTGACTTTCATGGGGGTCCAAAGTAAAATGAAAGGATTTTTGAGTAAGAGATGCCAATTTCAGATAGTGATTAGAGTGTGTTTTATTACATTGCTCCTATTGTACATAACATTGGAGAGTCAACTCCTAGATCAATCCCAAAATGTGGTTTGTTAGTGAGGTTGGACTGCTTGTGGTATGTAGCATGGGAGTCATGCCTGTGAAAGAAAAAAGAAAAAAATAGCCCAAAGAATGTGGACACAGAGTGTTTTTTCCTTACTATAAAAGTCAATTCTCTTATTGCCATGACAGCTAATTATTTTTATTTTGTTTTCCTGAACCAAATCTTCAGAAAGATCACACTACAGATTTTAACTGCAGGTGACTTTTTTTTTTTTATGGAAATAAATCTTTCTTGTTAAAATGTAGAAAGCAATTCTCACTTCAGCATCCAGATCCGCTGGTGGGTTAATACATGCCATTAATCAGTAGAAACTTCCACAGTCCAATACGTCTCACCTTTAGGACATCTTTTTTTTCCCAGATGTTCTGTCTAAAACTTTTTCATTATTTTTCAATCCACTATTCCCAGTTATAGCATCTTTTTTTCAAGTTGGAGTTTTTGCCCTCTTTGTAATTTGCACATAAAAAATGCAAAGTCATCATGGTCCGTCTTGGAAATTATTTGGCCAAACTTTCCATGCTCAGTTTTTATCTTTCCTCGTTAACATGTTCTTCCACTCTCTTGAGCATGTTTAATTCTTCATGGGCTGTATTTGAGAGTAAAGATCAAAAAATGCAAGGAAGAAGATGGTCTAAGATAACATCCAATTTTTTTTCCAGCTAAGTGCATAATTAGGCCTCATTCAAAACTGCCCTAGGAGAATATTTTCGTAGACGGAAGATTGGTTATGAGGAATAACAAACAACAAAGCAATTTATCCCCTTGGTTTGAAGCACTTAACCCTAACTACTTCAGGTAGTTTCCACATGGCTGACACACAGGAAACCGATGATGTATGGGCTGGTACAAAAGGCCTACATGATGGGTGGTTCTGAGATCTGAAGGAGAGGGTCAGCATCACAGGAGAGAAAGCAGATATCTTAGAGGCTGATCGTATAGGAACAGGTATTCACAAAACAGAGGAAAACTGAATATCCAGAACGCAGATCTGGATGTATTTTGGAGGGGCTAGGCATTAAAAGCACTGTAACTCAAGGCTGAACCCAGTGTTGCAAGAATTAATGCAATATTAACAGTTTGTAAGATTGAAACTTCAACATAGCATGTTAATACTGTGCTGTGACAGACCTGCTTTAGATGCACCTGAAGCAGCCAGCTTTATCTTAGCCAGGGTAGCAAAATGCAATAGTGCAGCAGACTGATTAGGTCCCAGCATACATTCAGTAGCCAACGTATACTCTGCTGCAAATCTACTGCTGTGCATGTATAAACCAGTTTTAGTTAGATAGCTTAGATACGTCATGAGCTGTAATCATTCCTCTGATCACAGCAGGGTATAACCAGCCCTAGCTGAAAATGTAGATTTTTTTTGTTTCTTCCTCTTAGAGTATAAGAATTGTATGTGTGTATATAGAATTATATAAACTCATATATATACATTTTTTATACGTATAGACTTAGGGTTCAGATTTGAGGGTGACTCTAATCCATGGAGTTTCAGATGCAAAACTGGATTTGAGGAAGTTAGTGCAGGGAATAGAAGGATCCAGAGTTCTAGTGTGCAGTAAATGGAAGGAGATTCTGAAACTAATATATACTTTGTGCAAACTAACAAACGAAATAGGTACGTGTATATTAAAACAAAAGGATACCAGTTTTGATCTTTTTAACTAAGAAAAAAAAAAAACAACACTTAAGAGCAATGTTCCACAGGTGCCATGTATATTCTTGTAACAGCAGTCCATTTAGACTCAGATCTGGCTCACCTGTGAAATGCTGCCATTTCAAACAACTCCCAGTAAAATCGCAACCCTTTGTGTGCTGGTGGGTACAAGAAACCTTCTTATACTCAAGTACATTTCTTCACGCATAAGGACTTCTGCTTCCTCCACCTGAATGGCCCATCTCTTAGAAATGCTAAGACTACCGAGGGAGAAATTTGCGGTTTACATGCTTCTTACACAGTATTACATCTGGCTAACAAAATAAAGGACTGTTTTGCAAGAGGACCCACCACTCAGCAGACTAATTCTGTCATGTTATTGCCAACTGCACCCTGGGGTGCACCAAGCATGACACTGCTAGCTGGTTGAGGGAAGTGATTGCCCCACTCTGAGCTGGTGAGGCCTCATTTCGAGCACTGCGTGCAGTTTTGGGTACCACAGTATAAGAGGGACATAAAACTGTTAGAAAGTGTCCACAGGAGGGCCACAAAGATGGTAAAGGGTCTAGAGGATAAGATGTATGAGAAGCAGCTGAGGTCCCTTGGTTTGTTCAGCCCAGAGCAGAGCAGGCCGAGGGGAGGCCTCATGGCGGCCTGCAGCTCCCTCACGAGGGGAGCGGAGGGGCAGGCGCTGAGCTCTGCTCTCTGGGGACAGCGACAGTACCTGAGGCAATGGCAAGAATTTGCATCAGGGGAAGTTCAGTCTGGATGTTAGGAAAAGGTTCTTCACCAAAAGAAGTGGTGGGGCGCTGGGCCAGGCTCCCCAGGGCAGCAGTCACAGCCCCAAGCCAGGGCCTGGACTTACTGACCCTTGAGGGCCCCTTCCAACTCCGGATGTTCTGTGACTCGGTGGGACTGCACTGTTACCCCAGGGCAGAGCCAATGCCTGCAAAACTAAGTCTCAGTGAGAAGTACACAGAGTGATGATTCTTTATTCCTTTTCCCAACTTGAAATCTATGTTAAAAGGGGTAATAAAAGATAAGAGGGCTGTACTTAGTGTGAGAAACTAAGTTGTGTTTCTGCGGTAGAGAACTAATTTTCTGTATTCAAAGGTGGTTGTGTAGTCATAATAAGGAGAAAGGCTAAGTAGGTAAGAGGACAGTAGAAGGCCTCACTGTTCCAAAATAAGGTGGAAGCTTGAGAAAAACAGGATGAGCAGTGTGAGAACAGTAAAACAAAGATCACAGGTTCTCAAAACATAAGAAAGGGGAAAAAAGGGAAAAAGGAGAAATTAAAGGGTTGAAAAAAAAAAGAAAATTTGTACATATATGGTATAGAGGAGCATTGAGTAGCTTGTGAACCTGTAGTACTCAGCCAATGAGGAAAAAAGGGAGGCGATCAGGTGTCGGGTAATAGGGAATAAAAAGTTATGATTTGTTTACTAAAATGTGCTCCTAATTGACAGGATGTCTGCCATTGCAATCGCAAAATAAAATAGCTTCACAGAAGATCCTGTCTGAAGAAAATAATTTGAGATTTTTCTCAAATTAGCCACATATGATTCAATAAATTTTTCAGAATTTCTCTTGAATGCTTTCCATGTAGTGTTCCCCACTCTCTGGGCACCAGACACAGCGGTTAAGTAATATGAAGAAATATTTCATGCTAAAAGTCCATAAAGTGAATTCGAAACCTTTATAAACAAATTTTGAAGAGTGAGTTCCTGAATTCACTCTACTGATATATTAATGCTTTACAGAATCAGTCTCAAACTCATGAAATTCTAATCCTTTCTTACCTGGAATAAATTTTAAGAATTAGTAGTGTATAATTCAGGAATTTAGCCAATGTATTCATCGGCTAGAACAGGAGAGCGTGTTACAAAAGCATGAGGAATCATTTTAATAAATAATCTGTGGTCCCATGAAGTTGTATGTTTCTGCATTTCTGCAGTTCCAAACTAGAACCAGTAGCAGATACATGGGATGTGAGTTAGGAATACAGTCTTATAGAGGAACTAGCCAGATACACAAATAAAACAGGTGAGTTCTGCAAGCAAAAGAACATAGTCAATGCATTTATTTACGCAAAACTTGAAAAGCACTTGAGAATAAATAGGCTAATAAATTAGAAGGAAATATGCTAATAAATGTCTGTGGGGATGTCTTATGACATCTGGCTGTTGTTCTTAAGAGCTAAAATGCAATTGTGTAAATCTATCACCTAATACTTGAATGCAATTGCTGGCAGGAGCAAAAGGTTTCAGAAGCTAGCCTGCAGTTGAGAAATACCCCTATCAATCTACAGAACACTTATATCACTTTTTCATATATTGGGGTGGTAATACAAGACTGTGGTATTGTGAGTACCTTTTAAAAAGCTTTTAAATCTCACTGAGACATCCATCTCACAAACCTTAAAGTCTCATGCCATTTCTTTGACAAAGAGTTATACTTAAAACGGCCTTAAAATGAACTTGCACTTTCCTTTCTATTGTTGGAGCAATTTGCAAAAAACATTAGCGTCAAAAACAAAAAAGTCACCCTATTTTACAACCATGCAACTTCAGTCCCCTCCCCAGTAACCCCCAGTGTTCAGTGGCATGTACAATTATGAATAAGATCAGACAAGCCCAGTAAAGGATTCATAAAACAATCGTTGCTAAAAGTAAACAACCTGCCTTGTGTATCAGCAGGAAGCCATTCAATAAAAGCAGATGTATCAACAACATAAACATGGCTATTTAGCAAAATAAGATTTATTTTCCTCATTTCTGACCTGTTAGCTCTACCTGCCAAAAGCATAAGGCTTTATAAGGCATCAAAAGAACTAATGGAGACTACTGATTATCAAGAGTCACAAACGGACAGGGCAGGTGGAAGCTTCCAGGTCATGGACACACACAAAACTGCAAGTGGAAAAACTCAAGAAACAGGATAGTCTGTTCTCAAAACTGAGATGAAGCTTTAAGTGACTAGCACAGCATCACAGCTACACATTAAAGACTCCTTAATATAATTGTTTCTGTATTAATGAGATCCAGCCCAATTTCAGCAAAAGAGTGGTGTGGTGTGTTTTTTTTTTTTCTTTGCCTTAATGCAACTTTGATTCAAAGCAATAGAAAAAAACACTGTGGTTTCTAGAGCTATTTAGTCTAACCAAATGTGGGCAGATCCTGCCGATAAAGGAATGATTTAACTGAAATGAATTTCTATAATCAAAAATAAACTAGGCTGGGGAGCTCCAGACAAGTCTGAATGAAAGAAAACTTTAAAAACATCAATTATTTGTTGCAGCACAGTTAAATATTAATATATCCTCTTTAAACTCCTTCCAGTCAATCACTTTAAAAATAATAAAACATGGGGCTAGAAGGGAAATAAAATAAAATGTCTGGCTAGCTTCCCCTCTCCATTTTATTCAAACACTGGAAAGACCCAAATAATTTCCACAGATCTAAGAGCACAGAATCTGGCCTTCAGAAACATATAGCAAAGCCCAGGTTTAGACCAGACCCAAGCCCCTGCTAATGGAGAATCTTCTTGTGCCATCCTGCTTCAACAAGTCTTAGGGAGAGTTTCCTAATTCATTTCCAGAGTATAAAGAGAGACAGACGCCTTTCCACCACCCAAAGTAGTCACAGAGGAACTAAAGAAAAGCAAAAGTAAAAGCCAACAAACCTCTCCTGGCACGCATCTGAAGCCTTTCCTCACAGCTCAGCCTCCCACACTGCACCACTCACTGCACTGGTTGCAGCTGAAAGCCATGAACGGATATGGGGAACAGCTGGTCTCTCCTTGCCAGCTAAAACCTACCCATTCTCACCTGTAAGCTGCCCCACAGGGCCTTAGCTGTTGTTCTGCAAACATTGGGGACGCTATTTGGATGTTCAGCGTTTTCTCCACTTCCCCAACGGTTTGATCTTCCTAACCCAAACCTGCAAGTCTGGGATTTAGCCATTCCCAACAGCAGGAGAAGAATGAACATAAAGGTTAAGCAGGTCATTACAAGGGTATCTCTGGTATTACCTACTAGGAGTTGTTACACCACTCTTACTCTCCAGAAACCACAGTTTCTCAGAGCTATTTGTTTGTAATCTGGTCAGCCTACTTCAGCTTGCTTGTTACATCACACTTGCAGGAGAAAATATCTTCAAAGCATTCCTTACCCTATGAGCTATTTGGCAAAAGGAGAACGATGAAAACTCTTCCTCCCCTGGCTAGACTGAGAAACCCTCTGTTTCCTTTGCTCTGTAGATGTTCTGACTAAAAAACATACTATATTTGAATTGATCCAAATATCTCTTCTGTTATCTGCAAAATCAGGGTAAAATGTGAAGTTTATGAACACATTTACAATGCATTGTCAAATACATTTTTTAACATATATGCCAAGACAACATTTTTGAAACACACATATTACACAGGTTACCCTATGCTTTCCTAGTTTTAATTTGCTGGATAACGTGTCCCAGCAATGTTTCCAGTAACTGTCAATACCCCAGAAATCATTCCGCAGATGCAACAGCCAGCTTGATCTTCCGCTGTCAAGTCATAGGAAAAAAGGCAGCCGGGCCATGAACTTTTTACTACCCCAGCCATCTCTCCCTTTCTGCAAAATTCTATTTTCTTTGTATTTCCGAGAGGCATGTGTAGACAGCAGGTACCGCAAGCCAACTTGGAAGCCATCCCTTTTCTTTATCCAAGAAAACACTTCACTACTAGTCTTCCATTTGTTTTTGGCCACTGGGACAAACTTGCATTTTTTTCTACAAAGCATACAGCAGTGTGTCTTCAAATAGCCACGGATGCCCCTGGGCTGAAGGCTATAGTACAACATCGGGATTTTTATTGCACTTTGCCTCCACCTACTGCCTTCAGCAGGATTGTCTTCACGTAAACTACTGCCTACCTTTTCATTTGCTTGCCTTGGAAAATCAGGCTGGAAAACCTCTCTGATGTATGTCCCTGACTACCTGTCATTCTAGTAATATCTCCAGGACTCATGTTCTAGAATAAAGGAAAAGATTGTGCAACAATTGTGCAAAAATACAAAGCAATGGCACAAGAAAGCAAAAAATTAAAAGTAAAGATGCTTGAAAGGTTCATGTTTTCTTTCCTGCACAGTAATAATCCTCAGATTAGACCACTGAAAAATTACCTGTGGCTTGGTGCAAAAACTATTCCCTTTTTTTCAAAGACTAAAGTTTCCTGCTTCAGCCTGCACATTCAGTTTTCTATGGCCGTGAACATCTCCTTATCACAAAGGCTCTCATAACATACGAATGTCATTTGTTGAGTCTCGGTCAAAATCTAGGATGATTTTGCCTTCCAGATCATACCGGAATTGTCATTTCCTTCGTTTGAAACATTGCAACAGTAAAAGAGGGTGCATTCTTCCTCAAATGCCATTTCTGGAAAATCAATGGATTTTTCCCATTTTCTCCCCAATACACAGGCACTCCAGAAGTACTCTCATGTTAAGCACTCAGGACAAGTTAGGTTCTTATAGATATACAACCAGTCACTACGAAAGGAATCACTACCTTCCTTTTATGTCTCCAGTGCAGTTATCTGTCATCCTTAATGGTTTTTCCAAACCATTTTTGTGCAGATTTCATTATTAATTACAAGCCTCCTCCTTGCTCAGTTTCCTGGGACACAAGGTCATTTAACTACAGAGGACTATTACTTACATAGAAGACCACATAGATGCATACAATTGGAGCTGATCTGAACTGGCTTTGCGCTTTCCATCTTTTCATCATTTTCCCTGAAACAGACAGAAGAGTGTTTTATATTAGCAGTAGGAGCTCCTGCTCTAGTCTGAGGAGGAAAAATAAGTAGCCTTTATGTAAAGTTATGCGGTCTCAAGATAGACCTTTAGCAGTGCATTTTGCAGGATGATTTATCCATTTAGAATTTGATGTTGCCGCCAACTGTAAATGTTTTGCCTAAAATCTTCATTGTGATGATTATTATGAAAAGACTTCATTTGGGGATTTTGGATTTTTGATTAATTTAATCTAAGTGTTTAAATTATTTAGTTTACACTGTTTGCAAATACCATAGAAAATATAAAACTTCCTCATGTAAAGATATGTAAACTTTTCCAGTTCATGGAATCAGTCCATTAAACACACAGGCAACATAATCATTTTTGCCTCAAAATTTACAACTCATATAGTAAGGAAGCTGTTATTCTTTCTTTCCTATAGTATGTATGCACACATACATTCATATCAGATGCAACAAAATAAATATATGTACCTGCATTTGTGTCTCATTTACCATATACATTGGTCAGAATCGAGATAGTCACCATAAGCCTAAAATCTAGTAAATACTTTGAAGAAGATAAACTTAGTTCCTGGTCTACCTGCCTGATTCTTCAGACCAGTTTTTCTTTCTTCTTGTACAATTACCCTGTCATTTTCAACAAATGTTTTTCCTCTTCTACTCTAGAGGAGATCCTAACAACAACAAAAATTGAGTATGGATTTTTTGTTTCCCTTTTGTAATATAACCATCCACAAAACTACTCCAAAATTTGTTAATTGTGCCATCATATATTTTTTTTTTCTTGTAAAACCCTGAGCAATGTTGCTGGCCCTGGAGTAAAAGCACGCATGAATTTGCTAGTTTCTGGAACACCAAGGAGGGAAAGGTACAGACTTAACTCTGCTCCCTTGAAAGCACAGGTATAAATCACTGATATTTTTCTCCTTATCAAAGAAAAGGGAGGAAACTCCTTGGCATTCTATCCACATTATAGAACTAGATGATCTTTAAGGTCAGGATGAAGGAACTGAGACAAGAGAATAAGCATCCATTCTGTATGAAAACAATGCATCTAATCACTTCAATAACTAATTCATTGTTTTACATAAATGGAAATATCTTGAATCTTCTTTTACTTTTTTTTTTTCTATAACCATTGTCCCACTGAGCTCAACAGAATTACTCTTGGCTTACCTCTTGTTCACTGTCAGAACCAAGACTCCTGTTCAAAGACCCCTCACCTTTGCAGAGTCTGGATTCAGACACGAATTGCAAAATTCTTATACTCATCTTTTTGAGTTGTGACTTTTCACTTCTGGCAAACTGGTGAGATCACTTTAGTGCCTTTCATGTCCAAAGTGACACAAGAACCATGAATATCACAGAATAATCACTGAAATCATTTCATCGGTGCTAATCACTGAGATTTACTACCTATTTCCTGAGTAGAAGGAAGGCAAATACTTCTTAACTTGGATATGGAATTGGGCAGTTTCTAAAATATCATGTATTTACGATGCACATGCAGCTTTCAAATATGATCTAGGATGAGGGACTTGTACACATCAATTTCCTCATTGTAAAATAGAAACAAAACCTATTCTGCCTAGATTGTCAAGGTAATAACCTTCTTGTAGTGAATGCACAGTGTGTCTGCCTTACAGATCAACACAGTGTTCTTCTGCCTTGCAGATCAACAAGTAGCCTAACATCTCCTTGGGTTCCTAACACTACGAGAACCTCAAACATTGTTCTTCCCTGGACCAAGTTAATCTCCTGCTCAGTCTGAAATGCTTTATACAAAGTGGGTGAGCTTCAAAAAGGATATCTGGGTGAAGCGTATCTCCTGTGATAAACCAGAGAAATGACAAGATAATCTAAATTACCTTCTGATTTGGGACTTTCTGAAATCCAAGCTACCCAGTATGAATCTGTAAGGCTATACTGAGTGCTTTCTTCTTATCTTCCTCTTTTCAGGTTCCTGCCAAATTGCGATTCTATCTTCATTCAGACCATAACATGTACCCAGAATCTCAGATCCAGAAAAATAGCTTGAGTTGGTATTACAGTAGGTAGTAAGAAAGGGTCATGACCACAAATTATTTAGAAGCAAGAATGTAGTTATCTGTGAATGAAGCCTATGTACCAGCACTTGCCCTGAATACATCCATGTTTTAGGTCAACTTCTTTTGAAATAATTTACGTAATATTATACAATTAAAATGGTAGCTGTCTTGATAAAATATTGCTAACTTAAAAGAACCCTAACAGACTTGCTTTCCCAGACCATTTGACAATGGAACAAATTCTGTGGAATTGATTTCTTAGATAGGATGGATGCTTTCCGTTTCCTAAAAAACTCTGGTGCCTAAATAGTTTAAGTGTTATTCATTCCCTTGTGGATTGGCCTGACAACAGAACCTAGTAATGTGAGATCTATTAAGATTCTCAAAAAATCCCGGGTTTTACTCTGAACTCTTAATTGTGAATTCATTTGGGAAGAATAGTATTCATGATATGCCTGTAGATTTTGCTATGGAAAATCCTTTAAATAAGGAACAACATCTGAGACCTTGAAATACACAGAACTTTTTTTTTGCAGTCCCTAGAGAATAGAAAGCCTTGAATGCTTACCAAAGAGGGTAATTCATGTCTATTCCATCTCCTAAAAACACTTCCTCCTTCAGATTTACAGTTACTAAGAACACAGAGCAATTTTGATCAAAAGAAGCAGCAGCAGCAGCTGTAAGGGAGAAATGCTCATTTCTGATTGCTTCATCTGGAATGGAAGGGGGTAATGGCATAACTTTATTACACCAGATGCAGTGAAGGCCTTTATTTCATTTAATCTGGAGAACAGAGGAATTTGTCACATACAGAAGATGAAAATAATCTCGTTCTTCTTGACACCACGCAGGCATGATGGTTATTGGCTGGTTCCACAGAAGAAGTTGGAGTTTATGATGACTACTTACTTACTTTCTCCTGCATGACTGTCCTAAGAGGGCTGGTATTTTGCTATACTCCAGAGACATCTTCTGTTGAAAAGTTATTTTTGTTTGGTATTTGCTGGAAAGCACTTGTTTTGGGAATGTGTGCCACTGGGATTTGTGGTAGGCTCAAAGTTTCAACTGTACATCATAGCATACAATTTGTTTGGCACAGTGTTTATATTTAAGTTGGAATTTATTAACACTTACTCTAAGACTCTTCTCTATACCAAAGCCATTTTTGACTAGCAATGTATGCTGATAACACACAATGGCCACAGATAGGGCTTTTTACTTCATTTCCCTTCAAGGGTAGTACAAAGGATTATTCAGCTCAGCAAATGTATCAGTGACTCATCAATGTAGTATGTCACTTTGTTTGTTTGAACACAGTTTTGGGGGTTGTTTGTTCTGTAATTGTATTTACACCATTAATTCAATATTATGGCTCTTGGTGAGGTCCTTACTGAGCAAGAGCCATCTTCAAAGTAAATAGATATGTTTTATCCACCATCGATTCTTTTGACAAATAGATTTAAAATGCCACTGTTTCTGACACATCAGTATGTTAAAACCTCTTGGCACAAGGGGTAGTATCTACACAGAATGGAGAGCAGGGGAGAGTTGAGCCCAGCATTTCTAGGCCATACCAAGTTATTAAGTGCATTTTCTTGAATATAGGAAAAGCAAAGTAAAAGTTATTTGCTCCTTTTTCTCTAAAGGGGGAATGACCAGCAATAACTTGTTTTCAGTGGATTGGCAGGTTCATTAACGTGCAGGTTCATTAACAATTAACATTCATAACCAGGATACAGATTGGCTCCCTTCAGTAGCGTGTCCGATGTCACGTCAACCTTTTTTATATAGAGATTTGCAAGAATAATCCTGCTTCAGTGCATGATTTACAGTCTGCCTGGAATCCCACTTGTTATGGTGGCTAACGACACATAACTCACTTCATCGTCAGTATCCTCATCATACACACAACCTTCCCACTTCCCTTAGTTTCCATGACCACAGAGGTGGCACCTAGTTACAGGGGCTCTGTAAGCACTCAGGCAGAACAGCAACAGAAGAGACCTTTGATGGTCCCATAATGATTTAACACCGGTTGAAACCCTGTCCTGACAGTACTTTTGTCACTAGCTCTGCTTGCAAATGTTTTGTAGTGTTTTGGATTTTTTGGGATCCAGAAAGTCAGATCTTACTTCCTCATCATGATTTTAAATGTCTATTTTCACTTTCCTAAAACTTTTCAAGCCTTTCCATTCACATTTTCTCCTTTCTGCTTCTGGCTATATTGAAAAACAACAGAACATCTTTATAATAAATAGGGGAAGGATTATCAAGCACTGGAAGGCACTGACCACTAGTTCAGAGAACAAAAATGCACAAAAAGATGCTTCTGTAATATGCACTCATTGTACGGTGTCCTGTACCTGAGGAATTGCATCTCCTTCCTCCATTAACTGCACAGGGAGCCAAAGTCTATCATGCCTGCATTATTAACGCTCCAAACTGTACATTACAGTCCTAAATATTAGAGTTGTCTGACTCTGTTTTAGTCCCTAGAGTAGGCAACCAGTGTAAGTGTAAAACCTCTGCCAAAATCCTTGTGTTCTGTTAGATAGGAACAACTGAAGTCATGCTTTTGCAGGATTAAACTGAAAAGTTAGCAGCATGAAATTCTGTTGTGCTTGGCACAGGCAGACTGAAACACCTTTCCTGCATAAGATAAAAAGTATCAAAAATGTGACTGTAATCAAATAACATTTTTGGCTTTTGTGCAAAAAAAGCATCACTGTTTCTGCTCGTCTGTGAACCGGTTATTTCCTTATGCTGATTTCATTCAGGTTAATATACATTTTTGTTATATTTAAATGCATTTGCTGTTTACACAGTTCCCAATTCTGGGAAGTGTTTCCTACTAAGAATACAATGTTCCAAACAGCAATCACATCGTTTCCTGGATCATGGCATTCCAAGGAGTGGAAAAATGCAGCATTAATTGTCCTTATGCCCAAGTTAATTTAACTGATTCCAAAAATTCCCTTCTTGCTTCTCACCCTGTATCCTGTTTTGTGGGCTATCACTCTGATTTTAAGCAACCGGTATCAGAGGATACTGATGTTACCAGAGCGTCTTCCACAGTTTGTCCAGAACGTGTGGTGTAAAACCACAAGAATCGCTGAATAAATGGTGCATTTCAGGGGCTCAAGCGCCACCTGCTGTGGATGAGGGCGATACACACTGTGGAATCAAATAATCCAAAATACAGCTGTCCTTCTGAATGTACGAACATCTATTATCTATATGACCATAGGGTTGAAAAAACTGACCTCCTGCAGGCCTGTCCAGCTTCAACTGTTTTATCATTCGATAGACAAACTGTCAAAGCAAAGGGGGAAAAATTGTAATTCTTTGCATACCTAAGTGTCAGTGCTGTAAAGTCAGCTTCAGATTTGAAGCTCAAGCTATTTGTTCCTTCCCCTACACTACCGTGGCTAACAAAGATTTTGAAACCAGAGTCTAGTAAACAGCTGATGATACATGAGCGAAGGAAAGATTGTGTTACATATCTTCCACGCGTTGCAGCTCTTAGAGACAATTCTGCTGTATATCACTTAAATACAAACTGCATTTCTGGAAAGGAAAACGTTAATCTCTGACTATCCTGCCTCAGGCTTGGCTACCAGCTTCATGAACGAACAGTGCACCTTCAAGGAAAAGAAATTAATCATCTTTTCAGCTGGGACAATTGGGGTTATTCCATCCTGAGGATGCATTTAGTTTCCACTTTCATTCCTGATGAAGAACCTAAATGAACTTAGTTAAGCAGACCCATCACATTGTCAGAAAAATTGATGCATGCCCATGTGTCTCAAAAGAAAAAAGGAGAGTTACACAGAGCTTTTTGAAGCAGAGAAGGGACAGGCAAACGGTAAGTCCAAGCAAGTGATGAGAAGAGCAGTCCTTGCCTAGGAAAGATTCTGGAAGAGGCTGTACCAGTGCTATGAAGTACACGTTCCCATTTCTCTAATTAGCCATATCACCAGTGAAAGAAAAGAAGTGGAACCGATTGACATTAGAGAGAGAACAATAGAGTGGGATGGGATTTCCAGTGATCCTACAAGCAGCAAAAAGCATCTGATGATAAATTGTTTTAAGCAACCAGAAAAACATGGAACAGACAACTGTGGACTTGTTCTGAATTTGCCAACTGACATGCTCATAAATCTTGAATCTATGGACAAACACTGACTCATTACCACTTCCCTGTAGGCAAGTGCAATAGAGTAACACATGACAATAATATACGATTAATTCTTGCTTGGAGAGCCAGTATTCTGTCCACTCACCTCTCATTTTCACCTTAGATCCTCTTCTGAGGGTAGAGCAGTCATACACACATTTCTTCAGTCCCCTGCCCATGCATAAAATTCATTCTGTGAAAATATAAAAATGAAAATAAGTAACAGAAATCCTGTCCAGCACATTTGTCTTCTATCCTATACATGCAGAAGCTGCTTTCACAGCTGCTTTGGAAAGAGTTGTTTGTCCTTCCCTTTAGGCCATGCAGAAAATACCTATTTGGCTGACTAACCTTTTCTCAAGCCTGAAAAGATGCATTAACAATTCTCTAAGGGTCAGCAACGGTGGCTAGCTAATGATAGCAGACCAGAGGAACGAGCTGTCCTACCTGCTGGTGAGCTCATCCAGCAAAAAACTCATGGTTACAACAGATGTTAAAGCTTTATAGACACATTTGTTTTCCCCTCCCAGCAGCAAGCTCGCACAGCACGGAAGTCTGGAGAACAACGTGGCACTGATACGTACAGGGTGCGCAGGACACAACAAAGGATGTCCACAGGCCTGCTACCGTGCTACTCACCAGCGTGCTCCTGACAAGCCTTCTGTGCACTGAGCAGATGTGCATGGCTGCACATCAAGGAAGCAAAGAATAAATAAATAAATAAATAAATAAATAAATAAATGCAATCTTTGCTCAAGTTGCACACCTATTTTTGATTCATTTAATCAAGGAAAGTGAATTTTTATTACTCTTTTTAGTACTGATGTTGTTTTATCTTTCTGAAAACATTTTAAACACTTTCAAAGTGAGCTTTTGGTACTGATGAGCCCGGTTTATGCTATCTTATGCAACTCTTCTGCTAGAACTCTTCTGCTATCTCATGGTAGAACACATATAAGACTTACAAAATAGGAACATGGGGGAAAGCGTCTAAAAACATAGACCCTGGATTACAGTTACAGGAAAACAGTGTTCACAATTTCTTAATTATATTTGTTCAAGTACTTTATTAGTTTCAAGTGGCTTTGCATCTTCTTTATAATTCACTTTCCACAGATTCCCTAGCAAAAAGTTTAATGGGAGACAGCCAGTGAAACAAGGAATTTTAAAAAAGGACTACAGAAAGTGTGCCTAATATATTTTAAAGTGGCAGTCCCATATGTCCGTGCTGAGAAATTGATTCTAAGGTTTGTTCTGAATACCCCTGAAGTCTGTGGAGATCATTACGAAGGGTCCAAAGTAAAGCTTTTGTATTTGTAGGTGATTCATACTGTTATTAATTTGTACAGCAGTAACACCGCAATGTCTCATTTGTGATCCATGGACTTTTTAAGTAAGGAAGGGATCAAACACAAAGAACAAAAAAAAAGGGTCCCTCCATTAGTGATAAATAATCTTCATTGGAAGTATATTTTGATACTCACTACAAATTGCTTCCAAACAAGCTACAAGCCAAACTACTCTGCAGGCACTGTTTGGTGAACAAACAAATACATTCTAGAAGATCGCAAGCAAAAAGGCACAGCACACACCAGATAATTTCTTCCTCATGCTTTGTTCATCCATCTCTTCTTGGCAGGTACTTCAGGGGGGCAAGTTGCCACAGGTGGTGTTGATTTATGTGATTAATACATGTCCCTTCATTCACTAAGCAACCAGTGAAATAGTCTACACATAATAAAATTATTTTATGCATTATAATAAATTCAATGGAGTGTTTTAATGCCTCAAACAGTAATGGATTTTTAGTAGTCATGTTCCCATCACATAATTTAAATACAACTAGGTCCATATCTTTAAATAATTTCTAAAATAAAATGAGATATATAATTATAAGGTGCTACAGCTGTAAGAACAAATAAATAAATTTGTTCCTCCCATACTAGGCTAGTACCTTCAGGGTGTTAAGCATAATACAGGGCATATTATGTATCAGATAAGCGTGATACAGAAGTCAAGCCATAAATACAGTGCAATAGGATGTTTTAGCATCAAAAGTACTTCTAGTTTTTTTGTCAACCATACCAAACTTCAGCAGCCACCTCACAATCTCTTTCATTTTAAAGTGTCCTTTCAATAAAAATAAGGTGGGATACCACAGAACGGAGATTTAAAAAAAATAATAATAATTTCATTTTAAGAAAAACATTTTAAAGGAGGTAGATATGCTACATGTTTTAGGCATACCATGCAAAAAGTGGTTTCTACAACATATGGAAAGTATCTGAATCAGTAAGACAATGATCTTCATAAATCACTCCTGGTTCCAACTTTAAAATATGTTTTGTTCCCTCTCTCATGGGATATTCACTGTATCTCATACAAACTCGTGGTTGTATGTGCAAAGTATTCCTACCTTTATAGAGAATTATGTCATATCAACACATAGAGGGTACGTAAAATGAAGAGTAAACACATTTTTATGAGATTCTGACCAGATGGACCCACATAGTCTACTCTTTATCACTTCCCTTTGGCTTAAGGGAATATTCTTTTCGTTGTATATGATTTATTATATGGACTAACCAAAACTCTGGGGGATTCCTCTTCAGACTTTATTTATGCAGCAGTGCACCGTGGGTGGCAACGGCCAACACAGTGCCACACAGGAGAATAATGTGGGACAGAAATCCTATTTCCCTCACCTTAGGTACATGAAGGCCTTAGGTTTGTTCAAGCCAAAATACAACTGCCTATGAACACAATGAGGATTTACGAGATCTTGATCAAAAGCATGTTACAATTCAGTTAAGACAGCTGCTTGTGGCTAGTCTTACCTTTCCTTTCTTGTCACAGGTATGTTAATTGGACAAACAGTCTATAGTATCAGCCTTTTGTTTTGTCTTCAAGATCTACAACCAGGAATGTTCTTCTCCTAAAAACAATGCAGAAAGAACATATGTAACTGTACATTTACCTTCTGCTTTCAGTAAACATCTACCTGTTGATCCTGTTTGTATAGTCTCAGATGAGCACCTCATATTAACAGAACCTTCACAGAGATAGTTTTGATTACCTTTTCAATATGTTCTGTTTCTTCTCTACATTTTTTTGTCCATAAAGACCTTCAGAGAAAACTTATCTTCATAAGTCATCTTAGTCTATGATTTAGCATGCAATACTTAGAAAAGAAATGTCTCCAAATTCAAATTTTAGTTCTGTCCCTACTGGCAATTATCTGCACCCTGACACTCTCATTCAACAGCTGCTAACAACTATTTCATAAGGTGTGTATGCAAAGTCCTACCTGACCATTCCCTTTTCAAAGACAAATGCAAGAATACACATCATGCTTCATGGACATTATTGATATTGTAACTGAGATATTTCCTTTTTTTTTTTTTCCAGTGAAATTTTACTGAAAAGAAGATAGAATAAAAGCAGAATTTCACAGTGTGGACTTGTGGACTTTGAACATACATAGATCTGAACAGTATATAATGTCAAAATCTTTATTACTGACCATACAATAAAAATATAATCCCTTAAAAAGATGCTTGAACTACTACTACTTCAGCTATTTGTGAACTAACTGAACTCATTCTGCAATGTGCTGACAAAAGATAAACACAAAAATGCTAAAACTCCACTTGAATGAGGATCATGCTTTAGCAGAAATTACATATCCATCTGTATCGTTTAGTTGCATGTGGTAAAGCAAACATTCTTTCTACAGATTGCTAACAAGGGATTTATGAATTAATAATGTCATTGATTTGCTTAAACATTTAAATCTGTATGGTTTGGAATTGTCTTTGGTTCTAGCAACCAGATTGTTTAAAGCGACTAAAGTGCAGTGAGTCGCAGTTATAAATAATGGCAGTGTGAAACACTAAACAAAAATTTCCTAAGTTTTCAACCAAATAGGAACAACCAAAATCAACAACTGGTCTGCTCTTTTTTTTTTTTTTAAATCTAATAGATAGATTAATAGATGGTGACATTTTCACTAAAATGATAATTCTTTATCCCAGTGACTTGGTTTTGAATTGAGCTTCAATCTGAAGTTGCTACCTAGTTGTTAGAACTTAAAGAGAAGGCAATGAGATGTCAGTCTGCACTCCAGAGTTGATTCTGAGACCAGAAATCTTCATAAAAGAGCATTTGTCCTCCCCCTGAAATGATATTCCCAAGCAAAGTTAAGAATATCAAATCCTAGATGAAAAGAAAAGTACGATACACAGCTTTAAATCAAGATGGATGTACAGTATATAGGTAAAGCACGGCCACATTGCAATAAAGACAAATGAATAAACCACGACTATATAGGGCAGGTAGCTGTGAAGAGAAACAAAATACCACCGGTGCTATTTCTCAATGGAGATGAGACACTTTTAAAAGGAACTTTATCTTTCAAACTTTACTGGCAGAAAGCAATTCATCTTCTCCTGCGCCAGAGAGGCAGAACCGTTCTCCTGTTTTCAGAAATACAGATAATTCCTTTGGCATTGTTAACAGCTTATACCATAGAAAATAAGGCAATGAAAAATTCTGCCCCTTTAACTTAACACAGATGAGCTTTTATATATGTAACATCCCTCAGTTAAATATATAATCTGATTAAGAAGCAGAAATGTAGCCGTTGGTTTTACATTTCCAACGGGTGTGTGTGTGCATACATACATATATGTATACATCATACTTTTTTTTTTAAAATGCATTTAAGTTAGGGGAACTAGAAGATTCTTATCTGAGATTCATCATAACTAAATAAAGCAGTTCTGGCTTTTTGATGTCTGTTTTCCCTCACTGGGACTTGCCACATGAGTGTTGCCAAATTTATCACTTATTCTTGGAATGTCTCATTTGCATCACTTACTGCTCACATATGTGCCAGAATAACTAGATCAGGACTATCCCCACCAGCCTCTGCACTGCAGTCACCAGGTTTCCTGAGCAACTGACTTCCTTCCCTAAAGTGGAGGGACCAGAAAAATTCCTGAATATAACAACTAGTGAAATTCCTTTCCCTCACACTGTAATGAGGTTATACTAACTATCCATAGTCAAGGTAAGAGTTTCCTTTAAACCATAATCCCAATACTAAATTCCTGTAACAGAGAGAAAGAAAAGCACCTTTCCATTTAAAATATCTGCTGTCTAGACCATACACAGAGGAAGATATTTATCGTGGAACAATCAAACAAACCATTTTGTAGTTATGAGACACTGAAAAATACTAAGTTTTGGAGTTTGGACATTTTTTCTTTTGTTTTTCCCCGTTTAGAAATTGCACTCCTTTCCTTACTCCTCTTTTTGCCCCCTCTCTCCTACTCAAAGGACAAAGAATTCCAGAGATTAAAAACTTCCTTTGCAAACCAGCCCTCAATTAACACAAAGGTATATTTTCAAAAAAAATAATAAAAATAATAATCAATGGGGATGTATGACATGATTGGCACAGGGGTAAAGAGCTTCCCTGACATATTTGACAAATTTTAAAGACTTTGCCATGCCTTATGTGAATTTTTATTATTTGTGATTTACCTGCCCACATTTAACCTTCAAGAACATGTTTGCTTATGTGAATAGTAGCACGTTGCTTCTGTACAGCTGCTGGTCAACTCCTGCGCCACTTAAATCATGGTAGCTATTTGCGTACTCAGCATCTTTGAAAAAATATATTTCCACTTATATACTTGGGGCCTAACTTCAGGCATGTGATCTGTTAACTTTTCATTCTGGAAGTAAATTAGAACATATAACCAGCCACTCAACTGGTAAACATGCCACGTGTTTCTTTAGCTATACACCCCCAGAAGTGATGCTACTGCCCTACAGACCCGTTCGCTTCTTCTGGGCTATCCAGTGCTATGCGATCTATAGCACTAAGGGGACCAATGACAAGTTTCTGACAATCATCAGTCACCATTTTTCCTCTAATTACAACAAACCAAAACTATCAGGAGAGAAAGGTGCAAACTTAAAATGCCTTCACAGTCCATTGCCTCTCTTAAAATAAATGTGCAACATAAAATATCACATTGTACATTCCAAAAATAACCTCCTTGCCCTTCTATTTCTGCCCTGCCTCAGGCTATTGACAAGAAGCCTCATAAACCACCACTCAACAGCAGCATCTGGCAATTTTTAAAGTTCAGTAATAAAAACAAGAAAGGGTTGATCAATTTACTTGACACTTAAAAATAAATCTAATCCAGCCAGGGATTAACAACAGGATTTTTACACCAAATAACTTCGCCAGCAAAAGCTATACAGGAATAAAGACTGACAATCAGATTTCTGATGAACTCCTGGTCCTACTTCCTATTATAGAGAAAATACCGTATCTAAATAACAATGTTTTCCTTGAGTGTTGTGGAATAAAAAAGGGTTTCTCTGACCACAGAATCACAGAATTGATTAGTGGTTGCTTTAGGGACCCCAGGTTCTGACCACATGCAAACTATTTTAGGGTGTTTTTTAGGCACAAGTTTTGCCAAAAACCTCTACGCCTCATTATCTAAGCATGAAACGTGGTACTCACAGAAGTTGCAAGCCCCACAGGATATGCCAACAAATCTTAAAAACTTCTGTGAGGCCCCCAGTACTTCTTTTTTTCATGCTGGTTACAAACTGGCAAGCTCCTGAGAACTAAATGTGGTGCCTCGTAGGAGCTGTCACTCTCCGGCGAACTTCAGATGCAATACAGGTCTCACTACACCTAGAAGTGTACATTATTCAGTTAGTTTTGCCCTTTTAGTAAAGGTAAAGGCACTTCTTAAATAGAAGTGCTTATGTAAAACAGAATTAAAGCTGGGGATATATTGTTCTTTAAAATGCAAGCCCTTGAAATGCCAAAAAAAAATAGAAATTTGTAGTCAAGCTCCTCATCTCTGATCCAGTACCTTCACTGTTACTCGTTTCAAACCCTTTATGCCAACTATTTTGGCTACAAAGACAAGATGACTCTGCCACAGCATCGTCCTTCCACACCGGTCAGCAGATTACCTTCCTTCAGTGCCTTCAAGGTTGAAAAGAGCAAAATATCTGAAGGCAGACCTATCTGAAGGCAGACCTGCTCCGGTGGAACTGGTATCTGTGGGAACAGATTAGCTTGATGTTGGAGCCTCAGTTTGAAGACGCAGGTTTCTGTTGAACTTCCTGAACTGCAGGCATAAAGTATTTCCAAAGAGACAAAGTAAATTTCTGCTCAAATTGCCTGGTGCAGTGGGTCTGGCTGGGATGGAGTTAATTTTCTTCATAAAGGCTCGTATGGTCCTGTTTTAGATTTGTGACCAA